>NC_052393.1:25278634-25622728 GCF_009389715.1 Phoenix dactylifera | reverse complement strand
TTGATGGTTACATTCACATTCGATCTGGGAGGTGGAGGTATATCATAATTAAGAAGCTGCAACCTGCCTACGATAGTGTAAAGATATCTCGGCATTAAATCTTGACCAACATAGAACTGAATGCCCATCCAACTCACCACCATGCAACGAATGACTGCAAAAAAGTTTGTGATGACGGGAATGAAAGATACAAGGAGCTAAATGCTGCAACAAATCCAATTTTTTTTAGTTCCCCGGATGAGAGCAACTATTGTGGGATCTAAACGCCTTGCAGCGCAATATAAAGATTTATAAGACATACTGGACTGGAGGTGTATAAGACAACTGTCCGCACTGCAAAAACCAAACACGAGCTCGTCATTTCGGTTCGGTTTGAATAGTTTTTTTTTTGGCCACCAAACTTAAAAATTTTTCAAGCTGAAATCCGTTGGATATCGGTTTCTAATTTTACCAAGTCCCCAATTTTTTTCTTTATTCTCCTCCCACTTCGCCCCTTCCCTCATCAAAGCCAAGGCGGGATTCGCCCACTCTCCCTTGCCTCCCTCCAACCCATTAGCCTCATCTTCTTTGTGCCTTCCAGGCTCAGATTCATGAGTCATCCCCCTCCTCTCTACCTCTCTTTCCTTCAAAAACTCGACCCTAATGTATGAAAAGTTTCAAAAACTCTCAAGTTACTAACCCTAGATCCTCAAAAGGATCCAAAACATCAATGTGACCAAAATCTGATCACACTAGAATCAGCATCGCAATGTTGGCAGCCTCCTCTCCATCGAAATTCAACTCGATCGACCCCAATCCTCCACCTAATGACTCTATTCTCCCTCATCCTCCTCACCTACTTTGCCATTTCTGTCTCCTCCCTCATCCTCCTCACATACTTTGCCATCGTCTCCAACCTCATCTACAATGCCATTGTGAAGTCTCCCCTCCGCTAGTGCCATCCACCCCATCACCTTCAACCCCAGCCACATCAACAGCTAGGACATCGAGAGCCTCTCATGCTCAATAGAATCAACCTCATCCCTATGTACCTTGCCCACGGTGTCTGCATCTCGATCTCCTTCAAGATCTCTTCCATCAACATCGCATACATGATGAACATGCTCTTCATCTGCATCAAGAGTCCCCCTACCTCTAGTGATCCTCCTCCTTGGTACATCTCACAGTTGGCATCTTGGATGCGATGGATCCTGTTCAGAATTTTAGATAAGAAACCCTAGACCCCAATAAAGCGATCTGAACCAAATTTTTGAGCCGATTTAAACCAATTTTTTTTAGATGGTCAGTTTGCTTTTGGTTTTGATTGAGAAAAATTAATTAAATCAATTCAATTTCAATAATAACCCTAAACTAACACGCCCCTACTTGTGCACACAATCCTATACACGTCCACGAGGTCAGGATATTTCAAGACCTGTTTCATTGACTAATGTAATACCCACCTGCATGTTGACAATCCTTCGCACACCAAAATTTGGACGCCTGACCAATCATCCAATACAATCATCTGGCAATCACACAAGCATGCTATCTTTGGATACATGCCTTCTGCAGCAAAGATCACCGCATTTTATCTGCAACCATGCAGAAAACCATGCAGTATATCCAACATTTTCCAGCTGATAGTCCTCGCAGAAACAATATCCAACAGCAATTTTAATCATCATGGAGAATTCCCCAAACTAGACGCATTAATATCCAAAGAAATCACTGCAGGAGCAATGAATAATTGTCCAGAAAGAAGTACATATAGATCTTTAAAAATCTTCAGATCTGATAATACATAAAACATTTAAATGCATGGACTCCGCAAAAAACCTGAGCACTAGAAACTCTAAATGCCAGGTCTCCACAGTGGAGCAATTTTATGATCTTAAAGCCATGTAACACTTTGAAGTTTATCAGAATAAAACTAAGGACTCCCTACAACAGAACCACAAATACTTGGAGGCAAACGACTGGGAGTTTAGAGCAATTAAAACTTTTACCCGCAACTTGTTAGTGCTAAAAGAAAAAGGTCACCACAAAGCAACATAAAAACCTACAAGTCAGAAACACAACAACGATTTGAAGTACCACATACAGGTATCAGCATATAGGGTCCCCAATATGATCTGAACGTACTCAGTTTTCACTGAACACTCCTCACAAGATGCCATCACTAGTATGTTGGACAAGGTGAACAAAAATAAACCCTGGAGGGATAATGGTCCACAGAAGGCGATGTCAACTTTACAGAAGTGTAAAGAATATAAACTAATAATACACAGAACTAAGAAACTGAATAGAGCAATAATCATTTAAATATTAATTGATTGCATTGAGAAACATCTGGACCAACAAAATATGCCCATAACAGTTTATGGAAAAGGAAGTACAAAGAAGGCATAACAGAGGAAGGAAGAAAAGGCATTGGAAAAAACTAGGTAATTTTAATTTCATAATGGTAAATAAACACCAATCTTAGAGCATTAAGTGTTTTCTATACTAGCTTCCTGCTACATGCAACCTCACCCCAAAGACAGGGCTGCCTCATAGGAGGTGACTACTTAATCATGATACAATGCCACAATGGTCCAAACTGTATTCCGCTAACCTAATTCATACAAACCATGGCCGGCTTTTTCAATTAGGATGAGTAAAATAAATGGGTCCAAGTATGGCTACAAGCCCGCCATGAACCACTTCCAAAGTTAAACTCCTTCCAGGAGGGGGCATAATTGCAAGGTTGGGCATTCAGGAATGATTTTGCCAAAAAATTTGACAAAGTTAGGAAAGATTCAAATAATTAAAAATTATATAATATTTGTATACTTTCCTATACAAAAACAGTCATTTGGGAGAAGGTGCAGCCAGTAAGAGCATATAGCATCATTTGTTCGCAATTCATCATTTGTTCATATAGAAGTAATGAATAAAATAAAAGAATCCAACAAGCTAAGAAGTTCGGTACTTACCTTGATAAGCCAGTATTTACAGTAGGTCTTCTAATTATTAACCAACAATGAGCATGCACATTTATCAGTACCCACAGATCACCTGCAGTATATAGTTTGGTCTATTTGTGGAGGAATCTGTTTTTATTTCAGTCCCAAGTTCTTGTTCAATCCTATATCTGTCATTAAACAAATATCCAGATCTTAGAACAACAGATTAAGGGGTAAGAAAACAGAATGAACATATTTATAATTGGGAAAGAGTGCATACAGGTTGAAGCGGTCCTCATAGGTGATCCAAATTTACTGCTAAACCAAGATGGCCATATCTTCCTGAACGACCAACCTAAAAGTATAAAGCAAACACACTTTAGGAAAGAATGCAAGAACTTCAAAGCAATTATATGGGGGGAAAAAATTACTGCCAGGAACTTTGGCATGCAATGCAGAAGCTATAAAGAAACATGCAGCTGACTAGATAAGTGCTGACCATTTCAGGTGATGAATTAAGACATCCTAAACACCCTAAACATTAAACCAGCAGACTTAGGATGATCAATATGATATGATTTAGTATGGGCTTTATAAACAATTCCCTTCCTCCTTGCCTCTGAAAATGATGCATAGCAGTCTGTTCAATTAAACCATTTTCGTCCCTTTTTAAAGTAGTATGTCAAAAAAAAAAAAAACAACTCAATGGACAGTGCCACATTGGTTATCACATGGTTGACTGATGTAACAGTTATGAATTGTAGCATATATACCAACATGCCTAAAAGTATTTATTAAAAACCATACCCTGTGCAGATATGTTTTCTGAGTTCTTGGGAAAAATCAAAATTGATAACAACATTAACAGCTTGAATGTCAATCCCCCTTGTGAACAGATCTGGAAAATAAAAGATGAACAGTCACAAAAAAGTGCTGAATGATCAAAGAAACTGTAACTGAAGAATATTAGTTCATAAGTAGGTTTGAATAGATACAATGCATGGGCTTCTTATATTTAGTGCTCCATATATGCAAGCTAGCTGATTTGTGCAGGTAAAATGCTATTAATATCCCTTGGTTGAACCATAAATTTTAGCAGATGATATTTATAGGCAAGAGTTGCAGATATGAAATCAAATAAAAGCAAGAAGAGAAGCACCAAACATCAGGTAGAATAGATCACCTGAAGAAACTATGGAGGACAAAAAGTTGTACATGTAATTATGAACTATGCTTTACATAATTAAAAACAGAGGTCAAGTTCATAAATATTCCGCAACCAAACAAATGAAGTCCAAAAGCATCACAATATCTGTAGATGTTAGAGGAAAATAACATGTATCCACAAAGCAGTCTTGATAATTCTCACACAAATATATGCCAGAGGGGAAATCTAAGACTGATGAGGAAAAGAAACACAAATCAGCTTCCAAGAATTTAAAAAGTGGACCAAAGGTAACATGGAAGCAAGTCTTGACAAAAGATTTGAAAACAAAAACTACAATACATCAGAGGTAGCCCTTAATAAGAAACACCTGGTGATTAACAATTCATATATCGAGTATGTGTGTATGTGAATATACTGTTAAACAAAATCCCTCATAATGACTATTGATCATACGGTTCGACGATATGCAATTCAAGTAATAGAAATTTCTAACAAATTCAAACATGGTACACCATACTGTATTGAACCGGATAGTAATGGGGCGTACCATACCCATACCAGCTCGGTACCGGTATATGGTATAAGGGCGTACCGATACTCAGTATGCCAAACAAGCCCCCGTACCAGGCGTAACGACATAGTAACAGGACGGCACCAATTCGGGGCCTAGCATCGAGCGGCGTACCTTGCCCTCAAATCTAGAGAGTTTGTCCTAGGTATTAAGAACCTAACCATTATTAAATATGACAGTAATTTTTCTATTTTTTTAGGCATATGGTGGTCAAGTGACGGTATGAGAGTAGTAATCATAGATCAATACATGCAGTTCACCTCCATAGCTACATGCCTGAGAATATGCCTATGCATAGGTATCATAAGACATCGATCATATGTTCAGACAACTAGTAGCCTCATATCAAACACCATCGCCAGCAACAACTTTAAAAGAACATCAACCCAACAAAAAAGATAACCTTTATATTACATAAGCTAGACAGAAGTACAAAGACAAAACTATTGCTGCGAATGCAATGTATTCTAACATGATATTAATAAATGATTTTAAACCAAGAACCAGAAACTAGTCCTGGCCAAAAAAATCAAAGCTTGAAAGATCAAATGTACCTGTACAAACAAGATTCCTGCATGCACCATTGCGGAAGTCATGGAAGACTCGATTCCGATGGTCTTGCAACATTTTAGCATGAATATAGAAGCAAGAATAACCAAGCTCAGTGATTTTCTTTGCCAATAACTCCACCCGGTTAACCGAGTTGCAAAATATAATAGATTGGTTTGATTTGAAGCTGTCAAAACACAACCAACAAATTCATCATTTTTGCAATTCTAGAAATTATGCATAATGCAAAACATTGTAATGGTTAAGTCCAAACCTTTGAAAAAAGGGTATTAAGGCAGTGGACCTTCTGCCTTTCTTCTACAAAAGCATAGTATTGTGTTATTCCCTTCAGGGTGAGTTCATCCATAAGATTAATTATATAAGGTTTTGCCAGGTATCTGTCTTTGAATTCCTTGACAGTCACAGGGAACGTTGCTGAAAACAGTAAAATTTGCCGATTTGCAGGAAGGAAACGAATCAGCTGCTCTATTGAAGGTTGAAACTCAGGAGAAAGAAGCTTATCCGCCTGTGAAAGTACGAAAAGAACCATCTATCACACAAGAAGCATAAAGGAAGAACAGATAATTACAGCAAAATATTCCATTTCTATTTCTGCAGCAAATTATATTTTGTACAATGTATTATTATTCATTCACTATGGCTCTCCGTACTTCGAGAATCATGCAACAGGAATGAGATTAATGGAAGAAATGTCAAGGAATTTTTTTGTTTTCTGTAATGAAATGCATCAAAATCATTAGGTCAACAACAGGAATCATTCTGGGGTCCAATAAATTAAAGCTGGATGGCATTCAGGAGAAAGTTTGAAAGAATCAGATTTAAATAGTAATGACAGCATCACCAACAATAAGAAAAAAGCGCATGATATTAATAAAGCGAAATATATAGTTTTGACAAATAGAAGTGAAAAATTTAGAAGTTTAAAAACAAAAGTTATTGAGAAGGAAATTTAACTTCAGATGAAAATTTTGAAACAACTCTTCAATAAACAAAAACTTAAAAACAGACCATTCAAAAAATATAGCTGAATCAATTTAATATATATGATACCTCATCCATAATGAGCATTGAACAATCCTTCAAGATACAGACACCTTTCTTTGCAAGATCAATTATTCGACCAGGTGTTCCAACAACCAAATGAACAGGCTGATACAAGCGCATTATGTCATCCTTCAAGCTGGTTCCTCCAGTAGTAACCATAATTTGAATCTTCAAATGCTTTCCAAGCTCCTTACAGACTTGTGAAGTTTGGAGAGCTAATTCTCTCGTAGGAACCAATATGACAACTGAACATCAGAAGAGTCTAAATGAGTTTATATCTAAAAGACGTAATGTGCAAATTCTAACAGTTAGAGCTCCACAAGTTCTAAATACACAGTACATATTATTGCCCCCCCCCCCCCCCCCCAAAACAAAAAAAAAACAGTATCTCATCCAATAATCGAGCTATTTTCCTAAAAAGAGAACATCTAGCAAGCAAAAATACAATGCACCACATCGCAACAGATAGAGGTTTACAAAAAGGTCATGCATCAAAAACAACATGATGGTAGGCTGTCCTAAAAATGATCTTTGCTTCTAGAAATACATATTACACAAGCAAATAAGATGCCTTTGACTACTAACTGCAAGCAATCTAACATATTACCTTACTTGTGACAAATAAGTAACCATATCTATGAATGTAATTAAAATGATAAAGTATAAGAAAGAAACCTTGAATGACATTGTTATCTTGATCAATTTTTTTCCAGTGCAGGAATGCAAAATGCAGCTGTCTTCCCAGTTCCATTTTTGGCTCTAGCAAGAATGTCACTTCCAGTCAGTGCAATTGGTATACTTTCTTCTTGAATAGGTGAAGGCCTTTCAAATCCCTTCTCATATATTCCCATAAGTAGCTCCCTCTTCAGAAAATAGTCTTCAAATTCATTTCCTTTAGTTGCAGTAACATCCTGGAAAAAAACATGTGGAAGATTAATTGTCAAGTAACATGAAATATTCAAAAAATTGTTTTGACATTGAAGGACAAAGACAGCACATGGTGTAATTACACCCCAACAACAGTCAACAGTTCTTGAGAAGGCATATTGAACAAGTAAAAATATGTAACTCTTGAAAGATTCCATGTCATGAGAATGAAGATCGGGCAGCACCATCTCTGTTTGAGTAACAATAATAGCTCGCAAGATTTAAAAATAGTATAGATACAAGAAGCAGGGCCATAGAATGAAAGAAGCTAGTTGAGAAATATACCAAAGACAATAAGATTTCTCCCATACTGTACCATAATTATGGTTGAGAAATATACCAAAGACAATAAGATTTCTCCCATACAGCATCAAATGTTCTTCATTCAGATATAAAAGAATGTGATCTTAGGATCCAGAGACTTTATAGCCAAAATTTATATAGATTTCTTATATCCTACAGAACATCATGCATCCAATCTCCAAAGCCTTGGTCTATGCACCAACAAATTAATCAAGCCAAATAATCATAAGAGCATATAAAACCTCTGCTGTTCAAAAAGGAGAACAAACACTCTAATGCTACCTTTTTTATTGTGTAAATGATCTGCCACTTGCCACAATTCAGTCTATTCACCAACCACATAGCAACTAAAAGAAATAAAACATATATCTTCCATGACACGATAGGTGAATGGCAAGAGCAACTTCTGCCGATAGATCCGGGAACAAATCCCAGCATAGGTGTGCCTGGGTTTTGGAAAAATTTGTACCTTGTGTGTACTCAAGGATACAAAATCCTGTCATGATATTCTTCAAGCACAAATCACCCTTACAAATGAATTTCTTCCATGATATGTAAATGCCAAGTTATGCTGACAGACAAGGGAAATATCTATAGATCGTCATAGTTATGATCACATTTTCTTAATCATGTCTAACAGAAAGTAATAATGTGATATACAATCTACTCTACGCAGATAGCCACCATGCCTACCACCCAACCCCTCCCCTCCCACCCAAATGAAAAAAGAAAGGAAAGAGAAAAGCAATTGCGACCAACATCTGAAAAACAGTACCCCCATTACCCCCCCCCCCCCCCCCCCCCCCGGGGGAACATCTGAAAAGCAATTTAGAGACTCATAGTTATGGTCATCCAAAACCTTTTTCTTCTTCCAAACTTCCAATTCTTTTGAATGAACCCTGTTGTCGAAACCATACAACCCATTCCCCCTTTTATACATAGCCTCTACAACTAAAAAACCATGACTTGAGATAATAGCTTGACAATTATAACAATTAATTTAATGATTTCATTTCACCACCATGCGAAAAAGGTTTTGGATGACCTATAAATAACAGCAATTTTACATTTCATTGACAGTTATCAACAGTGTTTGGCAATTGTTTGCCTGGCCTGACCTGTCTAAGAGGCCGGGTCGCAGATCAATGATCCAACCATGGACCAGATGCCCAGCATCCTTCTTTCCCAGATCTTAGATGGGTTTGGGGTGTTTAAGTCCATGTGCACTATCACCCTATAAGCTACCAAATGTAAGGAGGAGATTATCTCAAAATAACTAACTTAGTGATTTCATCTCACCACCGTAATGCTAAAAACATTTATAATGACCTATAAATAACAGCAATTTATATTCATTGACAGCTATTATCAATGTTCAGAAACAGTTTACCCGGACTAACCTGTCTAAGCAGCTGGGTCGCAGATTAATGGTCTAAATGTAGGTGGACCTTAAGCCCAAAAACCTTCATTCCCAAATCTCAGATGGGTTTGTGGTGTTTAAGTCCAGTGAACCATGGCACTTCAAGCTACCAAACCTTGGGGGAGATTATCTCAAAACTTTCTCTAGAGATGTTCCTCTTTTTCAATAAAAAGATAGGTTTGCCGCAGTTCTGATAGTTTCAAACTAAAGGAAGAACAAGATCATGGTTGGCGGAACTATCCCGAACCATCCGGTTCAAGGCGTCCTAAGTCGTACCGACGGCGGACCAAGACGGTTCCAGCAACGAGACTCCATTGCCGGAGGGGGACAAAAAGAAGAAAAAAGAGAAGCCTTCCTCTCCCTCTCCCCCGCTCTCTCTCTCTCTCTTTTCCTCTCTCCCGTTCTCCCTCTCCCCCACCTCTACTGTATCAGTACAGGGCCGGTACAGCATGGCGCAGGACCGTATCAACTTGTGCCGCCGGACAACCAGTACAGGGTGCGATACTAGCACAGCAGACGTTGAACAAGATGAAGAGGAAGAGATCCGCCTTCATGCATATGTTGTTCTCCCACACTGCCACTTAATCATAAGTGGAGGAGATCCCTTCTGTCCTAGATCTGGTAGTTCCCCTTCCACCGCCCCCACCAACAACATCCCTTCCCGATAACCCCCCCCCCCCCCAACCCGGGGCAAAAAAAAGGAAAAAAACGAAGTTTTACAGAATACAGACTTTGCATCAATCCGAACTGCATAGCTTGGCAGGTGACAGGTTGACCAGGTCGACCCAAGCAGGTCGACTGTCTTTAAACACTAGTTATTATGATGAACAGTCACCATGTGGCATTTTCCAATTTTTAGAATACAATTAGAATATTTTTTAAAAATAAATGCTTTCTGTATTAAATATACATAATGGTTTCACAAGCCATTATATGCCATTAAAATTGCTCATAACAAATGATATTACATAATCAAACATTATAAGGTAGGTCTATTGGCGTTATATTGTGCTGCAATATTCATTGTAAACAGTTCAGCATGCTGTCATTTACCAATAGCAGCATTACTCAATTCCTGGTATGACAAAAATCAGCATCAAAATGTCGTGAAAGTATTTTCAGAAACTAATCATAACACTTCATACGGTAGAAATAATAAGTCATAGCAACCGAATTTTCAAAAGAGGGCCCATAAGTTAATAAACAGGACATATTCCCTACCTAAATCTCAATAATATCACAAAGCTTTGTATAGTAAAATATCACGCATTAACAACTAATATGTTATATTTTCAGAAAGCCAAAGCCCTTTCCAGTCATGGACATTATGGTAGCTGTATGGTCTCTGGATCATGACTTCCAAAGGATTAAAAAAGGAGGAAAAACAATGTTATGAATTCAAGATAAGGAAAGCACAACAGGAATAATGAAGGAAATACAAAGACATCTGTGAGACTGATACCCCATTGTCACAATACCATTTTTTAACATAACCCCAGTTGCAAGATTACAGCAAAGGAATGTTGTTCTCCTGATAGTTGACCACATAAAATCCCTACAATAATTTGTCCATCCGAGAGGGCATTGATCTGGGAGCGGATAGTTTCTCTAACTTTTCAGGCTAACAGAACTGAAGTTACCTCACAATTATAATTAAATTAATGCATCAGTGAATAGAAAGGAATTTTTTCAACCCTCATTTGAGAATCCACTCCATTTAAGAGTGCATGTCAACTAGATAAGGTTGTCGTCAAAAACTAGCATCCTATTTCACATCACAGTTTTGAAATAAATAAAAAAAACTCCCAGAATATCAGTCCCTTGATTAAAGAACACTTGTTGTTACTTCATAATATATAATCCAATTCATGGTTCACCGGCCCGAACCGGGCGGTATTTGCATATCGAACCATAACGGTTCAGTACTGATATCCTATATGGGTGGTGTACCAACATTCGGTAAGACGAAAAGATCTCATAACATACTATACCGACATAGTGCTAGTGTAGCACCAATACGGAGTCCGGTACCGAGACGGCAAACTTTGATTAAATTAATGCATCAGCTCATAAAAAGGATTTTTTCCAACCCTCATTTGGGAATCCACCCCCATCTGTAGCACCTGTCATCCAGATAAGGTTGTCAACAACTAGCATCCTTTTTAACATCACAGGTTTGGAATAGAAATTTCCCCTTAAATATCTGTCCTTTAATTAATGCTAAGAAATGAGTCTCTAAATTCCTAATCCAATGGAAATCAAATTCCTCTTCATCATTATGCCTTCACATTTCAGCTACAACAATCGATCTTCAACTCAAGTCACATCAATGGCCAACTAGTAATGCTGCCTCAGCTCATTGGCTTGAATTTCCAAACAGAATCATCTTCTTTCAGAGAACCTATCCATGCTTCAAATAAAATTTTATATTCCTTGTGAGTATTGATATTCACATTCTTTATCCTTCCTTATCCAAAATATGTTTTTACAATATTTAAGAACCACATACCAGAGTTTAATCCATATGTATAATACCAATAAGGTTCATAAGAACAAACATACTAGCCATGTAATTGCATAATTACTCAACTAAATTGCTGCATAAGGTTTCTTTGTCTCCCCAAGGCCAAGTTCCCTAATAGATACACAAGAAACTAGAATGTTAATGATCCTGGTGCTTATTACTAGTTTACTACGATGAAACATCCCCTGTTGTGCAATTCCACATTGCAAAAGACTTGGCACGATTAAAAGCCATTAGATTACTGCGCTGGATTGAGACATTTGATCGATAATGATTCTTCAATATCATGCACTTTTTTCACCTTTATGGTTTAGTTGTTGCTCTTCGTAAAGACTACCAGCGTTGCATCTTACTTCCACAAGTTAAGACAGTCAAATTTCAACATGTTCTTTATTGTAAATTTATCTGTCAACCAAATGTCTTATTTGATGTCCCAATAGTTTTAGTTCAGACTCGAGAGTAAAGAGATAACCACATAAGAATAAAAATGCATCATTGTGACCTTATCACAAACCAAAAGGCAACTGTATAAGTTTCTTCCACAGTCCGTTCCTTAAAAAATAAGGTGTCTTCAACAATCTACTGTTGAAAATTACTCTTGCAACCATATCTTATCCTATATTTAACACCAATTTATATATTAGATTGGAACATTACATTTCAAATAGATCTCAGATGATTCAAGAGTCTTCCCCCATATTCTCTTCTCCCAACCGTCAGCAATGCAACTTCCATAACACCAATTGTTATAGTCATAACAAGCAATCCACCTATCAAAAAAAAAAATTTCCCTCTCATCCCATGTAGCAATCTTACCCTATGCACATCTAAAATTTGCTTGCTGAATCCTACTCCACCACATGCATGAAGGCTGAAGCATACTTCAACTTCGCCCCAACAGACAAGTATAATCTTCAACTATAGATGTCGATTGTCAAGAGAAGAATTTGGCTGTGCCACCATATGGTCAAGAATACTTACAAAATTTCACCTTCCATAGTCCTTTGCCAACACTAACACCTTTTTTTGGTATAAAGTAGAACTAAAAAGAATTTTTCAGACTGCCGGTCTATCGGGATCATATTTACAATTGCTAAATGACAATTTGTTCAATTATTCCAACTACAATCTCATTACAGATCAAAGGCACACAGTTTTGCAATTAATAAAATTAGTATTCTGCATACATCTAGATTCTGAAACAGCATCTAACTGTTCAAACTTTTAGTGCTGATTATGCTAAATTTGCAATTTCTCAAATAAAAAGGCTTAGCTAAACAACTTAAAACTTGATTTCCTTTTTCCTGAAGACAAAACATGGAAAAAAATTTATCAATGCATTCCTCATGGATATCTATTTTATACAAGAAGCTTGATCGAGTTCATCATTTATTTTTAATCTCCATCAGTATTGAATCCATCTTTGGAGTCCCTTACCCACTTTCATGACAAAATCTGACATCTCTCCATGAATCACATGAGATGTATTCCAATAAACAGATTCGACATTTCATTAAGTACCTATCAGGAATTGCAGTCAGATACTTTATACCAATGTGATGCCAATCTAACTTGATAATCAAATCTACTAAGGCCATGATATGATGTAGTTTTGTGATCAGTACTGAATGAATTTATTATAAGATCCAAAAAATAATCTCAGATCTGAAGGTTGAGTTTGGAAAAGGCATGATACCATAGTGACTCTTTGAATATGGGACATGTCCAACATTTTCTCTCAAAATCATACTTCTAATTCAAAACTTCCAACTTTATACAAAGTTTTAATTACCTTTTACGGCATCAACATTGATACGGACCAACCATTCAGTTTACCTGAAGGAAATGATTAGAGAAACAGTTGGGTGTGTTATAAACCATTGCTGAAACGCAAGTGACAGCTCATGTTTTCTCTCCTCAAAGGCGTTGCCTAGAATACAAATTAAATGAGGCCCACATGCTGAATGTGAATGTACTCTCCTTGAAACAATTTTGCCCCAACAGATGATTGTAAAAAAAGGATCCCTCACTTAATACCAGACTACCTACATTCAAGCCATTTAGTAGTTCCAGACTTTAAAAATTCTACAAAATTGCACCCTAGACCCAAATAAAAACTAGATAAACACAGTATGATACAAAAGATAAAATGTAGGAGAACAAACAAATTAGCAATCCTAAAACCATATTAGTACCTAAAGATTACTTTAGGAATAAATGGGCTTCATGCCTAGTTGGCAGGCAACCCTACAGTCTGAATTGTTATTGTAGTGGAGACATCATGGATAGCAAAAAGATTTTAAAAGTGATTGCAGCAACATCAAAAATACAGTGTAACAGGAATGATTGGAAAAGATGGATGTATGAAGCCAACCCTAATTAGGTGGGATAAGGCCAGATCACTACAAGTATGGTTGGTAAGATATTCTCTGTTTTAATTCTCTTAAACTCTGCAACCTTGCAAAAAATTTCCAACATTTGCCAGATTAAAAAAAATACTCTCTCTTGCCAAACAAATCACAAATGCCAACTATCAAACCAAGATTCTAGATTGAGATAGTCCTCCAAAGTAGTGGAAAGGCACTAGATTATCTTTATCACAAAGATAATCATAACAAAGTTATACAAGTTAAGATGCCACACAAATTGGTCTTTGAGATCTTAATAAATTAGGACAAGCCAACAAGCAAAATTCTTCGATATTTGATTTGTCCAACTTGTCCCTAATTCAGCTACGTCTATGATGCATTAGCCTCAACATAGATAAAGGTGTTTACTTTGGAATAGGTGTGGCAGTTGGGTCAGGTCGGACCAGATATGGGTCGAGTGGGATATAGGATAGGTCAAAAATCTGTCAACCAATCTACAATGGGTTGGATCAAGATAAACAGGTTGAACAAGTTAAGGATTGCCACCCCGACCTTGGAACCCCTATCTGCCACTGAATAATTTAATTTAAGAATGATAGGACAGCATAAACTTATTAGGAGTCTAGAGCATGTCATGGAGATAAGATATGCACATTACTTGAACATTCAAATGACCACTTACAGAAGCATGCCTACGTCATGCCGTTAGGGACCACATAGATGAAACAAGAAATGAAGGATGAATAGGATTTCCAAGGAAACATATAAAATCCACAAAGGATGCAAGGAAGACATGTTAGAAGCATAAATTCCTGAGCTAATGCACATGGAAACCCAAGATCAAAAGCATCCCTCGAGATAAGGAAAGAATCAGACCAAATAGCAATGTAATATAAAAAGGAATAGTCAGAACCAAGAGCCTTAGCCAACTGAAGAGATTAGGCCACCACTTTGATCATCCATCTTCACAACTCACAGCATTCCAAAAAAAAAGGAAAAAAAAAATGCAATATGCCACTGGTCCAAAGCCCATCCATCTTATGCTTTATCCTATCATAGGAATAGGTTCACATTGTGTTCCCTCCATCTCTTTCAAATCTTTTCATCCTTCTGTGAGATCAAAGACATCCATCAAATACTACTTAGTCTAGCATTAATCACAAGCATTAAACAGAATCCAATATATGTCACAGAGCGGGTGTCATCTACCCATTAAAGAATGACATATCATCTTCATAAAGAGAAGCATGATTTCCAATCCTTTCTAGATATCACAGCCATATATGAAGATGTCCTTCCCTCATGCCCCAGACATGCTGAATGCTAATTGGGAAACTATGATCAATCCCAAGGATTATATTGACATTTTTATCCTAGATATGCCTTTGCATATCTTCAAGGATCTATTAGTAATAAACTGCATAATGCATAATAAGATTGAATTCCTTCATGTTAGGCAAGTCCAAAGAAAGCAACTTCTGCCCATGTTAGTAATGATGTATTAGGGAACACTGGAAATGTCTTCCAGAAGAAAGTAGAATCAGAACAGGATAATAAAATCAAATGGTTAACTATGGGTCAACAAACTTAAACACTAGGTACAGGGAAAAACTTTTGAATAAACACCAAGTCCAAAGTCAATTGTTTGCTTATTCTTCCAGATAAACCTAAACCTAAGCTACATATACGAACCTTATTGCCTACATCAAATGCAACTTCATAAGTATAATCTAAGAAAATAACTAAGCACAAGAAAAATGCTTAATATCGAGACGGTCTTCTTTGCAAACACCAGACACATTCAGAAAATGGGTTTTAAACATCACAATCAAATTATTTGTAGATAACAATGCCATGGAAAGCAACTAAAGATTTAGAAGAAATGGGGATTACTTATCAAAACAATTTAATAATGAAAAATGTACAAAAGATAGCAATATTCCCTCAATAAAAGCATGAAAATGTGCGATTAAATTTACCTCTGTCCTGTAACGTGTATCAGGAGGTGGGATATTCAATTGTGCCTTCCAATCTTGAGAACTGAAACCATGAGTTGGAAAAAAAATCAGTAGTGCAGATAAAAGATTGAAGCACTTCCTACTGAAAGGAAAATCCATAATAGATTTCTGAATAAATTTATAATAAAAAAAATCATCACATTTCATATCAATTCAGTTATATAGCATATTTTGGATGCGTCAAATTGCAGATGCTATACATAGATTGCAATGCCACAAATATGTGCTGAGTCAAATTGCAGATGCTATACATAGATTGCAATGCCACAAATATGTGCTTGTGCGCGCCTGCATGCATGTGCACGTGTGCTTGTGTGTAAAATAACATAAGCACACACACATACACACACAAAAGTAAAGAAAATAATTCAAATTATTTCTTGTAAAATCAAAAACTGCAAAAGGCCAGCCATTGCATAATAGATGGCAGAACAAGCCTGACAAGAGGTAACCTACAAGTTCATCAACATTATCTAGTATTACCAGAAAATGAGCTATCTTCAAAAGTTTTAGAAAACGATTAGCACGTGCTAGGTGGATCACCAACAAACCAATCAAGTAAATCCAATGATAAGAAGCATATAAAGTACGATAATATGGTAATTTTTTCCCTATTGTGAATTTCCGACTGTAAGTGACACACATGGTGGTATGCCATACCATACCAAACCAAACAGTATGAGGTATAGTGCACCATACCGATACAATACCGGTATATAGTACAGAAGGCAAATTGATACTCGGTACAACAAAACAGCCTCTGTACCGGTACAGGACCCGATACCGACATGGTGTACCTTGTGGTAAATACATCCTTACTAGTACCAATTTAGGATGAGCATTCTCATTTTAAGTAACCAAAAGATAATGGAAATTCAGATGTGAAACTACCAATTAATATTGTTGTGTCAAAGAAATTTAGTTTAAGGCTTAATAGTTCACTGGCGTGACAACATCAAAGCTATTAGGTATAAACATGTCTGGAAATATGCGAAGCGCTATGTAACGCTAAGGAATCATCAGCTAGCACATCATTACATAACAGTGTGAGAATGTCATTCTTCGAGGCAAATATTATAAGGAGGTATCTAAAATGGAAGAGAATCATATACCATGAAAAACATTCTGATCATGTGTAGTTCACAATATAGGACATTGAATTACAGGGGAAAATTTAATGTCCTGATATAAGTACAATAGAGAATCTGAGCTCATCTGAAAAAGTTGGAAAGCTCGATCTTAAAGTATAACGGCTGGATCAAGACAAACAATTAGCATAATCAGATAGAGTACATGGAAGTTTAAATGCAAGATTTGGTTTTGAAAGGAAAAAGATCAGTGTTGAATAGTTGATACATAAAACAAATGTCAACCACAAATCTAAGGTCATCAAGACCATATGACTGATATTCAACTTGACTCTAGAAGCAATATTTTCGAATGTTCAAACATGAGCATATGAGGACATTAGTTGAGAAGCCCAAAGAGGACCACCACAATTCAACAATCTAGAGGTCAGCACAAAATGTTTGGCTCACAATAAAGAGCCTCTTGGCCCTTATATACTGGGAGCAGTATGCGAAGAACCTAATTTCATGGCAAGTTTCAAACGTCAGGAATGATAAAATACAACAAGGATAATGCAAAGTAAATGGTCAAGGGCCACTATTGAACATTATTTAGGACTCAGTTTTAAGTTGATAAATTTACCGAGAAGTTGAAAGAAGCTCGCCATTATTTTTCAAATAATGGCTTCCAAGGATATGCTAGCTATTTCTATAATCTAGTAGAAAAGGCTGCATAAAGTCTTTGCATTCAGTAGCAATGAAAATGCATTCATTTCAACTGCTCTAACTGTTACCAAGTACCGCCTATCAACTACGCACCCATATCATTTGTTTAGCATGGACTATTGTGAAACTATTGTGAACTCAGAAGTTCCAAATCGACTGCACGAAATTGTCTGGTTGATTTCCAAGTCAATCAGAAGTCCTTGACTTTGAATTAATACAGGACATACCAAAATATAACTTAAAACTTCTAATTATCTTATTAACTTTCAACATGGTTCATCATGTTTTGATCGATGTTTTAAAAGGTGGATGCAGTATGCAGGTGGTCAAGAGAATGCAGAGTGCATATGCATTACACGGGCCAAATATGCAGGCACATAGACAGTTAGTATTTTACAGCATTTTAAAAATAAAATATATTATATACAATAATAATAGCAAAGTCCTTTTATAAATCGAAGCAATATTAATAACAATAGTATCTAGTAATTAGTGCTTACCACTTATTACTTGATTCTTAGTAGTAATAGTTTCAGCAGAATTAACATATTGGCATTGTTAATATACATTTACCCCAGGCTGCTTGAGACCCACAACCAGCCCGACCATTAGCTTGAACATGCCGTATTTGCTTGGAGCTGTGTCCTAAAAAGGGCTAGATAAGAAGTTACCCAATGATACGAAGGTTGCATATGCAGCCGCATAATGCTAATCCTTATATGCCCACAAAGTGCTAAGCATTTTTGGCCAATATGCAGCCCAACCACATATTATAGCCACATATAGGGTATGCAGTTTGCTCAAGGGACTGCATACATATATAAACTGCATATGTAGCCTTATGCACCGCATTTGAAGACACTGATTTTGATTATCTTTACGTAGCAAATGTTTTAATCGCAAATTATTACTTCTCTAGTTTCTATCCACTCCAACAAGAATTCATACAAAAAACAGAGATATTTTCAACATGTCAACCCAAATCTTAACTAAAACATGATTCAATAGCAAAATTATAAGATATGCTTCATGACAATGTTGCCCTTATATACTTGCTGAATGCAAGAATAGAATAGCTTCTAATGGTGTTAAAGCACTATTATATTTCATTGATATTTGTCCATATATTAATGCATTTAATTTGCTTTCAATGCTTGGACTTGTGGTGCAATGTTACTACATGTTTCTCTACCATGTTTTTTTCTTTTGGTACATTAGCGGCTCACACCTGACGAGTGTAGATACAGCCAACAAAATTAGAAAACAAAATACTGCGCAAAGGCATAGGCACAGCCCCGTGGTCTGTCTAGGAGAAACCTTCAGAGTGATGAGCCATGAAGGAAACAACCCAGTCTGCAGCACCGTTCGCCTCCCGATATACGTGTGTGGCCTGGTAGGAGTCCTCTACCATGTTCATTATGTAATCACACTTCTATACGCATTAAGCAACTTTCTATATTTGCAAAAATCTCAAGAAAAAGAGAAACCATTGTAAACTTGTAATCAATATTTAAGACAGGGCATACAATATACTTTAAGTGTTCCAGGTCTTTCTCAAAGTTGTTGCATCTTGTTATTTTCTGCTGTAAGAAGCACTGAAAATACGAATCTTGCTTAAACAAACCTTTCTTATCAAGTTCTATTTGAACCTTATCAACTTCAATTTGAAAGAACCAAATCACTCAAAGGCAAGCATAAATAGCAATGATTAAGGAGAAAAAAATGTGGCAGCAGAAATTAATGGAGAGAAGGTCATCTGCCTATTTTAGGAGCAGTTCTAAGCTGATTGTGGTAATTCATAATAATTTAGGTGGCTGGCTACCCCTGAGATGCTCCAGCTCCTTAGAGCATATGTTCTCATCTTCAGATATGGGTCCAAATTACTCACATAACATGCACTTTGTCATTTTGGGAAAGTTATCAAGAAAGAGAAACCTTTTTTTCCTAAACAGGAAAGGAAAAGATACACTTTGTCAGAGTGATAGAAGATATGAAAAAATGGAAATTCTGGAGCACAATTACAAAAAGGCTAAAATGTCATTGTTTTTCTAATTTACATGCTCAACTTTCAGGTTTTATTAACCTGGTATAGATTTTGACCATGAAGATCCACACCAAGTTGTAGATCCTGCATCTTAAATTAGCAACCCACAGGTCTGAACTTGTTTTGTCATATCTAAACCTCTTCCACCTCCTAGTGTGGTCGCTATCAGAATTTTTTCCACTTGCCAATCTTATCCCAAGATCAGACAGCATTTAAGCAATCATATGCTCATGGACCATCAACTAAATTAATCTGCAGTTTGTTTGTCAGAACATATCTTATTCAAGTACCATGCCTTTACATACTGTAGAGTACTAGGCATGCAGCATGCCTCAATGCATATGATGATGCACATGAAATTCTGTAATTCCGAATAGCAATTCCAAATAGTGTACGAACAAATAAAAAAATAAAGTGGAAAAATTAAAGCCCAAGTTATCTGAACCCTTCAGTTTACCTTGGAATAGTCGCACTCTTAATAACCAGAACCAGAAATGCAAGAGCAGGTGTCGGTATGAGGTAGTGGATATTGTAAAAACTCTTGAAGGCAAAACTTGGAAAGCACGCGTGGATTCAAATTTCCATCATGTATTTGAAGTAGACACTACCCTAGTTTGAGGTTACCCTAGTTTGAGGTTTCCCACCACTAAGCTAGCACCCAAACTTAGGGATGGGTAGGTGTATAACACTTGTATATGGGTCCAGAAGATGGCATTCTTCAAAATTCAAGGGAATCAAGACTCAAACTAGCACTCATACCAATACAGGTGACCTAGATTGGGCTTAACCCAAACCTGCTACCCAATCCACTCATTTGGCAGGACTGCATTAACATTTTACAAGTTTGGGTTCGATTTGGGCTTGAAAACACCAATCCAACATCAAGCAGGGTTTGGTTAGGGTTGATCTGCAACCCCAACTTGAACACGAGCCTAACCCAACCTGAACCCAACTCAATCCAACCCAACCCAATATATGCATAAAAAAGTAGTTCATTTTTATATTTTATAAAGATTAATTTACATATAATTATACCTTTAATCTTGTTAAATTACATTTTAGTGGACCATTAAACTTGATGAATGGCTGAGGCCTCAAGCTAATATAATATAAATGCAACAAAAACGTTCCAAACCTTTCCCCCATCTTAAGTTCCCTATTCAAACCAATCCTCGATTAACGTGCCACAACTATACACGAACCAACTAACCCGACCCAACACGAATTTAGCTTTGGATGGGATTGGTTTGGATCGGATTGGATTGGATTAGGGAAATCCCAACCAAGACGAGGTTGGGTTGGATTAGGTTTGGGGATTTCGAAGTTGGTTTAAGGTTTGCCTTCAAAATGGCCCATCGGATTGAGTTGCAGTCCTAATATCTCAACACAAAGTGAAACCAAGCAACATCACTACACTAGATTTAGTGCAACTAAGAAGAAAAAGCACTAAAATTGATATCAAGATTCCAAAAAACAATGTCTATAGATCCAAAATTACCAGCAAATAGTCAAATAAGACTCGATATTTATAAATGTTAACTAGGGGAAAAAAGCACCAACTTAGTTTGAGATGAGTTGCCTAAGATTCACGTGAGATTGCATAGGTTTAATCACAACCCGAATACAAATGCACAATGTGATGCTTCATAGCCTTAACTCCACCTCAAAGGATATTAAAATGTGCATCCATGCTAATAACATTTGGGATTGCCTGCTTTCTATATGACAATTCAGGAAGAGTTGAAGAGGAAACAAATCAGCTCACAAAAAGTTTCAGATATGATGCATAACTGTGAAGCTAAAAACTCCTATTCAAATAAAGGCTAATAATCAACAATACAGCCTAGAAAGTTTTTTCCATTGAAATAATTCAAATCTTCATATCTCATTAGCTGCATAAGCATCACATCGTCTAAGTGAATTAAATCATTATATTGTCAAGTTAAATCTCGGTGGATATATAAGGAGCCTAGTAGTTAGGCAGATGACCTTGATTATCTAATTCTCCTTTATTTGCTTCTACATATCAAAAGATACTGCTTGCCATTAAAGATCTGCCAAGAGGTCCAAAAGAAGAGTTGTAAAAAGGTAATAAAAAAGGGAAATAAACAACACAAATATATTTGTTAGAAAATAACAAAAACAAAAGATTTTCCCTTTCCCAACAATGTGGCATCTATAGATAATTGTCAATCTGAAGTCAGATTCACAATAGCCCTCCTAAAGTTGGTGACTTCCAATGAGAGTGAGTGGAAGGAGGCTGCGAAGGAGGAAGCGATCGACATTAGGAGGCTAATAAGATATATCAATATCATACATCCCATGATTCCAAGATCATAAGGAGGTATATGAATTGTATTATGAAGGAAATCATTGGGCCCACCCTGTATTGATTGTGGCATTTGATATAACATATTTGGAAAACTAAAAACAATAAAAAATAACTAGTTATGGTAACTTAAACAACTATTGGAAGTTATTAGGAAGAAAAATTACTAGTTGCTACACTTATATATACAAGTGAAAACACGCTAAACATAAAAGAAATATATTCTAACAACTATCTTAGAGTGGTAACTTCTTTGAACTTTTACACCTTTATTCCACAATACCGCTATCCTTAAAGCATAGTTTCAAGAACACCTATTTCTTCAAACAAGATACATCTACTCTAATCTCAGCTTAAGAAAATTCTCTCATAAAAATTTGCACAAATCCAAGATTTCCCCCATATCCCTAACTCTATCCTATCTCAATATGGTAAATGAGCCATCCAAATCCCAAGCTAATCTCCCCTTTCTAAAAATCCAAATTTCCATCCCGTAATCTTCCTAACATGATTTAGCTCTTTGAGGAATAAGTATTCATAATGTGAGTTACCTAAAATTGATATGCATGAGAAGATACCCCATCATCAATTTAAGCATCCAAGGCATTTCTTGATGGTTCCATTCAAATGTTGATCATCAAATTCTCTCTTTTTATGCTGCCTCTGCACATGATCTCCCACCTTAAAATGAGATATATGAATTTTGATCATCAGTTCAAAAAACTTTCCTGGAAAAACTTGAATACATCAAACACCCCCCCATATAACTCCATCCCCACAATTCATTGCATCAATCCAATCGTGACTTCTCTCTAAAATTTCTTAAAGAAAATATATATATATATATATATATATTTGATATGGTTTCTCTATGTTATTATTGCTAATCTATAAAGGGCGGCACAGTGCATGAGTTCTCGCCATTGCGGGGACTGAGAAGGGTTGGGGTCAAATGTATGTAGCCTTGCCTTTCCGTATTTCGAACCCATAACCTCCAAATCACAATGGAGCAACCTTAGGTTTGCACCAAGGCTCACCCTCTATTATTGTTAGTTTATGAATCTTTTTATTTCTTGAGTTCCTATGCATAAGTATGTACCATATAACTAGTCAATATAAAGGTAAGAACGACAATAACAAAGGCCAAAATAAATCTTTGCAAAATATTCAAAGGAATAGCAAATTTTCCTTAAATTTTATTTATCATGAATTTTCTTTATTTTCGTAGAGATTCAGAAGTGGTCACAATGTGTAGCCCTCATAAATTTCCAACACTTAAACCTTTCTAAAATTCAGGATTAGGATTGCGTACCTTTCTTAGGTGTTCAGACCTTCCTAATCATTAATATCTAGCAAGAGCTTTCACCAAGAACAAGTTTCATTTGATGCAAGTCATGGCCACAAGGGTCTGAGCTAGTATCTAATGTAGGATTCCCTTAGAACTGCTGCCTTCGTTGTGTTTGTTTTTAAATAAAGTCTACCTCTAAGTATGATAACCAAGATCTAACTTCACTAAAAGGGTCTTGTTAACTTCAACGAATGGTGAGGCGAACTTGACTTCCAAGAAGCTGAAAGGTGAAATTAATACTTTCCTAATAGCCAACCTCTCTCAATCAACTTTTGACTTCAGACTTATTCACTGAGACAAATAGCATAAGTTAATGACAGCAGTTGACATAAGCATGGATCAGTGCAAACAATGATTTCCACCCTTAGGAGTGCTCGTGTTGAAAACGAAGTTCATCAAACTTGACTTCAAAAAATTGTGGATCAGATATTTTCTTTTACATACTGGTACACTATATTGAGGGAAAAATGGTAAGGCAGATGATTAATAGAAAATAATATTTTAAAAAGGCATAAAACGAATTTTCTTTATCTAGGTCTTGCAAAACTCCTCTGAATTACTCTAATATCTCTCATAATGAGCAATGTCAGCTGATACAAAGACTTAATATAAGCCTAGAGGATTTTGCAAAGGCCCACATTACTACAAAAGTGAAAAGAGATAGCAACAATAAATAATGGAGACATGATATCTATAACAATTTTATGTGGAGCGAGATGGCTAAAAAACAAGATATTAGGACATAGAAGCATTTGCAGGATAACTATCGTGGCCTGTCAAGTGGAAAGAACATTAAGATATAGACGACCCCATGGATGTTTTTCAATATTTTCTTTCATTACTAGAGTGATGGAACCCACATCACCTGAATTTGGAAAACAATCCAAATTGAAGATCAATTCTAGACTGAATGGGAAATGGAGCTCTTGGCAAGCCAATGGCTATACAAAACATGGAAATTGAAAGGATAGGATTTCATATCAACCGGTGAACCTTCCTACTGTCTCCATATTATTGTGGATTTTCAGCTTGATGATACATGAAGATCAGGATCTGACACCTTAAGAAATCACTTACCAAATCCAAATCACTTGTCATCAAGATCCATAATCTCGATACCGGGTATTCTACTGGTACATTAGCAGTTCAATACAGTACGATTGGTACAATGTAGTCACAACACGTATCGAGATCTCTTTTTCTCACTTTTTATCATGGTACCACCTGAAACTGGATGTTACAAATCAGTAGGATATTGTACACACACCGATTTGAATTGTATCGGGTAGTACGGCACATTCAAGTTGGTGCGGGTCAATATGGACCGGTTTGGGGCTTGTATGTACCTAAATGATATTTTCATGCCAGTTCTGGTCCAGTACAGGATAGTACACTCTGAATCAGGCAGTTCGGGGCGATACAACAAGCATTGCTTATCATACTTGCTTTATTTCTTATCAAAATTTAAGTACATAAGACATTTATTGGCCCAGCAGCTTGATACCCGCTAATAGATTGCATTCAATTGGATTTACATTTTCCATTCCTCACTACATATATAATTAAAAGCATGTCAGTCAATGCACTTCTTAGCTAATTGCCAAGCCATTCAAATCCTTCAAACATTACACCAAAGCAACAGCATTACCTTGTTTACCACAGCAATTGTAGATCAAAAACCAAGAAGAAATGAAGAGCATTTTTTGATATAAGAAACATCATACCACAAACTTTAGTATATAGAGAGATAAAAGAAACGAAAACGAAAAATATAGAAGTCCTCTGAATTTTACAAACATGTTAAGAAAGCAAAAGAATGCCACTAGAGGAAAGTAGCCTACTGACTCAATTTCGTTTAAGTTGTCCAGAATGGTTTCTACAGACTTCCACAAAAAATGGCCAGTGATCATGAAGAAATATGTCCACATTAGGCACTCATATTAAGTTAAATGTTGTTGATCATGGAAAGTCCCTTTCCTTTTTTATCTCATTATTTTCCAAAACAAGCAACCAGCCTGATTATCTATTTCTACTTTTAATTCCCTTCTAACATCAACAAGTCCGCTAATCAAAGACCTGCTGAGAGAATTAAAATAGTCAGGTGCCAAGGATTAACATGCCAAAGATTGAATATATGCTTCTGGTTCCAATTTCCATGACCGACTACATAAACATTACAACCACCGCCAGCTTTTAATACTACTTTCTTACCTGTCGGCCCTCTAGAGCTGGGAAGATCCCAAAAAGAATTAGACAGGAATATCTGAGTAGCTGTCAACTTGATGAAAATTCTCAAACTTTGCACCAAAAGCCCTGGCTTCTGCCAGTGGCCAGAGGAAAATTTTGAGAAAAAAAGTGCGAAAGAACCTTGTAATGGTAGGATGAAGGTGATTTACGTTGCATGCTTGATAAAGAAAAGATTATGCTTCTTTTGTATGTGTTCTGACGTTAGATGAAATGACACCGGCTACGAGAAACCTAACTAGAACAAATACTATTGACTATAATTGGATACCGCCGCATCAAAAAAAAAAAACAAGAAGAAGAAGATGAAATAGTAACGTGTATCATTTGGTTCTTCACATCTACATAGCAAAAGACAATTTTTTCCTTTAAATCCTTTGCTTTACCTGGAATCGATGCTATCAGACTGAACTGATTTCATTGCTTCCCTGATTCCAGAATCGCTTCCCATCTGATTCCTTCTCGACCACTGCAGCTGCTGCTGCTGTAACTGCTGGCCCTGCACTGGATTCCGCTGCACATACTGCTGGTGTTGTTGAGGGTTTCTCCCATTAAAGTTAGGGTTTCCGCCCGCGCTCCCCCCGCGGCCGTTGCCGATTCCGGGAGGATATCTACCACCTCGAGGGTTCATCTCCACGATTCCGATCGGTTCTCAAAAACCGATTCTCCCACGCGATAAATGAACCAAAATCTACTCAAAATTCGAAAAAAAAAAAGGAACTCTAAATAAAAACAAAGAAAGGAAGAAATCAAGAAACTGAGATCAAAATCTAGGGGTTTTGGTTTTGAGAGGAAAAAGAAGCGAATCGGAGCGAAATCAAATAGAGATTCGGCCGCTTCTACGTTGATTGTAGGATCTTCGGAGCGTTAATCGGAAGAAAAGAGGCGAAAGAGAGCAGGTTATGACATCGATCGAGGAATCGACAGACGGCATTTCTCTGGGGTCGGAGAACGCAAGAGCTTTATAGGAGAGAGAATGGGGGGGGAAGGGCAGTTCTCGCAGGAGGAAGTGGGGTTTCCTTCCGTGCGAGAGAGCGCATTAAATTCTAGGGCACCTCCGAGATGGGTGGTTCTATATACACCCCCCCTATTGCTCAGGACACCCCCAAAAATTAAAAAAAAATTAAATACTCTCTACACCCCCGCATTTGCTAAGGACACCCCTAAAAAATTAAAAATTCCTAAATTACCCCCCACCCTTCCCACCCCCTCACCTAAATTGCTCTCTACACCCCCCAAACCCCCCCCCCACCCCGCTCTTCCCCTCCAAGACACCCGCCGGCTTCTCCCTTCCGCCCAAAAAACCTCGCCTCAAGCACCTTCCCGGCCATCTCCCGAGCAACGAGCACCTCGCCGGCGGAGGCGGAGGGGGAGGTGGGGGATGGGGAGGAGGAGGAAGGAGGACGGGGAGGTGGGGGAAGAGGAGTGAGAGGAGGACGGGGAGGTGGAGGGGGAGGTGGAGGGGGAGGACGGGGAGGTGGAGGAGAGGAGGGGGGGAGGTGGGGGATGGGGAGGAGGAGGAAGGAGGACGGGGAGGTGGGGGATGGGGAGGAGGAGGAAGCGGGCGCAGGGGGGAGGGGGGGAGGAAGACGAGGCGGAGGGGTGATGGGGAGGCGGAGGAGGAGGAGGAGGAGGCGGAGGTGGGGGATGGGGAGGAGGAGGAGGAGGGGGAGGGGTGATGGGGGAGGCGGGGAATCAGGAGGGGTAGGAGGGGGGAGGCGGAGGAGGAGGACGGGGAGGTGGGGGATGGGGAGGAGGAGGAAGCGGGCGCAGGGGGGAGGGGGGAGGAAGAGGAGGAGGAGGGGTGATGGGGGAGGCGGAGGAGGAGGAGGAGGAGGCGGCAGTGAGGAGGAGGGGGAGGGGAGGAGGCGGCAGTGAGGCGGAGGAGGAGGAGGAGGAGGCGGCAGTGAGGAGGAAGGGGGGTGTACTGAGAAAATTTCAAGGGCAATATGGTAATTACACTAAAGGTTAGTTTGGGTTTTTTTTTGGTTTTTGGGGGGTGTCCTTAGCAATAGGGGGGGTGTATATAGAACCACCCCTCCGAGATCCTCCAAGGGGCGGTTAAATGACGGAAATGCCCTCGAAAGGATATTGGAATTTCAATATCTGGAAATGGTGGCCCGGTCCGAGGATTACTACAGATCCCCGTTGCTTTCCCCGTCCTTCCGACCCTACATGGCAGTTGATTATTGGTTATTGCGAGTCAGTAGTTACAGTATTGGATCATTCACAAGGTGCCACGTGGTTCACACATGAACGACCGGACCGCTGATGCCACCGTGGATTTTTCCTATAAAAAAAATACTGGTGGCGGGCGCTATCCGAGCACGGATAGCGATGTCAAGCCCTACGCGCATGTGCCGGAGAAATTATATCCGACACTCGGTGAAACAGCTCAAGCGGTATATCAGAAAGGGACAAAAAAAAAAAAAAAATCGGTGACCTGCTCCCCTACCCGTGCCCCGTCATGCACCGCAAAGAGTAGGATACCGATAAATTTGAACGCGGATGAGATCAAAAATTCATCAATTCGAAATTAACTTATTTATTAAATATAATAAAATTTTTAACTTGCCCATTGAACATGTTAAGCCAAGTTAAACAGATTAAATAAGTTAAATAAAATTTTAATAGATTAAATAGACTTAAAGAAATTAAACAGATCGAATTAAGTAAAATATAAATAAATTAAATAGATTTTAAATAGATCATATCATGATCCGACCTATTTATTAATCGAATCAAAACGGGTTAAAGGGTCAAAGATCTGAACTTGAAACCGATCTATTTATGACCTAAATCCATTTATGTCAAACTTCAACCTACTTAAAATAGATTGTTTACATGTCGGATTGACAGATCAAATCATAAAATGCCATCCCTACCCCCTGCTATGCAATTTACTCCTCATATGGTGATGGTGGTGGTGCACTAAGGCCACGGTTATCACCTCTGTCGGTGGCACCACGAGCAATGGCTTCTCCCTGCCTTCCCCTGCCTCCTCTTCCTCGAATGGTGACACTTCCGTTGCCCTGTACGCCTAAGTGCTGCATTTCTTCGCCGCATCGGAGGCCATATTTCTCCAGATTTTTCTCCAAGAACTAGCTCTTCTCTATTTCATTTTCTATATTCTTTTTTTGTTATTTTACTTGATAGCAATCTCAACAGATTGCATGTATTTTATTGGTCTAGTGTGCTGTTGAACTGTTACACCAGGTGTAGAACATAATTTCTGAGGTACATAGTGTAAAACCCAGCAAACTAAGCCCGATCCACTTGACCGGCCCAACCATTTTTGGCCTAAACCCAAAAAAAAAAAAAAAATTGGCACATATCGCGCATGCGTCTAGGGAGAAGAGACTTCCGATCGGAGTCTTCTTCCTCTTGAGGTCATCGGATGGAATCAGACTCTACGTCGGATTCCCATCACAACCGGGCTTATTTAGAAACCCTCTCCAATTCCTCTCTCACCCACACCAGAGATCCATCCTTGATCGGAGCTCACCACCGACATTCTCTTCATTTTTTTCTCTCCGAATGCCGATCGCCTTCGCACCGTCTCCATGGCCAATCGCCGTAGGAAAATCGGTAAGGACCCTGCCATCTTCGAGCTACTCCTCTCCTCTTCCTTTCGGACCTTTTGAAATATTGATTCCGGTCGGTGATTGCCGAAATTTAGCCGAAAAGGGTAGCACCCTATTTTCCTCTATTTTCGGAAAGTGACCCTATTTTCTTTCGATTCCGACTGCCTTCATCATCGACACTTGCCGTCGGAGGCTTCCCTTGATCCCTCGTAGTGGCTAGAAGTTGTGGCCAGAGCTCCAGCCACCGTGATGCATTTGATCTATGGTTTAGGTGGTTAGAACCTTATTTTGATCTATTTTGGCGGCGTCGACCGCCCGTCGCTGTCGGTCTTCTCTTGTCCGGTCGTAGACCTCTGACCCCGGGCACCACCCGCTTCCTTCCTCTTCTTTGATTAGAAAGAGAAGCTTTCTTTCTCTCTCCTTCTCATCCTTTCTTTCTCTTATTTCTCTCTCTAAGCATGCCTAGGGATCTTGGTTTGAGATCCTATCTTTCTATTGTTTGGATCCCAGCTGACTCTAATGTGGAAGCTTTGAACCACTCTGGTACTCGAGCGATAGGCCGCCCTATTATCTCAGCCTTGTTAGGTACCTCCTAGAATTTGGTTATTCTTGACTTTTATTGAGCCACTTAAACATAGCTCATCTTGATTGGTTCAGTTCACCTTATTTAGACCAAACCATGCAGTCGGGTACTGCCCCTGATCGACCTTGCCTTTTCTTCACCTTGATTTGGGCATAAGACCGTATCCGCAATAGTATTTTAGTTTTACTTGGCTTCTAAAATAATAATAAAGTTAATTATATTTTAATGATATTAAAGTAAGCGAACCAAACATGTCTATCTGAAGTGGAATTTTGAAGGAAGATGAAGAAAATAACCTAACATTTTAAGTGTGTTTTTTGACCTTTGGTAAAGTTATAATTAGTTTATTAACTTTGAATATGTTCTCTATTTTATACTTAACTAAACATGTTAGACATGTTATTATAATGATAATAATTATTTTAAGATATGTCATGTAATTTGGAAAACATGATAGTTTATCCACAATAGTATTTTAATTTTGCTTGGCTTCTAAGATAATAATAAAGTTAATTATATTTTAATGATATTAAAGCATGCGAACCTAATCTGTCTATCTGAAGTGGGATTTTGAAACAAAAGAAAGTAAGTAACCTAATGCTTAAAATTATGTTTTCTGACTTTTGGTAAAGTTACAATTAGTTTGTTATCTTTGAATATAATCTTTATTTTATACTTAATTAAATGGGTCATACATGTTATTATAATGATAATAATTGTTTTAAGATATGTTATGTGATTTAGAAAATATGACTGATAAATTAAAAAATTTGTTTTATATGTATGTATTCTCAGCACGACTATGATCGAACCCCACCAATGGAATTATTCTTTGGCCCTGTCAACTTGTAATCTAAAAAACTGGTTTCGACATTGAGCCACCGGTGATTAGAATAGTGACATCTGGCACTTTGTGCTTTCTATCTCTGACCCATGCCACTAGGTTACGTGGCCATAGTCTGATGTTGGGTTTCTATTATCAGTTTATGAAAATAATAATAAATTTCAAAAGAGATACACGTATTATTCGAAAATTGATTTATTCCTAGTCATCGTCATGTTCTTTAATTATTTATTTATTTAGTATGCTTAGATTTCATTTTTTGGTGTTATGTTGCTTATTGGGCTAGTGTAGCTCATTATTCTTTCTTTCTCTATTTCTTAGATTCCGAATCATGATTGCTCGAAACTTGGAGAAGTGCACTAAATCTTCGAAAGATATTCATAATTATTGGAGCTCTAGTTTAGACTAGTGTAATTAGAATATTTTATTTGATTTGAATTAGTTAACATATTTTGACTTATGTCACTCTAGAACAATTGATTATGAGAATAATTTGTTTTAGATCACAATTAAATAAATTTTCAAGAGTCGAAGAATTATTATTGCTCTAAGATTATGATACGATCTGTAGCCATACATGCTTGAATGGTCCGCCATGCACGTATGCAGTGTCTGTTATGCTTTGAGTTTAGGGCATGACACATAGGGTGCATGCGCAATCTATATCACCATCCACGTGCAGCAGCACTTGTCACCCTGTGGCAACCCAACTCATTTCCGAGAAAGAGCCAAGCATATCATTAATTGAAATTTGGTAAGGTGCATGATTCCAAAAAAAAATCCATCTATTCTTCCATAATAAAGGAAACCTGTTTCATTTTACATCAATTGATAGAGCTTGTTTTCCTTCCATAACTCAAATTCAGATTGAGTTATATTTGGGACAAAATTAGTTAAATTTTATGCCCAGTTAGAGTTTGCAGACCCTTGATTCATATTTGAGCCATGACGGAAGGGACATGTTCAAGTTTGGGAGTTAAAACTGTGCAGTTTCTTGCTTTGATAGATCTGAATTTGAGACAAAATTACAAGCACCAGGGAAAAACAGAACTTTCCCAAACTTCTGGTCCCTCCCACCCAAGATCGATTTTGGCTTCATGAAGGCATAACTACAAGGGCGGAGCTCACAACAATTCCATTCCACCACTAAGAATTTTCGAAATAGAATTTTTTTAGAATTTGCAATTTTTTTTAATTTTTTTTTTTTTTACAACGGCTGTTCATCCTACTCTCCACTCTAGTGTAGGACCAGCCAACAGAATTAGAGACTAGAACCTGGCTCAGGTGCGAAGAAGCCCCCCCCCCCCCCCCCCCGACCCGATGTGGCTAAAATACCTCTCCTAAGTGCTGCGCAGCGTAAGATACAACCCAGTCTACGATCCTGTTTGTCTTCCAGTGTACGTGCACTATCTGGAAGGCGTTGCAATGAGAAAATCCAAATAATTATTTAAAAACTATCCAAATAATTATAAACTTAAAATAACGCAGTAAAAATATAAAATTATTGACATTTCTGGGTATACTAATCCTGATTCATGTGCATGTGTTTGTGCTTTTTTAAAAGGAAAAAATAAACCATTAAATGGTTGGTTTGAGCCAGCCCTCATCATCCCCATGCTTTCTAAATGCAAGGTGTTAATTAATCAACTTTAAAGGCAAAGGAACTCCAACACCGAGCAATTCCACCTAACGGTTCCCATGCAACTCTAATATATTTGCACAGATAAACCTCTGAGCTGGATTTTCTTTTTTAAAATAAAGTATAACTGTTATGATGGCTGTTGTTATTACCTATAGTTGAAAACAATAAGTAAATGGAAAATCCTGTCATAATGTAAAATTTTACATTTGATTCCATGAACTACTTGAGGAGAGAGAAACAATTTTTCGTATATAACTTAACCAGAGTCTTTTTAAACTATTACAAAAACCAATTTTCAAGTCCAACATTGTTAGCTATATCTTCTCCAAACTGCATAGAATATGAACCCAAAATCTCCTCTTGCTTTCATATCACATGTAATAGAAGTATCCAAGGATATATTCCTACCACCTACCAATGGTTGTACCAATTTAATGTCCACTCCTGTACCATGTCAGATTGCTAGATGAAGTTTTGCTATAGACTTCTGATTAAGCTTGACTTTGTTTAGCATAATATGCAGCTAACAATATAAGATAGACCTATTTCCATGCTCTTGTGATACACATGTGAGTGGTGTATGCTTATTTGTCTCCTGTAACTGTTAAGAGGTTTCTATTGCAATGCAGCTACTAGCTCCTCATTTTACCAAAAAAAAAAAAACATAACATAGAGCTAACCAACCAAACCCAAGTTGGCTCCTCATTTTACATTAGAACTGGAAAAAGACTAGCTTTCCCTCTTCTACAGATACATAAAAAGCTTAATGATATACATATTCGATGCTAGATATCAACCTTTCGAGCAGAATGAGGGGGATCAAACTCTGCGCCTGAAATTCGCAACCTCTGAAATAATCCTATCAGTAGAATCTGTATTTGGTTTGCTTCTCCATGACTTGTTCTTGAACTTCTGACCAAATCCATAATAAAGAACTGAGCATTTAGGTATTCATCCTGCATAATATTAGTTTGGGTTCTGAGAAATACATAAAGCAAGAATCTAGTTAGAAGACTGCGTTAAATCAGGTTGGAACTCAAAATATTCTGTCTACGAGAAGCCCAAAAACATATTATGGAGTTTGAGATAATTATTACCTAGTACACATATCACCAAAATATGAAATGAAAGCTGGTCCATAACTGTCTACCCAACTAAAGAAAAGATAACCTCTCTATCAGAATTCACTATTAAGTAGCATAAATACTATAATACAAGATATAAATAAACAACATAAGATCCTTAGGCAGCACATAACCATAACCATATATAATATATTCTTATCCCAACTATTCAGCATCAGCTTTATGCATCTTATTCACTGAGCTTTTTCTCTTTAGGACCAACCTCTGATGCTTTGCTTGGGTAACTCAAAGAAACCTTGACGGATCTTTTATAAAAGCTTCTTGGTGTAGCATGCTATGAGCAAGGTTTTCAAAGATGTGATGCAATCGTCTCAGTAGGCGACTGATGCCAAGCTGAACCAAATATCTGATTATCTTGGCTGAGACAGAAAAGATGGGGAAATTTTGGAATGGGCCTAGATCTTCTAAGAGATGGATAGGCATTTAGGAACCAAATCGATATCTCGGCTGATATAATAAAACCAAATCTACTACCACTTGAAGACATTTATGTTGCTATTTTTGTATACCAGAAGAGTTATTGAAGTAATAAAAAAAATGAGGGAATAATCTATATTGTGTCGATTTATATATCATGACACATTCATTAATACTAGCTGAGATGATAAGGTGCCAACGTTTGAATATATTGTACTGGTGGGTGCTCAACACTGATACAAAATGATATCTCGGTCAAGATCTCAATCAAAACAAAAACTGGGTTATATACAAAAGAAAATAACGAAAAATATTTCCCTAAAAACATGGAAATAAGACAGATAAAGAACAAAACATTAGCAATCCTGCAACTTTAATATCATATATTGGTGATGAGTAACATGGGATAACGAGCTAATTAATAAAGCATAGTGCATCTTGCAGAGTCAAAATCTCAACCCAATGAAACTACACTTGCCAAAGGAAAAGAAGAAAGTTAGGTAATAGATATTTTAATTGAAGCAATGCAAAGACAAAAGTATTAAATTCTTGCAGCTTTGCCACAGTGTATCAAATAAGTAGAAACCTTATGAATTCACTAGGAACATAAAAGGATATTACTTATCCATATAAAACATTACAAACTCAATAACCTAAGAAAACTTCTCTTGAAATAAAGATAAGAAAGTCTTAAACAATTATGTTTCTGGAATTTTACTTCTTAAGTACTCATTATTAAAGATAGAGAATGGTATGTATGTACCCAAATTTCTAATATTTAGGGAGCAAGTAATCTTGGGCAAGGTATGCTGAACCGACCGAAAAGCCTGTACCGAACCGGTGCCGACGTGCACCGGTACGGTACAGCATATAAAAACAGTTCCGTACTTGTACCGGTGCGAACCGGGCCGGAGTTTGGATCGGAACCGGTTGGTTCCTTACTTGTACCGGTGCAAACTGGGCCAGTTCGCACCGGCCTAATTACTTTTTCCCCAAGCACTCACGCGCAGGAAAGCGCGCTCGAAATGTACCCACCATAGGATATATGTAACAACCAGGACCTTACCCAAAATGGCTAGCCGAAAGATATTATTTAGGTTTCTTGATCCCGTATAAATACTTAAGATCTACCTAACGAATAACCGATGTGGGACTAAACATACGCTCGCACGGGTCCTCACATACTCCCTCCGTTAAATTCTGACGTTCTCATCAGATTAAGGATTTAAATTTAATCACAAGCACTACAATCGGCCCGTGGTCAACCCCAATGAATCTGTGGTGCAGTATTTCCTAGTCCATATAGGTTATGGGCCAGATCTATTGTGATGCCATTTGTCATAACCCAGGACCTCACCCAAAAAGGCTAGTTGGAAAGTATTTTTGGGTTCCTTGATCCTATATAAATAATCAAGATATATCCACCAAATAACCAATGTGGGACTAAACATATGATCGCACGGTCCTCACATAATAAGTATCTAAGATCTTTTCAGCGAATAACTGATGTAGGACTACGCACATGCCCACACGAGTCCTCACATACTCCTTCCGTTCAAGCCCTAACGTCCTCGTCATGCTAAGGATTCAAATGTATTTAAATCTAATAACAAGCACCACAATCAACCCATGGTCAGCCTTCATGAATCTGTATTGCAGTGTCCTTTAGTCCACATAGGCTATAGGCCGAATTCGCTCTGATACCATTTGTAACAAGTCAGGATCTCACCCATAATAGCTAGCCGGAAGGTATTATTTGGATTTCTTAATCTTGTATAAATACTCAAGATCTACCCAGCGAATAACCAATGTGGGACTAAACACACGCTCGCATGGGTCCTCACAATATAAATGTAGTATTCTGGCCAACTCCGCAGTGTGGTATTCTGGCCCACTCTATAGGGTATAAGTGTTGGTATACTAGCCCACTTCGTAGGGTATAAGTATGGTATTCTAGCCCACGCTACAAGGTATAAGTGCTGTATTCTGGCCCATTTCGCAAGGTATAAATGCAGTTCTATTTTTAGCCTAGCCATAGGATATAAGTATGGCTATAGTTTAAGGCTGTTGAGTTGAATATGAATATTTGAAATATATGAATTTTAATGGATTTGTGTTTTAAAACAGAATTAATTATATCTCTGTACTGATTCACTGTAATTTATATTTATATTTTATGTTATTACATGAATTGTCTAGTTAAGGTATTCATTATTTACTGGGTTGTCTAGCTCATTATATAATTTCTTACTATTTTAACAGATCCAAAGAATTAGCTTGACTAGAAAATTTATCATGGAAGAGTGATTAGAGACAAGATTTTGATATCTTTATTTAAACTAAATTTTATTTTAGAGTTGGTGCAAGATTTTAAAATATCAATATTGGTTTTGTAAGACTTTTAGTTTTATTATTTAATTAGCATTTGAACATTATTATTTAAATTATTTCTACTACTTGTTTATGATATCATGATCAGAATGCCTTATATGCTCATGGAAAGAGTTTTCTATAAATGTACGGTTGTAGCTGTGACCCCGAGCTCACGTTCTCGGATCGAGGGGGTGATGTTATATGCCCCTTTATTTTATAAGGCTGGATGGACATGGTATTATCCTTTCCAATACATGGGTAGAAGCTAATCCCCGTGTGTGTCATTTTTTCTCCGTGTTACATTTAAGTTTGAATAATACTGCATATTTAGGGTGTAGAGAGATACTCACAAAGTGGACTAGAAATGACTCAGATATGTCAACTTCTAGTGATTTTAATTAGGTTGCTATATCTCTCATTTCCGTCTTATGCTCATGCCCATCAGTAACGCCATCATATTTCATGGGTGAGAGTTTGAACAGTAGGATGCCTGTACATGCCTTGTTAAAGATAATAATATCCACTTGTACAGTAGAATTCTTTTGCAATTCTTGTGCGATAGGATTTTCCCTACCGTTTTGTTCAAAAAAAAAAGAAAAAAGGATAAGAATTGTTGGCCTGACGAGCTTGAAAAAAATACCTCGCTCATGCTGAAGCTAGGATGAACAAAGGTTTGAAATGGAAAACCACTACATTCTTAAACTAAATGCAATATCATTATTTACATAATATACTAAATTCTTAACCATCAACACTGACCAGAACATATCAGCGGAAAACTTCAAATTTTAACCATGCATGCTCAGCAGCTCAGGCACTGCTTATAATCTGTTTTTACTTCATATACATATGTATAAATAACTATAGTCCGTTGTACTAAGTACTCTTTGGTGTAGACATGGATGCAATCTTTAATGTAGCTCATCATTAAAGGATTAGATCTTTGCATGCCATCTCTTTTCATTAGTCTAAATGGAACATAATTTTATCATTTGAAAGGCTACTTTCCTTTTCCTAAAAAAATAAAGACTAGTTTTTGTTTCATCATCCGATTGGCTTCAATTATATAAGATTGGCTATAGAACCACAATTTGGAAGATTAGTGTTCTTTGCAACATCGGTTGCCCCATCATAGTTTGACACGGAATTACAGATCGAATATACAACCATGTCTATCTCTGATTCATAGGGTATTCTAGTCTGCATTATAAGCTTCTTTTTATGAGGCAGGTGAATAATATTAGATTACTCTTCCTTTCGGGTGGACTTCATTCCCACATACCTATCACCTTTTGTTTCTAAAACAATTTACTGATCCCATCCATTGTTCTTGAGAAAAAAAATTATGTATAGTTAGAATCGTGAACATTTTTTTTTCTCAAAAAAGAATTCTGAACACTTGAATTGAATTTGTTCTCTTATTATATAACCAGCAAAGCATAGGCGAAACTTGGCTGTTTGGGAACTGTTCATCATGTTCTTCAAGAGACAAATAGATGGCCTTCTGAGCCAAAACTATTCAACCATCCAACTCTCACAAATGAGTAGTAAATAATATTTCTTTCTTGCATCTCTCTAACACTTCATTTTTTAAAGTAGTTTGTCATATTATTTAAGGGGATTTTTGTGGTCCCTTAACTACTAGTCTTTTTAGAAAAAGGAATGATGAGATGGATGCACGCTGAAACTAAAATATGTGACGAGAGTTGAAATACTCTTTACCAACTCTTTCATAAAAAATGAGCCCTTTATTTCTCATTATCATTCATAATAATTATTCAATGCCTATTATTTATACAGCGGTTCCCATAAAAAAAAAAAGGTACTGAACCAGTAATATATGCACCAACATGCTAATGAAGGGAATAGTTTCTATATGAGAGTTGGTAGGTAAAGAAAGTAAAGCCACTGATAATTCTGAATACTTACTATGACAAATGATAGAAGAATTTATGCTCATGGAAGATGAAGCTATCTTTTGGCAAGGAATGACGAAAGAATTTATAAAATGCAACCAATTTTTCCCATCCAATTTTGATCCCTAATTCATGTTTCTTGCAAGTATGAGAAATGAAAGAATTTATAAAATACAACCAATTTTTCCCATCCAATTTTGATCCCTAATTCATGTTTCTTGCAAGTGTGAGAAATTTTTTCCTTGATATATTATATCCTTTCCCATGCTTCCTGCAGAAAGCTAGTTCTGAGATAGCAGTATTTGTACATTCTCTCTCATAAAATGCATTGATGGTAAACTCTCTCTCTCTCTCACACACACACACACACAAAAAAAAAAAAAGTCAATGTGACATCTACTAACAAGTAGAACATTTGATCTCAGCTCTTACTACATTCATAATCTTATGTGATGAATCAAGTAAAACTAACCCCATTATCATCCATGGACAGATAATTGTAACATGCACCTCCCAGGATCTGACCTCCATGCTCAAACTGTAACTGAAACTCCCCACAGATGCTGCTGTCTCCAAATCCATGAAGAAAATCACTGCTAGGTGGATCATCAACTTGAAATGAACCATACTGGAAAACATCAGCATTCGAATTGGAGTCCAGTTGGCAATTCATTCCAGCATTCGAGTTTAGCAAGCTCTGGCTGGTGGTATGGTCCATGGATAACCAATCTGCAAACAGAACTTTGGGAAAGGGCGGAAGTTGTGTCCCTTCAAAAGAATCATGGTCGATACTACCTTGCATGGGTGGCTCCAGTGGCTCAAGAGATTCAGAAATCTGCCTCATCTCTGGGCTTTGGTTAGCTGAGTCTTGAGATTTGGTTGTTGAGGCATGAGAATTTGATCCCTCTAACTTTACAACCTTCTTCTTAAGGTAGGAGTTCCAGTAGTTCTTCACTTCATTATCCGTTCTTCCCGGTAGGTGCATCGCTATCTGAGACCACCTATGAGACCAAACGCTGATATCATTAAGCCGGTTTGCTCATATTGCAGTAATTTTCATAACAAAAACAAGAGATGGCATGATAGATGAATGGACATGGTGTCTTTATCACTCAGGAGGGAGAGCTATACGCGCGACTCAGCATATACATAAAGATATAAAAAGATCTTTGGAAGATCAATATCGATTGAAAGGACACTATCAGAAAAACAATGAAAGGGAGTCCAATCAGGTTGCTTAACATGGCAACTTTTATTCATTTGAAAATGAAAAATAGCTAATGAAATAAGATGAAGCTTTCGAACAATAGTCCATTCAGCTTTTTCAAACTGCATGCCGGACTAAAAATTACGATCTGTAATAAAAAAAAAGTATATTTCTGTATTTGTTAGGCTAGAGTTGCTTTTTTTTTTCTTTTTATTTTGTTTTCGGAGAAGAAGGATGGGAAGAACCCAGCCGAGATCAGGGTGAGGGTGGGATCAAACCTAGGTAGGTCACTGGCGTCCGTCATCCAGTGACTCTTGCAAATCCAAGTAAGTTCTTTTATCTTTCAAGGAACCTAGCAAACTCATTATTTATCTTAACCCTCTTAAACTCTGTCATGTATCTATCATTTTCAAAACTTTAACATCACCACAAGTGTTTAATTGGATCATGAGACTCAAACTTGGCCCCTCTCCATAGCATGTGGTAAGGAGAGAGCTGCCAACCGGCAGACTAAAGTCCGGTCGACATTTCTGGGAAGAACTAGTCCTGTCCCATGATCAAATCGTATGTTTCAATGATCTCAAACGAAGAGCGTTGCAATTCTTTAGGTAAGATCATATCTTTTCTGAAACGAGAAAAAAGAAGGAAAAGGGAGGAGGGGGAGGAAGAAGAAAGTTAAACTTGGTAACACGTAAGTGTTAACTGGTCTTGGTTAAACAGAAGACTTGGAGAGATCAGATACACTTGAGAACTGCTTACTTGTTGCCCAATATGGCATGAAGCTTTATAACTGTTTCCTCTTCCTCAGCGGAGAAAATGCCACGCTTTAGTCCTGGCCTCAGGTAGTTGATCCACCTCAATCTGCAGCTCTTTCCATTTCGTTGTAAGCCTTGAAAAGAAAAGAGAACTGGTGAGTTTCGCAGACATTGTTTGTTAAATATTATTTCAGCTGAGATTCTCAGTTCTGTCGGTTATCTCAAATCCTTCTATAAGTTCATCAACAAATAAAGCAGACTGCTCTATTTTTCATGGCAAAGACAAAGGGCTAAAGGATGGTCAATGGACCAGCTTCATGCAATCTATATCAAATACCCAAGTACAATACGTAGATAATTAAATTGGTTCTTTATGATGCAAATGAAAGCAAGTTCATCACATTGGATCTCTTGAAACATGTTTCTGAAGCAAAAGTTATTGCTGACTACCTGGAAGGCTTCGATGGAAATGGGTAGACTCACCGGCTTTGGCAGAAACAGTGCTCCAGCAGCCATGGCCATGCTTGAGGATGTAATCCCTCAGCTTCTGGTCCTCATCCGGCGACCACAACCCCTTCCGATAGCTTACCTTTGGTTTCTCGCATGTCTTGCATCTCATTGCCGCTAAATGCCTGTAGGCCAGCTATCCAATATGGATAGTTGAGCAAGTATGAGATAACTCAGCCTTTCGTGATGCACTCGGAGAAGATGGCTACAATTTAAAGGGCGATCGATCCTAGGATGGAGAATTTTCGTAACACAATAACAAATTAAACAATTACATGGAAATAAAACAATGCAATGAGAAACGAGGGAAGAAGTCTTCTGACAGTTTTAGCCACTCTTTGCACAGCACGTCTCGGAGTTTGTTTTTCCGCATTCCGTGGTTTGCGAAAGAAAAATAGATGAATATGACCTCGTTGCACATATTAAATCTAGTGTTTGTGGTCAGTCATTGTGGGGATTATCCAGCTGCTATGATGCTCGATGCCGCTTTTTAAAATGTTTCTAAACTTTCGGACTTTTAATACAAAAATAGATGGAATCTTAGGAACAAGCATAGGCGTGCTAGTTGACAAAGAGCATTTACAAAAAGAACCCACGAGCATATACTGAAGTGACTTGTAAGGCCAACTCTGTACTTCATCGTCTGTCTTTTGATGATAAGGGAGGCCAAAAAAAAAAAAATAAGGCCACCCAGTATTTCATCCAAGACAAAAACATCACCCTCCAACTAATCTCTGTGCCTTTTTATAAATTTTCACTTCAGATGCCCTCCGAATACATACTGCCGTTTGGTTACTAGAAAATATTATAGATTGTCCTCATCGACAAGGAAAATCTACCTGTCATTCTTGTCATGTCCTGAACCTACGACTTGAGCTACATGCATATGTGACATCTTATTCCTGTCATAGCTTAAATCTATGATTTGAGTTTAGCACATGTTACATAGCCATATATTCCATAAAGCCTGAGTCGAAAAAATATGCAAGTTCTAAGAAAATTCTTAATAGTATTGGAGAAGATATAAAGTATAAATATTATTTCAAAATAAAACAACCGTACTCCACCACTAACTGATAAATATATATTAACTAACAAAAAAGATTTCAAAATTTCAAAGGTTAACTAACGGATTCTAAAGATTTCTTCATTCACTAGAAATCCAAGGCCATGGAAGAGTATCTTGTTGCTCTAAAAAATTAATATTAGCGAAAAGTATGAGTTTCACAGCTCAGTAAGAATCTTCATATACAAACGTAAATTTAAATTTAAGAATTAATAACAACCATCCTACAAACAAGATAAAAATGAAAATATGATTATAGTTCCATTTACATGAAAGTTCACATGCCAGTTAACCAGTATTTGAATTATCATATCAACTACTCAAAATGTCATGATATTCGGATTGGCTCTTGTTCGTTTAGAAAATGCGGTTCGAGGAACTATATGTGGCTCCCGCCGTCTCAGCGTAAGCTACCTCACGATACTTGGAAAGCTTGGCGAAGTCAGTCTGAGACTTTCCTCGTACGTAGACAGTAAAAAGAGCCGGAATCTTCCTCAAATGAGCTTACGAAGCGGTACCGACATGGGGAAGACAGATCGATCGGAAGCGTATCATCCCTCCTGGAGATTGAAATAATAGCTGTTATTGAAATGCCACTTTCAGTGGAAGAAAAATCACAACTTGGAAAAACCAGTAGACAGACGGAAGATAAAATAACGACTTAGTAGACAGACGGAAGATACAGTAACGACTTTTTCATTATCCCCACGGTCACCGAGGGTGACCGCCCGTACAATGAGCGCTTGCTGTTTGCATCTCACACATCCAAAATCATAACTAAATTCAGCAGTTGTTCGAGTAGAGGGTTTATTGTTATTTCTTTCTGATAGGGTTCAAATTTAGTAAGACATTCCAAGAGTGTATAGAAAGAAAATTAAGAACTTTTAGCATGAGACTATCTGTGATCATGTTTCTAGCCCATGATGGGGTAATGTATACGCCACATTTTCAGCCTATAACGGATAATGGTAATGTCATATTTCCAACTTGTGATGGGGTAAAAATTATACCATATTTTTTCATTGTGATAGGGAGATATGAGTAGTAGTATAGAGCTCATACACAACCTGTCCATTCACATCATTTACAATTCTCTTTCAAATACTTGAGAAAAGACCCATCATTGTCAACATTATCAAAAACAAGAATATAATTATTTTCTATGCATTGTCAAGTTACATTTAGTGTTTCCCAATTTCATTACATTACAACAAGACTCAGGAATATTCATAAGCATTCAGAGTCAATAAGCGACATGATTTCCAAACCATAAATTTAAGGTTGGGGAATCTTGTTTTACTACAACAAGCCAAGTCAAGACAATTCGTAAGAACTCACCATCAAGAGTCATAACTAATTACACTTATATATGTGTGTGTGTGTGTGTGTGTGTGTGTGTGTGTGAAGGTTTGTCAAATTGATACCATGACCTACACCAGTCGGCTACTAGTACGATATGGTATTCGTTCGTACCATGCCATGCCAGAGTATATCAAAATAGGAGGGAGAAGGAGCAGGAAGAAGAGAGAGAAGGATGGAGAGGGGAGGAGGAAGAAGGAGATGAAGGGGGAGAGAGAGAGAAAGAAAGGGGGAGAGAGGCTTTTGCTCACTAGAAAGAGAGAGAGAATGGTCCAATATTTCAAGGAGCGAGTGGAGGCAAGGGTAGCAATATCATTAACAAGGATGAGGTTGAGGAGCAATTAAGGAGTAAATGCATGCGGATTGACATCAAGATGAAACCCTAGAGGAAAGAGAGGGAGAGGGGGAGTGGTAAAAGGAGAGGATGGGATAGAGAGGGGGAGAGAGGGCTCTGCTCACATGAAAGAGAGGATGGTCTGATGCCATCAGGGAGCAGGATGGAGGTGAGGGTGGTGATGTCATCAATGAGGACAAGGTCGGGGAGCAATCGGAGAGCAATCATGCATAGCTTGATGTCGATATGAGATTCTAGATGAGGGATCAATTGCCGGCGATGAGTAGGACCCAACAGAGAAAGTCGTAAGTTGGTGCGAGGTGGAGAGTCTTGGAGAGAAAGCCCTCTAAGACACTCGAAGAGGTTTGAATGTCTTAGTAAAAAAAAAACATCAGAGCGATATATTTATAACCCAAACCAACCTACACAATTGAACTACCAAGTCAGTGTTGGTTTAGTTTGTTACAAGCCAAACCACCCAGTTAGGATTGATTCGACATTCCTTGGTGTATTTAATATAAGACTGCATATCTACACTCAGAAAACATAGAAAAATGATTCTTACCCATATTAGACAACAACATCCATGTGCTAATTAGTCGAAACATACACCTAACATGTCCAATTAAATTATTATTAACATTGAGTATGATTATGAAATTAAATTTTCTCATGAAATTTGAGGACCAATACAATCACCAAAATGAATACAAATCCATACGAACAAGCATAACAAATTTAATTAACTAGTTACCACTCTTCTCCAATATTTCTAATCCCAAAATCTAGGTTTCCAAAGTCAAACATAGCCCTAAGATTGCTCTGATCCCAACCTAAACCACACTATCTACACAAAATAAAAAAATAGTACTTCAAGAGTTTGCCTCAATTAAAAGCCTAAGAAGATAATGAGGTTTCGAGCTTCCTTCCTTCTTGATCCAAAAATTGCTCCTCTATGCACATCAATCACCAATAAGAATTAGGGTAAATAAAATGTAAAGAAAATTTGAGAGTAATAGAGGAAGAAGATTGAGGGATAGAGAAGAAAAATTAGACAATGGATGAGAAGAACAAGGTTTGGAAAATGTTTAGTAAAAAGGAAGGAAAGGTAGTTTGCAGATAGGAGAGAACGAGCATTAGGCGAAGGGAGAGAGAGAGCAACAAATTAGCAAATGACGAACGGTGAGAGAGAAAATGGTCAAGAGCTTAGGGAGGCTTGCACATGGGACAAGAAAGCATGAAGAGGGCCTCTCAATAGGAGAAGAAAAGAAAAGAAAGGGAGAGGTGTTGCGGGATGTGGGCCTATCAATAGGAGAAGAAAAGAAAAGAAAGGGAGAGGTGTTGCAGGATGGGAGGAAACAGAGAAAGAAAGGAAGGAGGGGAGTCGAGAGAAGCATTGCTTTGCCTCCTGGCCCGCTTGCCTAGCTTAGATCTCACCTAGGTCAACCCTAACTAAGTTGAACTTGGGCCTACAACCTTCTCTCCTCAAAAGAATTTCATCATCGAAATTGACATTCTTGAACCTTCAAAAAGCTGAGAGAAGTTAGTTCTCATCTTATCTCTGAGCTTCCAAGTAGCCTCTCTCTTAGGATAATTGCCCCATTGAATCTTAAAATAAGGAATATGGTGATATGTAAAGAATTGACATCAGTAACCACCCTTTGAAGCAAGACAACAATAAGGGGAATGGTAGCAGAGGCCTAAGACCCAATAGGATTCCAGCGTTCTTACCCTGTGATGATAGATATTATAATCAATTTGTTATTTCTACCTTTATATTTACACATGTTGTTTGATTTTCATATAGGATTCCAATGAAGGATTTCTCAGTTGTTCTTATGAGAAAGCTCAAAAGCCAATGAGATGGTATGCCCCTCAGGGCGGAGAGCAATGACACGATATGCGCGTCGTGGTGGAAAAATATGGGTACCTCCCATAGCGGTCCTTGCTTTTATTTAAGAAAGCTCTACGGGGCCAATTTATCGTACTTGCTCAGTGTGCCCCCCTTTCGTCGAGTGCCCCGCCGCTGACGTTCGACTAGCTTTCCTTTCACATGGTTCAATCTTGGTGTGAACAAAAGGCGTAAGCGCAGTTCTCTCGTTCCGGCTTAGCCTACCATGGGAAGGAACGAGCTGTGTTCAAACTTAGATAAAGAATAGAGTCAATAACAAAAAATATGATTTGTGACAAATATTATCAGGGTGTCATCTGTTTATACCTATATTTTATTTGATTTTGGTGCTACAAATTATTTTATATTTGTTAGCTGTGCTAAGAGAAATGGCATGATATTGTTTGTAACATTAGAGTTTGAATTGTGTATCCCTATCCTAAATGGAGGTACTATTTTGGTAGACTTAATTTGTAGGTTTTGTGCTATAAGTATTTGGGACACGAAGATGACGATAAATATGTAGGTCCTAGATATAGCCTTTATTGTGATCCTTAGAATGAATTAGTTGGTTGTATATTATACCACAATGGATTATTTTGGAAAGACTGTGAACTTTCAAATTCCTGAGTTTTATTTTGTGGACAACAAATTGAGTTCTTCATTTAAGATGATTTTAGCTCTGCAAATTGAATGACTCCTAAGAAAGAGTGCAAAAGATTTTTCGTCAATGTGAAAGACACTCAACAAGAAGAGTTGAAGTTGGAGGACATGCTTATAATGAGAAAATTTCCATCTTTCTTTTCAGAGGATTTGTTAGGCTACACCCATATAGGGTGAGTTCTTCATCGATTTGGTTTTAGGCACTGGCCCAATTTCTAAGGCTCCATATAGAATGGCTTCAACTGAGTTGGAGTTATTGGGTAGGAACTTCATCAAGTCCAGTGTTTCTCCTTGAGACGATTCTGTGTTATTTGTAAAGAAGAAGGATGGAGGGTTTCTCTCTATTGATTATCAGAAGCTAAACAGAATAATAGTTTAAGATATGTACCTCTTTCTAGAAATTGATAATATTTTGATTAATTGCAGGGAACATAGTTCTTCTCCAAGATTGACCTTCAATCTAGCTACTACCACCTTTAAAATAAAATATGAGAAAGTACCCAAAACAACCTTTAGAACAAGCTAGAGTGGTGATGCTGCTTGGGTTAATAAATACACTTGCAACATTTATATATCTCAAATCCTTTTTGAACCAATTGTAGTGGTATTCATTGATGATATATTGGTATATTCCAGGAGCCAAAAAAGAGCATAAGAAGGATTTGAGGATAGAGTTGCAAATTCTCAGAGTGAATAAGCTTTATGTGAAGATATAAAAATACAAGTTTTGATTATATAGTGTTTCCTTTCTTGGACATGTTATTTCCCAAAATAACATTTAGTAGATAATCTCAATACTGGCTATTCCATATAGGACAAGAGGTTTCACCATTTAAAATGATGCATCTTGAAAGAGTTTGGGATGTGTTCTAATACAAAATGAAAAAATAGTAGCTTATGCTTTTAGACAATTGAAGTTGTACGAGTGGAATTATCTGATGAATAACTTAAAGCTACTTGCTATAGTTTTTAAAATATAGAGATAATATCTGTATGGCAAAACCTGTGATATATTTTTTGATGACAAGGTCTGAAATTTATTTTCAATCAAAAGGAGTCGAACTTAAGGCAGAGGAGATGGTTAGAGCTGTTAAAGAATGATACATACCATTATTTATCACTTGAGGAAGTCAAATATTATGGTAGATGCTTTAATCAAGAAATCCTCGAATGGCTTAGTAGCTCTAATTGCTTGAAGGAAGCATATTTTGAAAGATCTGAAAAGATTGGGAATTAAGTTGTTATAGCACAATCCTGATACTCAGCTTGCTACCCTCAAAGTGCAACTTATCTTGATCAAGAGGATCAAAGCATCTAAGGAAAGAGATCCAAAATTGTAGAAAAGGGGTAAAATCTAGTACTCAATTATAATTCAGATTCGATGAGGATAGTTCCTCGGGATTTGGTAACATATATATGTTCACAAGATTCTAGGGTTGAAGAAAAAGATTTTGGAGGAGGCTCACAACTCTATTAAACCATAAAATAAGGAGGCACCAAAATGTATAGAGATTTGAGGAAGAATTTGTAGTGTAATGGAATGAAGAGGGAGATTGCCGAAAATGTCATACAATATTTGCCAAACAACATCGTTACCTAGAGGTTCTATGCAAACCAGTCACAAAGCCTATGATAATGTTCTTCTATTTCCACTAAGCAATATGGAGAGACAACAATGACCTTGCAAATTTGCATACTAGGTAACTGATAAAGAAGGTACAATTTTACTTTTCAAAATTAGTTTGTTCATGCAAAGATTGGCAAACTTGTATACAAAGTAGATCGTGAAGTCGCATGAGTTTCTAGTAATTATTGTATTGAACAAGGATACTGGATTTACATGTTATACTAGAAGAGCCTGCATAATTCCATGAGGACTAAAGTAAATTTTAGTGCAGCCTTTGACTCACAAACTGGTAGATAGATAGAGAGGACCAATTAGATCCTAGAGCACATGTTGAGAGCATATGTCTTAGACTTGCGAAGTGCATGGAATAATCCTTTGTCTCTGGTAGAATTTACTTACGATAATAGTTACCAAGCTAGTATTCAAATGGCTGCTTTTGACGTCTTTTATAACAAAAAATGTAGGTCCCCTATCTACCTGAATGATGCTGGTGAGATAAAATTGTTGGGACATGAGGTAGTGCAATAAAATATGGAAAATGTTTGGGTAATTAAAGAGTGGCTGCATATAGCTTAAAGTAGGTAGAAAAGCTATATAAATAATAGAAGGAGAGAGTTAGAACTTGAAAGAGGGTGCCACATTGTTTTGAAGGTGTTTCTTACCAAGGATGTGATGAGGTTCGAAATTCGGGACAAGTTGAGTACCTGATATTTGGGTCAATTCAAAATTTTGGATGGAGTGGTAGAAATAGAATCATGATTAGAATTACAATATGCCCTATATGGAGTGCAAGATATATTTCATGTATTAGTATTAATAAAGTATGTGTCATACCCTAGTCATGTAGTGGAGCTTAAATAATTGCAGCTTTAAGAGGATCTGATTTATGAATAGCATCCTATACGAATTGTAGACAAGAAGGAACGAGTCTCGAGATGCTGCATTATTCCTAGTATCAAGATTCAATAGAGTAATCTCACCAAGAGAGAGGCTACTTGGAAGCTGGAAGATGTGATGTGGACTCAGTATCTCAACTTTTTGATGATCCAAGTATGTCATTTTGAGGATGAAATTCTTTTAAGGAGAAAAGGATGTGAGAACTAGGCCCAGCTTTCGAGCTATCCTAGATATAGCTTTGAAAGACTAGGCAAGCGAGCTAAGGGCTTGACTGGGTGAGAACCCTTGCCTTTAAACCTCCTAGTCTTTTCTTTTCATCTCGTCCTCAATCTCTTCCTTTATTTATTCTTCTCCTCTTCTCTAGCTTCCTCACTCTTACCCCCCTCTATTATCATCATGATCTCACCAATCTTCATCTATCCCTTATCGATCTTCATTGCTGGCCACACTCAGACTGGTGAATCTATTTTCTAATCCTCGCTACTCTCTCCTACTCTCTTCTCCTCACTACCCAGTGCTATCTTACCTCTTTTGGAGCCTCCTCCACTTCGATCCAACTGGTCTTTTTATCCATTTGGCTGATCTTCACTACCAATCACCCTCAGTTAGGTAAACCCTCTCTCCGGAGCTTATTCACCTTTTTCTACTCTATTTTTCTCATCCTAGCTCACTCTCGTTGGTGCCAACCTTTTCCTTGATCTTGCTAGTTTCCCTCTTAACCTTGCCACATCTTGCAATCTAGTGCATCCAGCCATGCCTTTTGCTCCCATATCTCCACCAAGTTCCATTCCTAGGGCCATTTGACCATCACTGCCTTTCTCTCTCCCCTCCACCAACAACCCGTGCTCGGGTTCATTTAGGGCCTTAATCCTTATAAATCCTCTCCATCCTAAGTTTTTTTTGCTGAATGGTCGCCTAGAGTGGTCCAGTTGCTAGGAATTCCAATTGTCCCTAAATGCTTGCTTATTGCTTGCTTGATATTTAACCTCTTGGTCGTGAGAGGGCTAGGAAGGTCCAATTGCTAGGAACCCAGTTTCCTCAAAGTCCCTACAATATCTGCTCGCTAGAAAGCTTTTTTATTAGATACCTTTAGTTATTGTGGTAGCCAGCTTAGAGCCCTACCTTTTAAAGCTGGTTGCATATGTTGATTTTAGAAATATTATCAGATCTTGGATTTTGCAAAGCATATAAATTTGTATAATCTTGCTAGTTATTAATATTAATTTTATTGGATATGTGTAGGTGCATTGTTGGGTTGTTTGGAACATCGGGTGTTGCACATTAAATATAAAAAATTCTTTTGTATATTTTCTTAGTATAGATATGCAATCTTGTATTATGTAAATATATAATTTAATGAGTGAAATTTGTCATAACTCCTATTGATTATGAATGCTTATGAATGGTTTTGATATAGGATGTAGCAATAGAACAAAATTTCTCAACTTTAAATTATGATATGGAAACCATGCTTCTTATTGAATTTAGATACTTGTGAGTAGCCCTGAATTGAAGCGGTTATGATGGAATGGAAAATTCCAATCTGGAAATTATATTTTGGAACCCTGAATGTGATTGTGTAATGCATAGTATGGTTCTTGTATTTATCTTGGTAAAGCTAAGTGATAGGGGGCGAAATGGATCGTCCAGCCCACAGCTAAAAGACCGCCTAGTTTTGGCCCAATAAATGCCAACACCGACCGGTTAAATCCTCGGTCCAGCCCATAATCAGTTCGGCCTCGGACTCTGCCAAAAGCTCCATCGGCCTCGGATATTCACCGACTCGTCCGACCAAGTTCGGGGCATCTCTAATGTTCACCGACCCGCCTCGACCGAGCTCGGAGCGCTCACTTTAGTAATACGCCTCGACCCTCGAGCTCAGGGCGCTCCACCGAGCACACTTTTGAATCCGGAGAGCCGAGCTACCCTCAACATCTGTCTAGCCACCTCGCCAAACACATGATGCGACCTCTCAACGGTAGGGATGGCAATTGAGTCGGGTCAGGCATAAACAGGTCGGGTCAAATACAGGTCGGGTCAGAAAACTATAAATCTGAACCCGACCTGTTTATTAAACGGGTCAGAAATTGCAAACCTGAACCTGACCTGTTTATTAAACAGGTAACCCGACCCGACCTGTTTAACCTGTTTAATAAACAGGTAACCTGTTTACCCAACCCGACCTGACCTGTTTAACCTGTTTGCCCAACCTGACCCGTTTAACCTGTTTAGACCTGTTTAATCTGTCCAACCCAACCTATTTAACCTGCCTAACCCGACCTGTTTAGACCTGTTTAGATCCGTTTAACCTGTTTAACCCGTTTAACCTGTTTAGATCTGTTTAACCTGCCCAACAGTTAAACGGGTTAAACGGTTTAAACGGGTCAGACATCTAAAACCCATATCCGACCCAATTAATAAACAGGTTAAACGGGTCGACCTGTTTACGATCCGAACCTGTTTAGGTCAAATCCAAACCTGTTTATGTTGGGTCGAACACGGGTCGGGTTGGCGGGTCGGGTCATATTTTGCCACCCCTACTCAACGGGTTCGGCCTCGCCAACAACCACACCCATGTGTGCGCCCACGCCCTCCTACGTGGTCGTACATTACAATGCCACCACGCCACGCTTTGATAGCTGGCCCTCAACAGTCAAAGGACAACACCATGACTACTCCGACCATACCCTGCTACAACTATCGATACCTTACCGTTCTCGAAAACGGACAGCACCACACGCCATCGGCCAGCCTTAGTTGTGCGCCATTCGATTCAGAGCCACCCCCCTCTCATGATGAGGGTGGACAATACCTCTGCCACCTGGGCCTCTCCACCAAAACTATAAATAGCCCGGTCAAGTAACTTCTAAAGAACTTTTTGGCTGGACCAAATTTATCCCACTTTAACTTGATCGTCGGAGGGTCCTCAATGAAACACCGGTGAGGCTTTGTGCAGGTCCGCCGATGCCGTCGTGCAGGAAATGGCCCCCGTCTTCTTCCTCCAACCATCGGTAGCTCCCTCGATTCCACCAGTATGGTCGCCCTCGGGCCAAATTTGAACCACAACACTAAGAGTGATGGGTTGCTTGCAAACTAATATAAATGAGAACTGGACTAGCCATATTATTGCTATTGCCTTATCACAGGCTCAAATATAGCATTATCATTCCATCATAGGATGGACATGTGGCACTATGGTTGCCTCATCACACATAGCACCCCCCTTAAGGATTGAAAATTTATGATGATGGATAGTCCAAAGTTGAAAATTTCTTAATTTTCTTATTATATACTCTTTGAATATATTGTTGCACTTGAACCCTGTTAAAGATTTATGATAGTGATCCATCTACTCGAACAACTACTAAATGATGAAGGTATTATTTTGGTTATATGGGATGCACTAATAAATGGTGACACGTTGGATAGTTTATTGGGAATTCAAGTATTGGTTAATTGGCATATGACAATTCATGTAACTACTATTTTTTTTATTATTGTGTTCGAGAAATTTTACTTTGATGTTAAGTTCATATTTTTTCTTCTATAATTTTTTAAGGCCACAAGATATGCAGTATTTTTCTTTGCAGGAACCTCATAGAATGTATCAAATACCTTTTAGAATATTGGAATCATTGTTGTTAGTCAACTTATGTAGAGCGGTTCTTGGTGGAGTTTAGTTGCATTATTTTTGAAATAATATTTGCACTTTATACCTTCTCCAAGATTTTGTGAGATATCAGAACTTGTATATTCCCTGTGTAACGCCTTATGGAATGTGTGGCCAGGAAAAGTAGCAGGCGGATGGATCGAAGAGAGAGAGGGAGAGAATGAGAGGGAGCGAGAGAGAACGGTGGATTAGCTGTGGCCGGCGGTGGAAGAGAAGATGGCCGGCACCGTTGTGAGGTGGTGGTTGAGGAGGCTTGCAAACAGGAGGGGAGAAGAAAAGAAAGCACCGACGAGAGCTCCCAAGTAGAAAGAAAATTAAAGAATGGAGGCGTAATGAGAGGAAAGAGAGACAGGAAAAAAAAATAACTATCTTAATTCTTATGTCTAGGGAGTATAAGATTTCGTAGAATTGCTACTTCTTGGCTTAAAGTAGATATCGTAGATTACTTCAATGGCACTCCAATCCAAATCTTCAGATATGGGCACGAACTCTCTGGTGGTACTTTTTGACATCTTCTTGGATATTGGACTATTATTTGTATACAGCATGAAGCAGGAGATCTTTCTAATCTCAATTTCAATGCAAATATAAGCTGGTGAGTTGTATCTCGTAAAAAAAGAGAAAAAAAAAAAAACTTTTGTAGACTTAATTCCCAACAAAATTTTCTTCTCAGGATATCAAAACAGTTCTAAATTGCCTCGTGCATATATCTGACGGTTCACCAACATTACAACCTACCGTCTACATGCTTGCAAGAACAACCACTATTTCGGTGAGTCTCTTCCAATCGGGCCCTCTATTCTATATCTGTAGAGTCCTCTATTCATAGTCCAAATGCGTGAGCAATACAAGCAAGCTATGATGATTCATCTCTTGAATCACTGAACAAAAGTTCATATACTTATACTGCCGTAAAGCAAATTACTAAAGCTCTTCAGCCACACCGAGCTACGAACACACGAATAACTGATCTCCAAGCCTATGACTCTGATACCATGTAGAACAGTATGGTCGATCTACTCCGCATAGCATGCCGTTCATGCGATTTGACTTTCCGATATGACAGATCTCGCTCTTAGATTCTGTCCAGCCCTGCTTGTAATGGCAAAAGTGATCCATATCGAGTTAAAGAATTCTCTTGGATCAAACAAAGTGCTCCGAATTAATCCACTGTTAGTTATAATCTGCGCTATGCTTCAACTTGAGTTAGTTGCTTCTATGGTTTCATTGTGTAACTTAACATTGTCGAGAGAGAGGAAAAAGTTTTTAAATATGTCACGTATTTGACTTCAGTGGAACTTCAGTACAGATTCTGAAAAGATGCAGCCAAAGTTAATATTGCTGACGGTCTCAAGATGGGAGCTGGGTCAAGTCATGCAGTGGAAGAGTAGGCAAATTATATATTTTTCCGATTCAGGTTGCTTTTTTTAATAACCAATCAACTTGCATTTAGATAAATTAGCAAACTACATGCTCAATTATGTGCAATGCTCATGACGACCTTCTTTAATTTTTTTTTCCTCCAATCAAAACTGGGTCTTGTGGGAACAGATCATAAAAGAAAACTAGAAAAACAAGAAATTGACACCAAAGAATGAGAGCTAATTTACATGTGACTTGTAAAATATTTTGACGCCTTTCAGACAACTGCCATGCCGTATTTTATGATTTGGAAAATCTACACGATCCAAGATTTCTGAATTTTATAATGACTATAAACTCTAGAAAGAATTGAAGAGCATTGTGGAAGCTAGTTTTTCATGCTATTGGTTCTATCTTCTACTTGTCAATAAAACAATGGCATATCCTAACTGCAAATTAAAACTATGGGAGCAGTCTTACCTTATTCTTATTAAATTCACAAATAAAAGAAGATGTTGACTTGATTTTCCCATTATCAAGTGCTATCACCTACTCATTGAAAAAATGGACAAGCTACCACACTAAGCTATTTTCTTTGAAAGGCGACTGATTAAATAAGTGGTTTCCACTTTGCTAATGAAAAGGAATTTATTGGGGAGCTTTTGATCAATGGAAGAATTTCAGTGCCCATCATAGTTTGAGAATTTGTTGACTTATACACATTCCATGTTTATAATATGATTTTAATATGATTGCCCATTTTTGTTGAAGAATAAATTAAGGAGTTAACAACACTTAAGATATTTAGAAAGGAATTGACACTTAGAGGCCTCAAAAGTATGATCTTCTAGATAGTTTAGATGTCAAAAACCTATGAATATGTGATATTAGGAATGTGGTATCAATCCAAATTAACCTTTGTTGTTGTATTGACTATTCTGCTGCTTCAATAAAACTAATTGTCATCATGACGATGGTGGGCTTGATTATTGATCTAAACCCTATTTTAAAGATTCTCAACAATTTGTTCGTAATTTGGGGCTCACTGAGATGCATGGATTGGCTCATTTAATTTAAAGCTAAGTTTCATAAAGGAAAAAAAAATTGTGGTTGAAATTGTTCATGACAAGTTGGCTGTTCATTCTGGAATTGTTTCATTCTTAGAGCAAGATTTTTCCCATGGGTTCTCTCTGAAGTTTTAGCGATCCTCGGATCGAGAGAAGGATTATTAATGTATCTTCATTAAGAAATATTTGGGAGGCAGAAATTAAGAAATCTCCTACATCTAGTGTGAAAATCATGTTTCTTACATGACTGGTACATTTGGAAGGAATAAAAACAAAATCACTTCTTAAAAAGCTTAAGTAACTCAATGGCCTTTGACATGATTTCTCCAAGGATATTGAGGAAGATGTTGCCCAATTCAAACTTATCAATTCTCCTCACCTATTTTTTTTTTTTTTTCATTCAAAGATATTATCCAATTAATATGATCCTCATTGTTAATCCTGAACCTTTTTGGACAAGGATGCCTCCTCTCTTCAGAAATTATAAACATTACATATATATTTTTTATTTTGTGTTGTTTTTTGTATTGGAAGTTTGGAAGAACTGGTGGTCCCAAGATATAAATCATATAGTTTTATGTAAGACTAAAAATCAACTTGTGCGTGCGAATCATCATATCTAATATCAACATATGTTAAAACTTGAATTGGTAGAAATCAATTACCTTTGTCTATCCAAATGATGGAACTTCACATAATTTGTTTTCTCATAAAAAAATTGTGCATTTTGTGATAATATTTTCTCTTTGACCATAGTTAGCCTTTACCAGTCCTGATCATTGACCATGTCCATCCATAATTGAAAGCATATGTTGGTATCCCATATTCTTTCTTTGTTTTTCGATAGAAGACCAATATTCTTTCTTTTTAATCTGAGTAACAGTAATTAATCAATGTTTTTTGAGGGAAAGTAATTTATCAGAGTTGACATGCCATTTTGTTGCTTATGGAAGTCATGCTGAATACTTGGAATTAGAATGAGGATCCATAGAAATTTCTTCTATCACTTTACGCATAAATGCAATCACATAAGCCGCTAGAGAGTGGAGTGAGGATTCATTTAGTTCACAGGAAGATTTTTTTCTCACTGAAATGTCTTTTCTAAAAAGATTTCTAGAAATATGATGCCTGAAAAAATGGTTTTAGCATATTTTGTTGGTTATAAAAAAGTGACACATATCAGAGTGGCTTATATTTGATTGAGCATCTACTTTTTTAAAAAAGTTGTATGAAATACCTATTATACTCTTAATAAAAGTAAAGATCTTATTCATGGATTTTGATATCTTGAGGATCCTTTTGAAAAAAAAAAAAAGACTTCAATTCTAAACCGGTAGAAAAGTAGCTTTCCTATGTCCTCCATGAGTTTTTCTTTTCCATATCCTCCACTTGTTTTTCTTTCTCATGAAATATGGAAATCTTATCCCTATAGAAATGCTTTTTTTCTCATCTCTCTTCTTTGAAAACTCGAACCAAATAAGAGGTATTTCTTTATTTTCCAGTTGACCATATTTTTCCTCCTTTTTCTACAAACCAAACGAGTCCTAAATTTCTAGCATAAGAAAAAAAATATTCTCTCATTATGCATAGGCTAAAACGATTAAACAGTCAAAAAGAATCAAAGAAAAGGGTACAAAATGTTTGCATATTATGATACAGGTAATCAACTTGGCAGCATGATTGGACATTTAAGCACTTTGGGAGAGGGATAGTTGAAGGAGAAAATGAGGATCTTCTGAATATTTCACTCGCTACTGTTTCTTCTTGACACTGCTCAAAAACTTTATTATTACATAACGCGCACAGCAAACACCAGCTCTTCTTTGGAGAGAGAGGAAGTGTTTAGAAACCCACACCAGGATTTGCTGATCAAATGTCTACATGTGTTGCTTGGGAAGGTTTGTCTTATAGGACTACTGTACTTACCATTATATTGGATGATGACTTGAAAACTGTGATTAACTAGATCAAAGCCAGATGCTCATGTGAATGGTACCACCTGTTACTTTATAATATTTAGAGGGTTGCATCTTCTCTAAGTTTCTCTGGGTTGACATGTATCTACAGAGAGTTTAATAGTGCTATAGATTGGGTCGCATTGTCTGCGAACCATTCGAAATGTGTCCTCTGGTACTCTTCCTCCTCTGTTCCCCATCAGCTTTATAAACGTATAGTGTATGACTCTAATGGATGTACTTACACTAGAGTTGTATAATATATTAGTTTATCAAAAAAGCAAGTCGAGAGTAACGGGTTAATACGCAACCACCTCTTAAGGTTATACATTAAACATTCTCAAAGGGTAGAATTTTCGAGTCGTAGAAGAAAAATAAATCGAGTGCAACCTCACAGTGGGAGATGATATGCATCCAATCCTTTTTTTCATGGAACATTATTGGAATTTTATAGTTATTAATTCGAATTTTCAATGTTGTTATAATTCAAAATTTCTATTATTTTGTATTTTATATTTTATATTTTGTAGGATGCTTATCGTTGGAGAATATTGTAGTTATTCTCCTATCTTTCCTTCTTGTGACAGCTTTTATTTATTTAAAGAATTGCATAATGAGATTCTTCTAAAACATCACCTTTTAACATTTCTCCATTTTGAAACCTACAAATAGGGGGTTATAGCTAGGATAGCATTAGTATGACCAATGAGAGATAAAAAGAAACAAGAGGTATTTCTTTATTTTCTTGTTGACCATATTTTTTTCATCTTTTTCTACGAATCAAATGAGTCCTAAATACCTATTTAGTGGTGCAGACACCAGTTCCAGATCATCGATCAGACACGTGTACAGCGTAGGCATAGAAGGGCAGCCCACCCAGGGACACTTTGGCTAGGTGAGATTATGAGAGAATTTTTTTTTTATGTTTTATTTGTTGGGTACGGAATATTTTGGTTTGACTTTTCTTTTTAATTTTTGCTTGCATGAAGGCTTGTAAGACTTTGTTAAAGGGATGATGATTAGTTTTGAGAGTTTCCTCATATTTTTTTTATTAGTGGATTCCAACACTCCGTTGATGGATTCCGCGAGTTTAGTTACCAGTGTTCGGTGAATTCCGGACGCCCTATTGGTAAATTTCTAAAATTTGCATCGTCCGAGACGTTGTTCTACATCATTTAGCCTATGTGGATAGAGATTTCACAAAACGGCAATGCAAACAGAAGCTAAGGCATCAGGGAACTGCTGCTATTACCACTGCATTCCCTGTTTGTTCCATGTGGCAGTCGGGGATTGGTTCGAGACACAAGAAGATTAGTATCATTGCGAGTTGGGCCATTCTAAAAGTGCCACACCAGCAGTGAGGAACGGGGAGGTTGGTATTTTTCAGGATATAATTGAGAAGATCCAAAGGGCAGGCCAGAACAATATCAGTTGGGTAGCTGATGTAGCAGGGAAAAAAAAAAAGGGAGCTCGGTTATTGTTTAAATACTAACGAAATTGATAAACTATCAAGACTAACAAGAATATCGTAGCCTAAAATTTCAATGTCTGAACGCTGGAAAGCTGTTACACGACCTGATACCTGACCTGGTTTCCAGCGTTCAGCACCTGACACCTGACCTGCTTCTATCCCATATCGAATATTTACCGTGTAGATCTTGGATACTTATATAGGATCAAGAAACCTAAATAATACCTTATGGCTAACCTTTTTGAGTAAGGTCCTGGATTGTTACAAATAATATAAGAGCAAATTCAACCCATAACGTATATGGACTAAGAAATACTGCAGCACGGATTCATTAGGGTTGACTACAAGCCGATCATGGTGCTTGTGATTAGATTTGAATGGATTTGAATCCTTAGCCTGACGAGGACGTCAGAGCTTAAACGGGAGAGTATGTAAGGCCCCATGCAGGCATGTATTTAGTCTCGCATCAGTTATTCGCTGAATAGATCTTGGGTACTTATGCAGAATCATGGAACTCAAATAATACCTTCTAACTAGCCTTTTTAGATGAGGTCTTAAGTTTTTATACATCTCCTACGAACGACTTGTTATTCATTGCATGGTATTTCTATTCATCATGGTAGGATGGTTATGCGAAAAATTTTAAAAGAGGTTCAAAATCAGAACTGGGGCATTGATAATGAGATTGGAAATGAACTAGTAAATCCTAGTTCTGTTGCTATTATTGGAATTATGATCATGTGCTTATGCATCCTACATTTGTAATTGGTTGATGCCTATCGTGGGACAAATTATGACAATTGCCTGATACTTGTCACGGTGCAAATTGTGAGACCTGATTAATTGTTGTATACTTGTATCTCATTTATTTGTGCCATAAAATAGAAACTATAAGTTATTTTGCTTGTCAACACAGTGGTAAAATATATATTGTATTCAAAATATATTATTGTATTATGTATCTTATGATTTAAAAAGGGAGAAGTGTGTTCCAATTGATTAATCTCATATATGATTGCTTCGATTTTTTTTGTTTTTAAGTGGTGAGTACGTGTGGTTGATTGAGAATTTACCAGGGGTAAAACGTAGAGATTGCTATTGAAGTGATAAGCGGCATAGCTGAGATAAATATTGATCTTTTCTTTCATTTGAGAATTTATTGAACCTTGTGTTGAAGTAGCTTCATTGGCATTATGTTTCTTGTGGAATTATGAGTTAGAAACTATCATGAATCATATTTGGAATTCTTTTGATTTCATTGGACATTGAGTTATACTTGTTGACTTTTTTTTAACTCTTTTTTATTTTTGTAGCATTGACCGTTGAACCTTGTAAAAAGCCTTGCGAGTATCCAAGTTGGAATTCGATCAAGATGGAATCCCTGAGTTCTCATCATGCTGCTCGATATGCTCAACTAGATTTGAGCGAAGAAAGAAACGATCACCAAATTTGAGCAAAGAAAGCGATATCACATATCCTTGAGCATAATCATGTCATTCGCAATGTTATCTTCTTCATCGTCTCATTTTATAAGAATCTTAATACTTCTTGAAACATACCGAACTTAATTTCAACTACAAATCTAAAATAGTGAACAGATTAAGTTATTCACAAAATTTTGGTTTCATCCAATATTTCACAACTTGTTCTACAATGAACAATCTTATGAATTGAAACATTAAAAATGTTTGGTAAACACTACTTGTAAGGAAGAATACATAAGAAAGTTTTTTGAAAGTTCATTGTTGCAGATTTTAACTTCCCCAACAATATCTTACAAAGTAATTTTTGAATAGTAAATTCCATTATTTTGTAAAATGCAAAAACTCGTGCTAAATAAATTAAGCAATCATACTAAAGAAATGACCAAATAAGAAACACGCGTTATTGTAGAGTTATGACATTCTTACTCGGGCAAATTTGTCAGTTGGCAAATAACAAATTTGCCTCCTACGTATTTCATTCCGCGTCTGCCATTAAAGTATTGAAAGATGAAGCTATTACTGTCAAACAATGACAGGCATATCCCAAATGACAAAAATAACCCATGCATGCAATATAACGAAGGAAGTAACTTGTGGTCTAGTAATGCAATTACCCCTTGCTTAATCAAAAGTTTTAAACCTCCCGGATGAGTTTAGAACTAAAACATTGTATGATTGCTACTTTTTTTTTTTTTGTTGCTAAAATAAAGAGGAAGAGGGAGGAAGGGACAAGCCCACCCCCGCGTAGCAGCCCCCACCCCATCAGGAGAATGTTCGATGTGGGCAGAAATAACCGTGGGCCGGCTCGTTACTCTTCTAGGCTCCGACACAGTTACCCTCTGTTTGAGTATGTCACACCTAGTACCATCGAGGCTACCAGCGGACCAATAAGTCCTCCCAAATTTCGTATCCGAGCAGGAAGTATCCGATCGCCACAATTTAATCGACGCCCGCGCGTTTCGAACTCGGAACCACTTAGTTAGAAGTAAGGCCCAGTTCCACTGAGCTACTACCTCAATGGCATGTTTTCTACTTGACCTAGCCAAATTATAAAATATTACACCTGAAATAGGACAAATATTAGATGACATGATTTCATCTAGGTGGTCTTATCTAAACTAACTCAACTTAAAATCTAATGACTTTGAAATCCCTAACCTTCTGCTAATATGTTGGATATTAAGGCTTTCTATTTCTAAATAGAGTCAAGAAAAGTTGAGGTTACTTTAAGTATTAAGTATTAAGGCTCATTTTGGAAAGTTTTTGAAGGATCAAAAAGCACTTTTGCTAAAACAGCTTTTTGGAAGAAGCTCCATTTTAGAGCTTCTCCGAAAAGCACTTTTAAAAATTATTGGAAAGCTGTTTTGAGTTATAACATTTTTTTTAGACCAAAATACCTATAATAAAATAAAATAATTACACAAAATGTATTATATGATATAATAATAATATTTTATGCCTTTATTATTATATTATACTATAAATATTATATTATATTATATCATAATATATTAATATATTATATTAAATAATTTAATATTATGTTATATTATCCCATAGTCATCAAAAAGATAGAAAATTAATTTACTCTAATAATTATAATATTTTATATCTTTATTATTGTATTATACTATAAATATAATATTATATTACATTATATATATTATCTTAAATAATTTAATATTATATTAAATTATTATGTTAACTATACAATATTATATTACTATATTATAACAATATGATATTATATTACATTAATATTATACTATATCATATATTTATGTATTAATATATATTATATTTTATTATACTCTGTTATAATAATGGATCATCTAAATTCATATTACTGATCTAGACTTATACCCCTAAAAAAGTTCAGAAAATAATAGTCATATCTTTGAGACAGTTTTAACTCATGCATCAAGAGGATACAAAAATGGACCATACTAGCTGTGTTATTATGCAAAAATAAATAGTTGAAAAGCTGGGAAACCATGCTAATTAGTTTTACAGACGTGCTTCGCATCTCAGAGACTGGCTCTTTGTGGTTTCTTAAGAAAACCAAATTTATTTTCCTATACCATCCCTTAAAAGATCCATGCCAATTCCCTTCTCTCGTCTCTCCCAGAAACCAAGAACTAATCAGTCATGACTGCCTATTGATCTACCTTTTCCTGTAGCAGAGAGTATTTCGTCCATGGCAAGTAGATATGGACTGCACATGAAAAGAAGAAAAGCAACGGGCAAGGGGTGGATCTTTTGAGGGATAATATATATAGGAAGGAACATGGAAGCTCCTGCAATACAACTTCCAAAGTTTCTCCAACCAGTTCCCATCCAACACCAGAAGCTAAATTAACATTATAGCTTACCAAGGATAAGTGAACTGATCATAAGGCGATCAGTGATTTGCACTTAATGATTCCTATAAACACCATCACAAATACAGGCCTTCTTAGGCATTCATAATGTGATCTTTGTTTGCTAAATAATCCAACCTTCCAACACATGGAACGTGGAGGATAAACAAGAGTTGTGAACCAACTAAAAATCAATCTGCAATTATACGTGCATACAAGTAAGATGCAATACTAACCAAACACTATATTTATTTGAGAAGCTCCGATATTTGCATCATCTTGACAGTCAAACTTCGATATCTTTGTCAAATAACCTTGCAAAATTTCCTCTTTACCCTCCCCAGTTTCATGCATTAACCATGTTGAACTGGAACCTAGACAATTGTTGTGGAATTGTGGAAATAACAGGCCCATATCTCTGCATCCATGTTAGAAAAGTACTTTAGAAGGCATAATATCAGAGATTTGAACATTTTAAGATAAGTTCTGGCATCTAAAAGAGAATATATATATATATATATATATATATATATATATATATATATATATATATATATATATATATATATGTATATAATAAATTAATTTAGAATTATATGATAATGATTGCAGTGATGTTCTATAATTATTATTATAGGATAATGATTGCAAGTGTGTTCTACCTTCCCAACTGACCAAACATCATGCAGCTTTAGATTTAGGATGAACAAATAAAAACAAAGGCTACTAATATAATTATTATTATATGAACCAAAACTGAGGTTAAAAATCCAAAGTACATAGACAAATACTGAAGTGCATGACATGCAAGCTGGGCCTTCCACCAATCTAATTCAAGGTTGACTATTTTGCTAAGTGATTGCACGGATTGAATGTAAAAATGATGCAAGAAACTGCATTCATTTTAGGAGGGAGAAAGAGAACCCCGCCACCCATCATAGAGAAGTTCATGGTTAAACCAAGTAAAATCAGGAAATCAACTAATATCTTCATGGGCATTTAGAAAGGCAAGCCTTACAAAAGAAGAAAAGATTTCACCAAGTGTAGGTTGTGCTAGAGGAGGAAAGATGATGAATGATACCTGAACATTGTCATAGAGCTCAAACAATGGAACAGCAAGCAATTTCAAGTTTTTGGGTACAGCAAAATATTCCCTTTCAGACAAGTGAACAAGGAAGAGCTTCTTACACTCCTGAAGACAAGGAAAATAAATTCTGATTTAGGAATAGTAAACCACAAGTATTAAAAGCAATGTAGGGCCTTTAAGCTCCAAATTAAGTTTACCTTTGGCTTGGTGATGTGGGGAGGACAGTATGGGTACATTACTGTTTCAAAGTTCGGCCTCCACCAGACAGCAACGCACTCTCCAACCTGCAAGTGGCATAGAGTTGTTGCAAATTAAGATATCCATCCATAATGGTCTTCAGTTAAGGCACTGTATGACATATCTCCACACGGCATCTCAACCAAACTAAATGGTGTCTATTTTTTTCAATTGTAAAAATAACAGAAGGTTGGGAGGCAACCACCATATTTTTTTTCTTCAGAAGGGACAATACAAAGAGATGGAATGCAGGCAGCACTACTGCACCAATTCAAACACGGTAACTTCTCAAAGATATGACCTTTGTAAGCAGAAAATACTAAGGCCAACATCAGCCCTACACAAAGCTGAACAATACAGGCCCGGCAACTTATAAAAACAGCAAGAGAAGAAAGCTAACCCTCTTAACATGAACAACCAAGAAAGAGCATTGCAAGCAATTCATTGAATTACAGAGCAACTGACCCACAACCCTTTCACTTTCAACACCGGAAAGAAGTCTACAATAACATGAAGACACCAAAATCTGAATTTGCTTTCAAGAAGCATTAACCAACAGAAGCACTTGAGCATAATGTCCTGAAGAGCGGGTTCATATTATAGATTGTAGAGGTGATTGGATAGGATCAGGTCATGAATAAGATTGCAGAACAAAGATTTTTTTTTCGATTTCTTCCCAATATTAATAAAGGTCAAAAAATGTGGCATGCAAGAAGCATGATTTTGGGTAAAAAAAAAAAGACATGCACTGATGAGGTTTAAACAATCAATTTACTCATACATGATTGTTGATATTACTTTTAAGACATTTAAACCGTAAAAACTAGGGTATGTCTGGCATATCTAATTTTATTTTCATAAAATAAGTTTTCAACATCTTAAGATTCTTAACTAATAGTTGAAAATTTGTTCTCCAAAACTTTTTCTTTTCATATTTTGAAATTGCTGAGCTACCACACTGCCCTGACCATACACCACTGCCGACTTTATCACTCCTGACGTCACCAGCAGCATGACACCATTACAGTTAGACACCACCATCACCACCACTGCCATCATCACCAGAACCACTACTTGCATCTTCACCGCCATCATTGTCACCACAACAATTATTGCTGCCATCCCACCATCACCATCACCATCAGCAATGCTACCAATGCCACCAATGCAGACACTGTCACACACCATTGTAGTTTCCATCACATCTTCCATCCCTTCTACCACCAAGAGTGTTTTTTCTACTCTTGAGACAATCAGGGAAGGCAACCAGAGCATATATTAAATGTCTTTTGCCTAGCAAGACACACCCAGCAGGATTTAGTGGCATGCAGTGATGTAGGGAAAGGAGAAACAACTTGCAGTTTCCAGGTGCAAAGTAGAAGCATCTCAGCATAGGGAGGAAGAGTAACAGATGGAAAACACAGGATACTATTGTAGGCAAGGTTCGCTGTACCGGTACCGAACCCCGTACCGGTGCCGCATTAGTATAGGCGTACCGAGTGTCGGTACGGTACCGTACGCTCGGTACCGACCGTACCGACATTAGTGTACCGATACCGGTACCCATCGGTACGGGTACGGTACGCTCGGTACCGACCGGTACAGCGAACCTTGATTGTAGGTGACACAATATGGTACGGCACAAGCCTGTAACCATTAGCATGAAGGTGCAGGGAAACTAGCAGAGTTACAGGATGATTACACAATCATACTCAAGCCTCACAGTTTTTAACTCCTAGGTACTCTCTGATGTCAGCTGGCTGGTGGATGAGCTAATTTAGTCTGGACAAGGAGTAATTAGCTGAAACACTAATACACTAGCAGTTGTTACCTGCAAACCTCGTTCCTTTTTTAATTCCAATAAGTCAAATGTATCAAGGTACATTTTAATAAAAGCGCACCTGCCAATTTGGCTGATGGGATGCTGAGTTAGCAGCAAGCTTACTAGACAGCTTTCGCTTCAAGCCCTCAATTTCTGCAAATTTCAGTCATATGAAGCCAACGTCACAAATTCATTGAAAAACTTCACATAGGTACAGCTTACATGTAGCACTCAAGCAAGCTCAAGTGGTTCAAATTGCAGTATAAACACAACATCCCACCATTCTCTCCAGGCTTCAGGCGTCCACCAGGGAGTTTACAAAATGTATTTCCAATTTGCAGTAACAATATATGAGGATGATTGTGCTCCTGTACCTGCAAATCAAGCCAATTTGTTAAACCTAAACATTAGGATCATATCTCATTACCAAAAAAATCGAAAAAAAAAGAAAAAAAAACATTAGGGGCGTATCTGTCACAAGAACCAGGAGATATTGCAACTAGCATGCAGCTTTCAAGTTCATAACAACACACTCAAGGAAACCATTCTGGCAGTCATTTAAATAAAAACACATTGGAACAGAAACTGCTATGAGGAATTAACCAAGTCAAATCAGCCCCCTTCTTTTTGCCTTTTTTTAACAAGAAACAATGAATTTATTAAAGAGCAGAAGATATGGCAAAAGGTAAGCAAGCAAGACAACAAAGGGTGGACTCCTAGCAAGCCCGCTGCAAGCAATAAAAATCCAGGCGTAGGTCAGGAAACAGGAAAATATTATACTAGATACATAAGATTTATGAGTATCTATGGGATCATCACACCTTAAGCTATTTGTGAGCCATATGTTCCTAAGGTTAACCAAGCAATAGATATGTGATCCCACAAATACTGGCATGCTCAGCAGGTGGTGTCTCACCTTTAAGAGTAGAGGTAAGATGTCAAAAGAGAGGATGAGAGTACACAATCTTTTCATATCTCTAAGAGAACATTTATAAAAGATTTATAGATAACCACTTGGCAGCCGGTTATTTCATAGTTTGCTACTCTCCTTGCCACCCAATTACAAGAAAGCTTCTTTTAATCTCTTCAGATGAGTGGTTCTTCCCATCTTTGAAGAACAATTTCATAGTTTTTCTAACCATTAAAAGCCATAAGAACCTGCTTGAGATAGGTAATTTGGGACATAACACAACAAGAGCCATTAGATTCTAAGTGTTGCTTATACAGCTGTGAGATTGTAAGTTTCTTCCACAAGATTGTAAACATGTCTTCTAAAACATCATATTGTAAAAGCTCTTTTTAATAGCCCTTAGATTATAAGATTCATCTTATTAATTCAACACAATCCATTGGATCATAAGTAAAGCCTTCTATAAATGCAGGATGATAAGTTTCATCCAATAAATAGACCAGATAAATAAATTGGTCCATTGATTAATCCACAGGGCTCGTAGAACCACCATACTGAGTACCTTTAGTTTGATCCATTGATCGATTGTGCAGGGCTTTTAGAGGTATTGGATCAAAAGTGACCAATTAAATGAACCAAACAATTTTATCTGGTCCATTGACTGATCTACAAGGCTTTTAGAACCATCAGATCATAAGTGGCTTTAGTTAAATAAACCAAATGACTTTATCTGGTCCATTGATTAATCTGTAAGAAATTTTAGAGTCATTGTGTTGTGACTTTAGTTAAATAAACCAAATGACTTAATCTGATCCATTGATTGATCCTCATGGCTTTCATAAGTTATTTTAATTAGATGGACTAGATAAATTGATCTAGTCCATCCATTGACCCATAAGGCTTTCAGAGCCATGGGATCATAAGTTCTTTTTGTTGGTTATTGGTGATATGGCCTAATCTAGCACCTTCATCCATCTATATAGGTTTATTTTTTTAAGCCAATGGGTAATAAGTTTCATCTATTAAAATAAATAAAGCTATCAAATCCACACCATTTATTCATTAGAAAGTTCCTAATGATCGTTGGATGATTAGTTTTGTATATAAGAAGATTAGATATAAATCCAAACCATCCATATCATCGCAGCAGTTGGATTTCATGAATCTGGTTATCCAATCATCCCAAACAGTCACATTTGCAAAATATCACATGTTAGTGGTGCTAACAGCCTATTAGTTAATGTTGTTGATGAATACTGAACATTTAACAGTAGATTAAATTAAAAAATCATTTTAAAATCAAAGCACAATCAATCAAAGATAGTCGGTTTAGTTTCAAACTGCCTCTATATTTAGATCTCAAGATATTGATTCCAAGAAATTGCAGAACATGTACCAGAAGATTTCTAAAGCAAAGTATCATACATATCTCTGAGATTGGTCAGGTTGCTGGTGGGTGCAAAGTGCAAAACTTGTCAAAAACAGGTCAAATCCAAGCCTACTAAACTCATGTAACACCATAGCCTCAATAATTGCTCCTTTTTTTTTTTTGCTTAATAGGAGAACAGAAAATGTAGAATGACAAGATTTTAACTTTGTAGGTAAATGATGTGAGTAATTACCGAGAATGGACCCAAAAAGAGTGACATGATTTGGAATTCTTGATAGTGTTGAGCCAGATACTCAACCCATGTTTCTAGTTGGTCAATGGCTATGACATGAATCCTTTGGTGCAACAATGGCTAAAAATGGCTTAATGACTTGTCAAAAGAAATAACTTACTGAGACGAACGGACATTGTGCAATGGTTGAAGCACATAGTAAGTAGCTTAAATGAGTTTCTTATTGGAAAGCAGCTGCTCCAGAAAAGATTAAAATCTTCTCCGTGCTACAATCAAAAACAAAATCCATGCTAAAAAAAATAAGAAATTATGGCAAGAAAAGGATGGGTTGTCCCAGGTGGTTGTATTTTACAAGGATTTTACAATGTTACAAGGATTTGGAGATCGTTTAAGCTCAAACTTGGGGTCCAAGGTCCCGCTCCATCCCTCCTTTGATTGTAGACTGAGTGGAAAAGAAGAAGAGTGCCTAAAGCTATTAGACTTGGTTGGGATCAACTGGTTATGGCTACCTGTTGGTACATGTGGAAGAGAAATAACAGCATTTTCTTGAGCAGAAATCATCAAAGAATCATCTTCCCGTATTTTGAAGAGTCTTCTCAGCTTAGTATAACAAATGGAAGAACTGCTTTAATTCTAAGAACCTACTAAGCTTTGAGAGGGTTATTCAGCTATTGGAGGTGTAATGTAGAGCTACTTTCTACCTCCCAATGGGAGTTTGTTGCATTCTTTTTATTCTTTAATAAATAGTGGACTTCGGCTCTCCTTTTTCCTTCCCAGAAGAAAAAGAAGAAGAAGTTACTTATGCTCAACCATTTATAAACAAAGCAAAGAACAAATAACCAATCCACACTTGTGGATAGAAGCTTATGCATCATTCATTTATCACTACAGATAGTTACTTTGGCACTAAAAGCATCTGCAACAAAATGCTGCCTTAATGTTTTTAAGCATAAATAAAATTTAACGTCCAGTAACAAAATAGACCAGTTTATGTTTTGCATGATGCCTCGTATTTATTTTTATACAATGTTTAAAAATAGATGCAACATGAACAACAGTTTTTCAGGCCAGTCATGCACTTGCTTAAGCAAAGCACATCTCTGGACAGGTAAGCTACACCATAATGAAATTCTTACCTTTCCAATTCAAATATCCAGAATATTTCTTAAGCAGCTCTCTTGACTTGCATGCAAGCCACTCCTTCATACTTAAGTAGCAATTACCATTTTGAATTAACTATCAACACTCATGAGATTTATAATCCACAGTTTCTACAAGTTTTTCTCTCGCTCAGGCAACAATATTCTTTTTTCCTCCAGAATTATTCATAGTTACCTCTCATCACACCAAAAAACCTACAAATGGATGTCACAAGAAATTGATTTGGGAATCACCTGATGAAAACTGTGGTGGTTTATGACTTTATTTTCAGGTGATACCTTTGCTATGTTTGTAGAATAACAGCTTCACATTAATAAAATTGTTCCAAACACAGCCAAAGAGAATGTATCCTTCATCTTCCAACAATTACCTGCAACCCTTGGAGAAATTAAAGGTTCTCCTTTTTGCTAATAAATTGAAAGGTTCTTTTAGTTCCAGTTATTTTAAAAAAAAGGAATGATCTTAGGAACAACTCAGCAACCAAAAAAAGAAATAGTGTGGTCCTTTGCAAAGTTCTTTCGGAGAAAATTGGAAATAAACTGCCACAAAAATCCAAAGCCCTACACCTACTAGGTGAAAGAATCATGATAAGTTGATAACATCGATGGAATTGTTTCTCTTACAATACTAAGCATGTTACACAAAAATCTCTCAATATCTAAGCATGTTAATTCATCTCATAGAGATGTTGCATATCAATGTAAAACAAACTTCATATCATTTAATTGTTTCTCAATACTCCACTAGATGAGGGCAACAGTTTTTGCAAACATATCACAGTTGCTAAATCTATATCAATATATTTGTCTTTCTTTGAATTTACATATCATATCTTCTAGGCAGCCAGCTTACATCTTTGATATTTCAACTAGTGATTAACATGGCTGACAGAAAAGACAACACCAAATGAATGCCTTCTAGAACTAGGATATTATAATAGTCAAAAAAGGAAATTGTATTAACCAACAATTCAACTAGATATAGGATATTTACCAGCAAAATTGCTTCCACACTTGTACGCATACCTTCTTTCATGTAACTGCCATCCAAAACAAAGAGGAATCAAATGTCAACCGCATAGAAGCAGCACTCTCGAGCCTTCTCAAATCCAAATTGTCATGTCAACAATATGAGGTTTCAGCGAACATCAACTTATGCAAGGTTATGTGAATAAAAAAGAAACCAATTTCAGTAAAGGGGTATCTGGACCAGAAAATTCATGATGTATTAATAAACTTTTCCATATTTTGTGCATTTAAATTATTCCAAAAGCATAAAATTTTATTTTATTAAAAAAATCTACTCTGATTAGAAGTCCATGAGTTCTATAAAATTTCTATGCCTTAGTCATCTTCAATTACTAGATGCAAGCAAACAACTAGCTTCTAGAAAGTCTCAACTTCTCAATCTCCTATAGTCTTTGAGCTCAATTCTGAATTCCAAATTATTAGGTTCAACAAACCCCAAAAGAAAAATCACCAATTTTGTTGTCTAAATAAGCAACAAGTTATTTTTTATCAATAGATAAAAGCGACATGATGAGGTCATGAGCTCTATTATCTAGCCATGGCATCTCTCTAGAATATGTAATATGTTTTACACAATAATCCTACAAGAACAAGCATATAAAAGATGTCATTGTTAACTTAAGACCTTAGGCAACTAACAGAATGCGTCAATATTAACCTACAACATGAGACGACTAACAGCATCTTATGCAAGCATATGCTGTTCTAAACGACAGGTCGACACATATTGTTATGGTTGTAACATAGAAAAACACAAAAGCCTAGAAAAATTTAGAAAATTAAGAGGAAACAAAATTGGGAAGTCTGAAAATACTCAAGAAAGGCTGGTAAAAACAAGGTTCTAAATGCCGGTGGCATAGCAGGGCATCCCACTATCATGAGTGTCGAGATAGGACAAGTTAGGAAATGGATCAAAATAGGATGAGACATCCACCTTCCAGGGTGTTGGTACATGAGGCATCCCATTCCACGGAAAACCGGGAAGGGTCCCGTCTCACACAATTTAAAACCTTTGGTTAAAAAAAAAAAAAAGAAGCAAAGTTAATACTAGCATCATAAGATTATACCAAAATTCTATAATGCATATCATCATAAGATAAAGTTAAAGCGAAGTAAAGGAGGAAGGAGCAAACACACTTGATGGCATCAAATATAAGCAGCTACTATATGGTTCCAATTCCAATATGGGAAGCCCTTAGGCCAATGTAACTTTTTCCCCTCTTCATCACATTAAATTTGGATTTTTGGAAATCAAAAAGCAAGGGATGACAAGAAACATGCATTTACTTCATTTAGATATGAAATTCATAATTTTTCTTTTTAAAAAAAAACTTTAGAGAGAGAGCAAACAACAGTCACTCAAAACTCAGATACTAGAAAGGATTAAGTGCCCACTGAGCTGCAGAGCAAAATCCATTACAATTATAAGGCAATTCTAGGCCTCTTCAGTTAAAGATCTCAGCAAGACAGCCATATACTCTAACTTGAATGAGTGCAGGATTAACAAGGCCAGCTAGTGAAAAACTTGGAGAGATTTTTTTCCTTTTTTCTCCACAAACTACAGGATTTAAGGATCATAGGGCCAAGCATAGCTAATAATAAGTTTAGCATTGTATAAGACAATAATCAAGCAGTACACAACAGCAATACAAGTGGATAACAGTGATACAAGTAAAGCTATTGTATGACAACATGGGAGGAGAATGAGAGCAATTTTAAGTACTGGAGTGAGGAAAGGATGCTACAAAGTCAAAAAAAAAATATGACACCATGAAACCCTATGATGCTAGGAAAATAATATCAACGGGCGTTGTCCTCTTAAAATTAGTGGAAAGGGCAATGATTTTGTTACAGGTCTTTTGCTCGATCAAGAGCAATAAAATTCATTTTTATATAAACTGACTATTATATAGAGCTAGACAAGATTCATAGGCAAGGTTCGCTGTACCGGTCGGTACCAGTCGGTACCGAGCGTACCGTACCCGTACCGATGGGTACCGGTATCGGTACACCAATGTCGGTACGGTCGGTACCGAGCGTACGGTACCGTACCGACACTCGGTACGCCTATACTAGTGCGGCACCGGTACGGGGTTCGGTACCGGTACGGCGAACCTTGCTCATAGGTACTCTTCTAAACCTATAATATTTTTTTTCCCAAAGAAATGATTAAACTACATTACTTTCCCCATCCATCACTTTGAAATCAATCACCTCTCTCATTGGTAGTTATCTCGTTCATCCAAACATCATGGGCCTTCCTCCCAAAGCCCCACCTCTTCCATCACTTCCTTTTCGGCCAGCTCTTCAAGGCTTTCCACTCAATGACCCACCATCATCGTCAACAAGTATTATGGCTCCCTACCAACAACCTCTACAACTCGACCCAATACCTCTGCTTTCACTGTCACTGTCGTACCTTATTTCTGGCCCATCATCCCCATCATCCCCATCATCCACCTCTACAAGGCCCAACATTTTACCCATCCATTTCCTCCCCTGCCTTCCGCACCACCAACTCCTTCCAAGGTATCCCCCCCCAATGGACCTCTTGCACTATCAAATGCTCTCACTCAACCACCTTCTCGCCATATAGCAACTACTACTCTACCACTAAGCACCATTTCTTCGAGTCGTCCTTCTACCGTTGCCATTGCCATGTTATCCACTCCTTATACATCTCCCACCTCCTCGACAAGGATGCATGGCTTTGATTCAAGGCTACTGAAAGCTACTCTATGCCAATTATACCACCTAGAATGAAAGCATACCACCTGTGTCCTCCGTCCTCTTTGCACAACCCTTTGGAGGGTAACCCCAACCAATCATAATAATAGTGGTCATCTTTTCCTTTATCTTTTGGCTTTCTCTTCTTATATCAAATCAAGCAAACTGAAGTAGTTTTTGATGTAGCTGAAGTTAGAAGTATATAACACATAAATTGGTAAGGTGCATCACAAGAGAGAGAGAGAGAGAAGCTTAGAGAACAAGTGACATGAGAGAGAGGATGGAAAAGTACTGCTGACCGAACGCTCTTGGTCAAGTAGATGTGGTACACCACTGAGAAAGACACCACCATGGGACGCCACTACCCTAAGGCTATAGTGAGCCTTCTCCCTCACTTTCCCCACTCTTTTCACCGACCCCTCCAAGGAAAGCCTGAAGGAGGCACCACCACACCAGAATCAGCAACGTGGCAAAAGGACAAAGGTGTTGGAGATAGCCTTTTACATACGAGTGAGCTCCGCAACATGGAGACAATGCGAATTGAGAGGGTGTCATGGAGCAGCCAATTGCCAATCGGAATGGTCACCAAAGGGGTAAGAGTGGTGCTATGGTCAATGGTCCTGCTAAGACAGAGAGAGAGAGAGAGAGAGAGAGAGAGAGAGAGAGAGAAGAGAGAGAGAGAGAGAGAGAGAGAGAGAGAGAGAGATGATGGGTGGGAAGGAAGAGTAATTTAAGAATTAAAAGAGACAAAAATCAGCCTTTTGCTTTGGAGGGCTATAATAGTCCATTTTCATAAGAATAAATATGGTTGCTCGAGAAGAGTGAAATAGATCTCTAGCAATATCAATCCCCTTTAGATTACTTGGAAATTGTAGTCTAGCAAAAAACAAAGTCCAAGAGTCAAAATGGCAAAGATAAATTCATAACTCGACAAATAATATGGAGGAATGTTAATCAAATGTTGGAGATTCAGACTATTAGAAAATTGTCAATTTACACCACAACCATGCCTTTCTGAATGCAGTTTTGTAATAACTTTTGTGATTCATAAAATTCTTTTAATTCATAAAACCTGAAAAACAAGCTCAACCGAAAACAAGTCCCATCAGGTTTTTTATTCTGTAGGCTTTTGGATAACTTAAAAGCCTATCAAAGTACCACAGGTTCCAATAAGGGTGCAGTTTAATATCCAGGTTTGATTATCCAAAGAAAAAAGTTATCTGCAAATATCATGGCTAAGGAATTACATATTCAGGTAGACATATCAATACAACAAGAGAATTCATAAATCTCAATCGCAGTTCAAGAAACGCCTTTTCGTTCAAATTACAGCTATAATGGAATGAACAAAAAGGTTCAATTAGCAATTTCGCTGAGAACCTAATTTTTCGCACGCACCTCAAGCCACGTATAATGGGCCAAAACGGATTCTCACTACGTGACAACACTAATCCATAGGTTCAAATACATGTATAAGAACGAAAAACACACTACGGACTTTCTATATTTTATGTTTTCATATGTTGCACACTGAAAATTCTACATCATAGGCTAACGCGTTATTAACATTTTAAGAAGGAATAAAAAAACGATTTCGATTCTAGATTCTGTCTCCAATCACAAAAGTTTCGATCCTTATTGGAATCCACTAAAAAAGAGCAAAGGAATTCATTCATGGCCCCATCTTCTCCAAATTAGAAAGAAATAACAGAAGGAAAGGGGAAAACCAAATCAAGTTAGGGTTTTTCCGAGTCCTTTCGATCTAGGGTTTTAGGGAATGGAAAGGAGCCCACTTGACTTTCATACGGGCGAGGCGATCGGCGACGGAGGTGTCCTTCTCCATCTTCGGCTCCTTCGTCCCGAACGTATAGCTCGACAGCGGGTATGTGTTCACCACCGGCAAGACTCCCATCTTTCACCCCTTCTTCGCCCCTCTCTCTCACTCTCTCTCTCTCTCAACCGAGGGACGGAACGCCGGAAAATAAGTCCGAAGGCAGCGCTTTTAGCTCTCGTTCGCGGAAATGGGAATCGTGGAGTCACGTGTAAGATTATTACTTTACTCCTTCAGCTTTCCTTAATGACGTTTAAGTCCTTTCTAGTTTCTTATCGTAAAAAGGGAGGAGTTCCAAAGGTAGAAACTAGGTCGAGGAGTTCCAAAGGTAGAAACTAGGTCACCAAGATGGTAGCCTAGTGGTAGGGGGGCGATAATTCCACCCAAGTTGTCCAGGTTCGAAACATACAAACGTCGATTAAATTAGAAAACCGGATGCCCCACGTCCGGATGTCAAGGTGGCGCTTTGGATGGCGTACCCACACGTGTGGTGGTGAGTCCACGGATTGGAGAAGGCACGCGAAACCTGCGACCTGTATCGAACATTTTCGGGTGGAAGGAGGTCTAGTGGGAGCTGCTACGCGGATGGGCTGGTCCCTCCCCCTCCCCTCCTATTTTTCACCAAAAAAAAAAAAAAAAAAAAGGTAGAAACTGGGACTTGGAAAAGAGAACACCATTATTATTGCTAAGCTATAAGATATTTCCATTTTAAAGTAGAAAGATTGTTCTGGGCCACCGGTTCGTCGTCCTTCTTGCCAAACTTACAGTCCTTGGCCATATGCATAAATCCGACCCCAAGAAAAGCAATAAATTGGTACATGTCCATAGGTGAACTGCTGCTGGAACTTCCCCTTCACTTCAAAGTCAATACGAGCCACTGGAGGCTCCGTCAAGGTTCACCAAGGCACAATCGCTCACATAATCCAATTTCAACAAAGTATCATTTCAGTTATTAAGCCACCATGTTCTGTTTCTCTTTTAGGGCTAGAGATGGCAATTGGGTTCGATTAGAGCAAATACGGGTTAGGTTAAATATATAATAGTTCAAAAATCTGCCAATCCGAATCCAACTTATTTATTAAATAGATCAAAAATTTACTCCTGAATCCGACTCTTTTATTAAATAGATAATATAATCTAATTTACAATGGGTTGAAATAAGTTAAATAAGTTAAATAGTTAAGTAGTGTCATCCTGGCAACAACTTGAAGGATGGTATCTCTTTTCCGGTATTCCAATAAGAGGTCAAAAAGATACATCCAAATAGTAGCTAGTTGATTAAAGAGATCAGGGCAATATTTTTCACATGAAAGAAAGAAGGATTTTCCTTCCTTCTTGCGAATCCATCACTAGATCCTGCAACGATCACTTCAAGTTTTGTGCAGGGAGATGGACGAAGGAGTTCGGAATACTTTGAGATCTATGCTGGATGCGATCCAGCAATCGATATTATGAAAGAAGGTCAATCATTCTTTGGCATGCAAGTTTTCATCATTATGAACTAAAAACCTGACCTCTTACCATGCAAGGACCATCTAGGAGGAATGATGACTATAAATTCATAAACAGAGAAATTCAGTGATGCTAAATGGCAAGAAATATTACAAAGAAAACAACTATTTTGAAGACCGTAGAAATTATCCGCCTTTGGCCCCCATCCCCATGGCCATGTCATTGTTGCCTTTGCCAGCCAAGTGCAAGTAAACCGACGAAAATGGCATGAAGAAGAAGCAATTAAGCGAGTGTTGGATGCCCGTCACTCTTCTGCTAGTTTATGGATGACATCCAGGGATTGCCCGCAGGAACTTAAAGAGAGTCCGTATTTTGATATTGCCCGGAAGTACCTATAGTCTCCATGTATGAATTGCAAGTCCATCTACCTCAGCAAAATAAAAATAAAAATAAAAATAAAAATAAAAGCAAACAATGGATCATACATATTTAGATGTCAAAAATTGTAAACTGTCAGTTTTTTCAGTACTTGGGCTGCTGGACATGCTTTAATGCATTTAGGAGAATTAAAAGACTAGATGTCTTAACATTTCAACAATCAGAAGGTCCCCAACTACAGGGCATGGATGTCCATAAAGTAGATCTTATATGCAATTATAGTTAGATTTCTTATAAATTGTTATTGCATCCCTCCCAGCCTTAGTTTGCCAAGTGTGAACATGCTTCCACCTAAGGCCAAATTTTTCATTTAATGCAGTGTTTAATAATGCTACCGAGACAAGCTGGCTAGATCACAAATTGGTAGTGGAAGATCGACCTGCAAGTCATACAGATTAAGCTGGATATCCAAATGGTCAGTCATCACAGATATTCTCTTGCCAGACATCTATTGGAAGACAAACTCCTATATTACAAAGAAGACAGACATTGAATTGTCTTTATTGAGATCAATCCAGCAGACTAGATGAGTGGTGCCCACTGAACTAGCAATCCAAGGGTAGGGGAACTGGTGGAACTTCCCAAGGGCAAACCATGCACTAGAGAGTTATCTCAAGATGTGCAGCCTGAATTTGTACGGGAGCGAGCACAATGGAGCACCCCAGATAGTACGACAAAAGTTCATCAAAATTCTTTTGCAACCCTATAAACTTGGGCCAAACAAGAAATATTCAAGTGCTATTTATTTCAAAGGAATTACTTTCATATGCTTGTTTTTAAACCTTCATTCACCACTAGGTAACTTTTGACATCATCTCTAGTCTCTTTTGAGATATTTGAACAATTCCTTGGCAACCCATAACTTTGTTGGCTCACAGTGCCCCAGTGTCTCCATGATTGAAACTGGGAGCTGTTTGGCTTGAGATGTTTTCCACAGGCCAAGGCCATGTAACCAAGCGAATGTGAGAATTGCAAGCCGCTAAAGTTAAGGCATGTGAAGCTTCCATGGCAACCCAATTGTAACTGGTAAAAAGAATAATGAGCTTCGTCTAAGGGCTTTTCAACATTTACATGAAAAATCAGTTGGGATGCAACCAGAAAGCATGCTTAAGGATGATTACATCAGGGATGATACATTCAAGCAAAGCAAGCTCTCCATCGCTAGCTGGACATCCCTAGCTTCACAAGCAACCACACAAACAGCAATAAGAGCAATATCAGGAATATCAGATGTGGAAACAAGTTAGGACGCAACATGTTGACTTTCTAATAGCGCATAACATAAAAACCTTGTGATTCAAGAATTGAAATATCAAGTGCTAGTGGTGTGCCAACCTTGCATTGACATGTTACATGCCATGCTGAGCCAGGCCATTCATTGGCACATACCCTGACACCACAGCATGCCCAAGTATTGGCATTCAACTAATACCATGTTAGTGCCATGTGCCATTGAGGCATTGGCATATGTATTGTGCAATGCCGTGCTGAATGGCACTCAAGTCCATGTCTGATTCATGTCATGAAATATCTTTTGTGCAGACAAGAATTGCTAAGCAGACAAATGGATGGAAGAGAGGTGGGAAGTGATTGGTGGAGGCGATTTTTCCTCAAAACTCAGGTTTCTGCGTACCAGATTATGCCTAATAAGATGATTCAAATAATCCTAAAAAATCTGAGACTCCAGGATCTTTGGCCTCCCATATTCTCTCTCTTTCCATATTCTCTCCATATTTTCCCACTCATAGAGGAAAGATCACATGGATAAACATTGTTAGACATCCAATTTGGCACTGAAATTGTTAGCAGATTTGAAATGCGCTAACCTTTCTGAAACCGATGTCCATAATCATCTGGTCTGCACCACTCTGTAATTGAGCACCAAATCTTCAGGCTTCTTCCATATGTAAGTTCTGACCGTGGCCAAACTCATTTCAGGTGATAAGACCTACATCATATGGAACTGCATTAGAAGTAGATCAAAGGGGGAAAAAATCTATGCAGCAAACAGAGAATGAAGACAATTTTAAGCTCACTATTTTTAAAACTTCACCCTTTTTAAAGGGAATTCAAACATGCACCTTTACAAACCCAATACAGATTTCTGAGACGAAGGGAGACCCAACCACACTTAATTACCCAAGTCCATATTTTTGGGATGCCCCCCCAGACCCAACCCCACTTAATTACCCAAGTCCAGATTTTTGTGATGCACCACCCAAGAATCAAACCCAGAACCTCTTGTTGCTAAGCAGATGGGTGTAACCATTGGGGCAACCCCAGTTCACAAACCCAATAGAGATCATAGAGTACAAAATGCAATCATTTTTTATATGCTACATTTACTCTGCAGCATGTTCATATTCTAGCTTTTTTGGGAATGACTAATCAACGAACTTCAAAACTAAATGCCAAAATTAAAAGAACAAACTATGTTGATGTGTTCTCCAAATGCCTTAGGGTAATCATATATATTCCATGATATGGTAATACTTTCGATTCCTCATACTAACTCTATATTAACAACATAATAATATTATAAGTAGATATCAAAGATGAGAAATGAAAATGAATGATGAGCAAAGAATCAACATAGAGCAGACTAAACTAAAATTACGACAAATATCAATAGCAGAAGCACTTTATCAGTTACTATTAGAGCCAAAAATAGATCGAACACGGATATAAAATCAGATATCAGTCATATTCATATTTGTGAGAAACAGATATGAGCATGAGAAAAACAAAGCAGATATAAGATGTATCCATATTCACTTGAAATAAATTCTGATATGATTCCAACATTAGTTACACTAATGTGCATTTTAGGTTATTGTTATTTGCGAAGTGCAACCTGAGAAGTATCATCTTAATAGTGGAATTATATTTGCATCAACGATACATTCTTAATATGAGAATCAACAAGGTTCACAATTCTAGTTTCTGTACCCATACCGGCACTATGGTGTTATAATGTTGATAAAGATTGGTTCCAACACATGGTACACTTTTTGTATTGAGTATTAATTCTTGTATGATATGATATGCTTGTTACAGAGCACTATGCACCAGTATAAAGAACCTTGCATGTCACAATCATATATTCCCATAAAAGTCACAAAATGAGTACATTTGTGAACTACCCGAACATAAAAATTAAAATTTTCTCCAATATAATCCCCATGCTCTCACACATTGGATCTCAACCCTAGATGTTAAATTTCATGAGAATCTCTCTGAGTCTGTAACATTGTTCGAAAGCAAAAATTAAATTTGTTTGATTTTTAAAACAACTGGAATGTGTTACATAATATTCAAGCCTTCACAGACTAAAAATTGCATTTCTAAGAAAATAACCTGACGAGTCAACTTATCCAAGACAGTATTTCAAAATTCTCTGGAAAATCAAAACAATCAAGACCACTCACATCAATTTCATCCAAATAGTCAAGTTTTTGTGCCCAAAACTCTTCATTCTGATTTTGCTTCTTTCTAGTCCTCTTGCAGAACTTTCTAACACCAAAAAAAAAAGAGAAAAAAACTAGGGCCTATCTGGCATTGCTTTCATTTCTTGTTTCATATTTTAAAAACAAAATTATAAAAATCAAGACAAAAAAAAACATGTTTAGTACTATTATTTTAATTTTCTATTTTTCAAAATCACCTTCATCATTTTCAGAAATAATGAAAGTAAGAAATCTTTCAATATTTTTAAAAATAAGAAATTCATTTTGTTTACCGCCACCTCCAACACTGTCGCCGCCACCATACCATTACTACCATTGTCGCTGCCTCCGCCATGTTGCCAGTGCCTCTACCACCACCACCACCACCATTGCCACCATTGTCATTGCCATCACCTTCTCTACCGCTATCATCACCATCGCCACCTCCACCACATCACTGCTGCCATCATTGTCGCCTTTGCCACATCATTGGCACCCTCGCCACCATACCATCACCTCCACCACACCACCGCCACCGCCATCATCACCCGCCACCACCATCGCCGCCTCCACCACACCGCCGCTGCCGCCATCATCACCCGCCACCACCATCGCCGCCTCCACCACACCACCGCTGCCACTGTTACCTCCACTATATCGCTGCCAAACTTGCTACCAACACTGACACTACCTCCACTGCAAGTACTGTCATCTTCATCATCATCATGTTTCTTTTTTAAAAAATATTTGAATATACCAAACATGTTTATAGTTCAAAAAATAGAAAAAGAGAAATAAAATTTTTATTTTTTGTTTCTGAAAATAGAAAAATGAAAATGATGCCAAATAGCACCCCAATATCCTCTTGTTTTTGAAAACTTCCAGAAGTTTCATTAATTTTCTAATATTGGTAATGCCATTGCACAAAACCAACTTCAATTCAAGACTCCCTTACCTCATTTCCCTCTCCCTTTAAATTAATATAACACTGGTACTATTTTGGTAAGAGCATTTTATTACGGTACTCCTTGCCCCAAACCTTCTTCCTCAAGAATGGTGAGGAGTGAACAGAAAGGATACGAGAGAGAATGGCATCAGTCTCCTGTAGATCAAGGACAAGGTGGAAGCAAATCTAAGTGTTCGAGCCTTTGGATACAAGGTTGGACAGAGCACAAACGAACACCAGAGTTAGAAGGGCTGTGGATGGAGGTTGGAGAGGATATGAATGGAATCTAGGGCAGAGGGAAGAAGTTGAGAAACAAAAGAGGAAAGGTCACAATCTGGCTAGTCATAGATCATATTTGTTATTTTTAAATATTCCATTTAGCTATGCAAAAAGATATTCAGATCTGATCAGGAAAAGACCCTTGGATTTGGTTCTGTATCTAGATCCAGGAATTCTACAAGGCCTCTAACCAGATCCATATCTGAATTTTAGCTTGGTTCATGAGTTCATGCCCATATTTGACCAATTCTGATACATAACCAGATTCAGCCAGAGTTTATCCATCCAGTTTCCAGTACTAGCTACGAAGAAAACGTTAAGCATCACGTTGTGGCCAACAATCTCGCTATTCAATTCTAGAATAGAGAAGCCTCAAGATGCCAATTTGTCTCATGACTGCAGTCAATAATCTCAGGGCTTTCAGTCCTATAACAGAAAACAAAGCCTTACAATTCCATTCTGGACAGTTTCTCCGAACTTGCCTGATTATTGCACAAGATTTCTATAGATGGCTTTAGCTTTTGCCGTGGCTTTGTCCCTGACCGTACATAGCCATCTGAAGTGGATGAAAGCTGCGATTGTCCAGTACTCAATCCCAAACCAACTGATCCATCAGAGCTACCACCATCAATTGGTTTATCAAGGACAATTTTCTCGGTCGCATAGTGTATCACCTACAGAGTAAAGAAAAGGCACCTGTCAATAACAAAACTAAGAAATGCACAGGAAGTTAACAAACAAATTTTAACCTACTGGAAAAGTCGGGGAAAAATAGGACTTCTCATAGAAAGGGGATAAGAAAAGGTCATATTAAGTAGCATGCTCATATTCGGCAATTATCACATGCTGATAGCATGCATGAAACAAACACGAGAATTGCAAAGCCTTTTAGAGTTGCCACTATTGCTAAAAAATTTGAATGCTTGATCGACAAAGTTAAGATTCTCCAGTTTCAGACAAATAATTTTCCCAACAAGATAGTTTAGGAAATATAGCTGGATAAATAACTCAGGCAACAGATCTTATGATAATGTAGTCAATGGGTGCTTAACAACCAAGGAAACCAACTGATTACCTACTTTGTGTATCCGCAATATCCGGGGAGCGCTCAATTTCCCCTGTGTGTGGATTTGCGCGTTCGAACCTTCACAAGGTTGCAAATAAAAGCTACACCTGCAGGGGGAGAAAACAGCATGAACCTGACAATATAATCAAGATCACTGAAGAATGAAGTCAAGCTAACACTTGCAAAAGAAAGTTCAATATAACCTTTCTTTTTATTTCTTGTTCTAGGAAGGTGGGTGTTACCTTTAATAAAGACTACTATCATTATCTCCACCTATGTATAACAAAAGAGCCATAACCAAAAATCTGAAGTCAGAACAAAATGTAAAAAAGAAAGGGGAACTCTAGGATGTTGAAACCTGGAGGCTAAAACCAAACAGAACATTACCATGGTTACCACTTCATAACTGAGCCACATGAATACCAGGCTAAGATACTGACTATAGACTGTGGTTCTAGAAATGTGGGCAAGTTGGGATTTTACAAAGGGAAAGATTAGATCAAGTTAGGGAAATAAATTTATATATATATATATATTTCATAACATTTGTGAGATATCTATCTTGTAGAGTATCTAATAATTGAATTAAGCACATCCCAGATTACAGAAAATATTAGATAATACAGGATTTTATGAAAGGAAGCATTAGACCAAGCTGGGCATATAAATCAAAATTTAGATTCTTATGCACTTTTGTGAAAAACTTCCTCTTATGCTCAGTTGTCATGACACACACGCTCATATAGAAAGATCTTGCATTCATGAATATACTAATAACTTATATCATACTAGTCTCAAAATACAATATATAGATCTTGTTTCTCTTTCCCAGACAAGAAACATGCCTACAGAAATCATAATAACTGGGGGAAGTATTAGGGAGGCAGAGGTGAAGAATGAAAGTAGTAAAGCAAGCAGACAGGTTTTTCGAGGTAAATTCATGTCAAGCATGCATGGTATGTGTCCCTAACAAGAAGTGCTGTACAAGGAAAGCCAAAGGATTGGACCATTCTAGGCAAAAGAAAAGTGCTTAGGTGGATATCCAGGCATATAATAGTTAGATAATATTCAAAGATTATTAGAAATCAATAAGCTTATAAAACAGGAGTATTAAAAATAAATCAGAACTAAAAGAAAAAAAAGTAAGGGGATCATGATTGATAATTTTATAAAATCAAGTTAGTTAAAAATACTGTCCGTTATAAACATAATGCAATAAGAAACTTAACAAAATGACAATAAACAATATAGAGTTAGGATGGAAACAACTTGTGAAAAATTAGTAAATTTTGTAAATTGTAACGTACTAGTCAGGCAAAGGAGGTCATAACTTGCCCATTAGACCCACCTAACATCCCAAACTGCCCCCACATAACCCCTGTCCTCCACTTCCCAACACACATACACACAAGCACACAGGTGCACCTGCACCAAAAAGAAAAACTTGCCAAGGCTAGCTAGGCTTGTCAAGCCTCTTGAGCACATACAAGGTATCGTGCCACATATAGGAACCACCTGGGGGATCCACCTAACATCCCAAACTACCCTCACATATCCCCTGCCCTCCACCCCCCAACATGCATAAACACAAGCGCACACACAGACGCCCGCACCAAAATGAGAAACTTGCCAAGTCTGGCTAGGCTTGTTAAGCCTCTTGAGCACATACATGGTATCATTCCACATATAGAAACCACCTAGAGGACTGAGCATAAGAAAGTAAACCAAGGGGCACATACACACGCAAACCATCCAAAATAGAAAAACTTGCCAAGTCTGGCTAGGCTTGTCAAGCCTCTTGAGCACCTACAAGGTGCCATGCACATATAGGAACCACCTAGGGGACTAAGCATAAGAAAGTAGACCAAGGGCCAAACATAAGTTTATCCCATTGGATAGGTGAAGCACTCAATTCCACACACTGAAGACTTCTGCAATTGAACCTTCATAAGGGTGAAAATAATAGATATGCCTACAGTGGGAAAGAGAAACCTCACGAAGATGATAATATTACCATGGCAAGTAAAGCACCAAATTCAAACTATACCACACAAGAAGACACATGGACATACTTTAGTGGAAGATATAACATCCATCCATGTCAAGTGAATCGCCAATAACAAGCTTTATAAAAAAAATAAAAAAGTTAGAAAAGGAACCTACGATCTAGTAAAATGCTAAATTATGGATGATACCACAAACTCAATCCTTTTATAATGATTAACAATTAATTTAGTGTATGGCATACTAAGACAAAATTAAATGACAGGTCTGGATATGTGGATGTGTCACGGTGTCGGCATGTTTTGAATGGAACGGTTAGATCAACCCTGGCACATAGGAAAAACTAGGCAAAAAACTAGTCTCCTAATATACTTTTTGTAAGATGTAACAGAACCCCCTCCCCATATATTTGTTTATGTAGAGAGAGAGAGAGAGAGAGAGCTAGACTTGGCTAGACTCGAGCGAATCTCTATTCAGATCCAATCAGTCTAAATTAGATGATGAGGGTCCCACATCGATAATCTGCGCTGTCAGATGCAATCTACTACCTATAAATTTCTTACATATCAACAATCATATGATTTGGAGAATAGTCAAAAAAAGGATAGTCTAAATGGCATTAAATGCCACTGAGATGGTAGCTCAGTCGTACCATGGCCTTACTTCCAACCAAGTAGTTCCGAGTTCGAAACGCGCGAGCGTCGATTAAATTGCGGAGACCGAATGCTCCCTGCTCGGACACGGGGTCTGAAAAGGCGTGTTGGTCTGCTGGTAGCCTCGGTGGTGCCAGATGTGACGTACTCACACGAAGAGTTCGTGCTGGAGCCCAGAGGGGTAAATGAGCCGGGCCTACGGGTGGGGAGGATATGAGTAAAACCAGCCGGAATGCCCAACACATGGTCATTTCTGTCCGCATCGAACATTCTCCTGGCGGGGTGGGGGCTGCTACGCAGGGGTGGGCTTGTCCCTTCCTCCCCCCTTCCCCTATTTTGTTTAGCAAAAAAAAAAAGCATTAAATTATATATCTAATCTCTTGATATATAAGCTAAGGGTCTCAAAATCATATGATTTTTGGTTTGTAAGTAGTTTAGAAGTAGTAGATCACATCCAATGACTCGAATTATTAATATGGGACTCCTATTGTAACAACCCAGAATTTTACCCAAAAAGACATGCCGGAAAATATTATTTGGGTTTCTTAATCCTATACAAGTGCCCAAGATCTACCAAATGAATAACTGATGTGGGACTAAACACACGCTCGCACGGGTCCTCACATAATCACCCCGTTTAAGCCCCGACGTCCTCCTCGGTCTAAAGATTCAAATCCATATAAATCTAATCATAAGAAACACGATCAGCCCGTGGTTAGCACCAATGGATCCATGCTGCAGTGTCTCATAGTCCACATAGGTTATGGGCCGGGTCCGTTCGATACCATTTGTAACAACCCAGAATCTCACCCAAAAAGGCTGACCGAAAGGCATTATTTGGATTTCTTGATCCTGTATAAATACCCAAGATCTACCCAATGAATAACCGATGTAGAACTAAACACATGCCTACACGGATCCTCACACCTTTTATCCCATGTAGACCTGACCGGATCTGAGTGGGGATCCACTCAAGTGCAGCCAAGTCCAACTCTATCTACATATGCATATACATATAAACATCCATGCATGCATGCATATGTGTAATTTTGCATACTTTGACTATAAACGTATCAACACATCGTGTTGTACTATATTTTCAAGAAATAGTCTAGAGCATGCTTCCTTCCTGAAACAAGAAACCTGGGTACATCAATCAGGAATAACTAGGCAGGATCTTTCAATGAATGTGAAGAAAGGTAGGAAAAGTAATGAATGCAGGACTGGGAAAGACAAAGCAAGCAAGCTAACAGAGGTGAACTAGGAGTATAAAATGCATTGAGTATAGAAATGAGGCTAAACAGATTTCTACCTTCAGAAAGGCATTTATGATGTTTATGTTCTAAATCAATTCGAGTTTCAACTTGAACTCTTCATTCTATGATTTTTCACTCCTAATATCAGAGGGGTAATAGCACTCTATTTGATAAACTTGCCTGACTGCTACGTGCCTATTAAGTGTTAATGTAAATTAGGAATTATATAACATACTAATTGCATATTGGAAGAATGTAGACCAAATAAGAAAAATGCAATGAAGATACAACAATAATCTTGGTTGAAACAAGGAATAAATGTGGGAGACAAATTGCCTAACAAGATATCAGGTTTCAAACAAAACATGTCAAACATGTCAAACTTTCCAAATTTGTTGTTATAATTACTTCTATCTATACTATATGCTGGCACATATAGTATAGATACAGGGAATCACGATACACATGCATGCCCAATGCTGGCACCAGCCTGTCATAGCATCGCACAGTGGAACATGCCAACACTTCTATCTATACTATCTCAAGCATCATAATTACTTGGAAATTCTGAGAAGTGATTTTTTTTTGAAAACTTTCTCTATCTATGACATAAAAACAGCATAAAAATTAAATTTACCAGTTAGCTACACCACTAAGACCACATCCCCAAGCATCTCTCTCATGTTGATACAGCAGAAAAGTAAAATTTATGAATTCATTCAGCATTCAAATTTTCAAATTGTTCCCCAGTACTTTCTTAGTCTGCTAATATCTAAGAACGTTAGGAAGACAATATTTAAGAGCATCGCAGTTATTATCTTTTAATAACAAAAAACAACAGCAATCCAATTATTATTTAGTATGATCACCGAATCTCCAAGATCTCCCAGGAAGCTACAAAGGAGGAGCGTAACGGAACGAAAGGAAGATAAAATAATCTCACATAATAATTAAAAATGATCTAGAGAAAAAAAAGAGAAGTATCATGAGCGGAAGAATAGTGCAACAAAGTCTATGCAGCAAGACTTATCCAAACAAACATAGATGTCTACTGAGCTGCTAACTTTCATTAGCCACGCTATTATGATTCTAACATTAACTAATTAGAAAACAGATACAGCAATAGTATGTCGTTTCCTATTTTTCTGGAGGAAAAGATGCTTTAATATGGATGCTTATGCCACTTGAAAAATCATCACATGGTCACATAATCAAATTTTAGAAGCATTCTGCACTCTTTACTTCCTAATGACGTTCAATGCAATAAATAAATAAAGAGAAAAACAAAAGCAAGGTTGTATAATAATACAAAGGCTCTTTATAAATTTCTTTCCTAGTAAATTTCCTAAAATGTTGACACTCGTTATCTTAAGAAGTCCAATGCATTTTGCATTTATACCTGCAAGAAAAATCAGGAATAGTAAATCAAGAAGGATAACTTGAGTGTGCGAATACATGGTGACAAACACATGAAAGGACGTCGAAGGCAAATAAATAAATAAAGAAACAAGATGTTTCAGGCAAAAGAATGCAGGAGAGTCAGCAATTACTTTGTATTTTCTCTTGAAGGCAAGCAACCATTCAAAACACAATCCATGCACCACATTGGAAGAGCCTTCTCATCTTCCATCCCATCTAAATCAGTAATTTTCTTTCTCCAAGGACCTCCATGAGAGCCCTCTGTAATAATTGAAGGAGGCGAAGATGTTGCAAACTCAAAAGAAGGGAGCACCATGGATGTTTGGTTTTCAGTTCCATCATCAACCTCAACCCTTGAATGGGAGAGATTTCTAACAGAGACATCCTTCCCTAATGCAATATCACCATTAGATGAAACCTGGAATCCGGACCTCTGTCTTCTTTTAGCCAACCAATGAGCCAATAAACCACGAAGAGTCTCCTGAGCTAGATTAATCTGAAATAATTTATGAAAACATAATTGAAAACTTCACACTGGCTAATCATATAAAAGAATAAATTTAAATTATCCTCCAAAAGATAGCCTCAACATTCCACCAAAAGATTGTTAACAAGTAAAGATGATTGCTCTTGTCCTATCTATTATACAGCATTTCCTGGAAGATTCCAAAATACGATCTAAACAAGAAATATTTTGAATAAAACATATAACAAAAACCAATGGCCAACCAAGATGGGAAACCTCTGAAGCTATCCAGACACTGGGACTTTACTCAAAGCACCATCTTCAATTTATGTTAATATAGGAAAACAAAAATTCTAGTTCTCCAATCACTCAACGCCAATATTCTCTGGCACACAGAACAGCTAAGGTGAAATGTTAGTACTTGCGCTGATGTGCTGTTTGACAAGACATTAAAAAATTTGGGCCTAGAGTCGACCTCTGGGGTAACTAAAGCACATCGCTGCATTAAAAAAGCACCAAGAAATGTGATGCCATCATGACCACTATCCAAGAGTCAGCACCTCAAAATTCCTAAGAATTGAAGTATCCTAGTAACACCAATCATTTGAAATATCATTGTATACCATGTTTGTGTGTTAAATATTATTTAGGTGATTGTTATAGCGAGAATTAAATAGGCAGCTGTGTAATCATTGAAACCAGAGAACAGTAATCAATTACACGGAATATCTGTACTTCTTTGCATAATCCAATTACTTATGTAGTCACTGTGGTATTTTTATCTCATTACTTATATCTAATGATACCAAATGAACTCTATCAATCTTAAGTGCTCTGATGATTTGCTGGACACAATATGCACATGTTTATAAGTTTCCTATAGCAGTTGCCCTGGCAATTCTATGCGGAGAGTGGTCTCATATGATGATAGTGAAGGAAACAGAGCTCTTTGTGAGTCGATCTTGCATGGCCCTATTGATAGACTAACCTTAGCAGTTAGCTCATCCACCTAAAAATCTCAGTTGGTTGAAATCACCTCACCGCATACTTACTTTTTAGTAACAAGACAATATAAATGCATGCCCTAAGATTGCTTGTTACTAACATCTACTGGTAATGGGCCAGATGGGCATGTCAATGTTATGAAATCCAGCAACAATAACCAGATAGGAACCACTGTCAAATAATTGTGCGGATGCAGGTGAATCATTTGTTTTCCCTCAACATGATGAGAAGGCTTCCAGAAGAATTTTCATATGAAAGTCAGCATAAAGCATGTGTTGCACAATGAGACCAACCCTCTAGGTTGTCCCGACAGATAAAAGGATAATGAAGAATGAAGGTTATCAAGGCAATCTTGTATGCTGTGACATTGCCTTCCACCTTGGCAAGTATCACAGCAATTTTGATCTATCTTCCATGCAGCTGTGCTAGCCCACCAAGTATTGATGAATGATCTTTCAAATCTAAGATCATGGGGTCACAATGCTCGATGAGTATCATATTCTTTGTCTTAATAATCAACAGATAGCAAGCCTTCACAATTATAAGTCAAATAAATTAAATTAGTCTAAGTTGGAAAAGTTCTACTTTCCTATATGCCTTCTTGTACACATCCTATAGGCTTGTGGTATTCATGTGCCAATTTATAACAAACTTGTGTTTGGGGAAAAAACACATGGACAGAACATACCATATGACATATTGTTTCTAAGATCAATAGTTTATAGGTACTAAAAAGGCAACCAGGAAATTAGATATATAGAATGTAGATCCCTTGTTTGCTGGATCAACAGTAAGATATAAGCAGAAAAAACTAAGATGGTTTTTGCAAATGATAACAGTTCAAGTTTATAGAAAAATTAAATTTAAATAAATTTATTATTAGCTTTCAATCAACACTATGTGAGGTAGTATAGAAGGAACCCACGGTCATATTTAAGAATACCTTACCTAATAATCAAGCAATAAGAACAAGCCATATCTAAAACTAAAAAAGTCAAAGTTCACATTTTTAAGCCAGATATTTTTATCCATGAAGAAAGCCACATCATGCTATCATTCTTAAATATACTGCACATATATCACTCATTGTCATATCTGCCACGTTCAACTCATCCAGTGAGAACCCTTTTTCACCCATCATCTTGAACCATATATCAATGCATGGATCATGTTTTATAAATTTTTTACTTGTCATTAAAATGAATTGATCAGATAACACCTGAAAAGAACCTCCCATATCACCCATCCATTTATAATTCTATAAGATATGTCTTCATCTATCTCTCTACTCTTTCATTCCAAGATAAAATGATTGCAATTTGGCGTTTCTTGGTCATTAATTTGGATTGTCATTTCCATTGCAATTGCATTACATATGCTCGTTCTTTGCTCATTCAACATTTATGTACTTTACGCCTTTTGCCCACAATATGCAATAATATATGTGAGAAAACATTATCCTGAATATTAGCAACAAGTTCATTTATAAGTAGCGTAAAAAATCTTGAGCATGGTGCCAACAATTGTTCTGTGCCCATTATGACTAGAAATTCACTTATCTCACAACAACAACTTTTGTTCTAGTCTGTATTCCAACATACATGTCGATAATATAGGAGTACCATTTATCCACATCTTTCTTCCGACACCCAGATGTCATATGCCCTCGACAAGTCAATGAAGACCATGTCTCGATTCTCTTTCTTTTTTCGAATTCTTTTCTCTATAGATATGAACAAAAAAATCACCTCCATTTAGGCATTTCTAGAATAAATATCAATTGTTTCCATCAATAGTTTTTGTCTGAAACTTTTTTTCTATTACGCTAATCCATTTCATCATGGCGTGCTCCCTAATAAAATAAGTACACAACATTGATAGTTGGTGAAACATTGTGCAATAACTAATTTTTATGGATGGGTACCATGAAACTTCTCCTATAGTCATTTAGCATATTTCTGATTCTCACCAAAAATGTAAGCTACTTAACCAAAGTGACCAACTTCCCATAATTATCCATATCCCAAAAAATGGCATTCCATACAACAACAATGTTTGCATTTTTTTAAATCTTTGCATCAGATATTTGAATAGGAACAAATACCTGGCAACTAGATAAATGTTCTATATCTAAACACAATCCTATACTACAATCTCCATTCAACATTTTCTAGCATTAGCTTCTGTATCTTTCTTAACCTTCTCATCTATCAACAAATCCTATATGATAGTTTGTGATGCATTTTGCTCAATCTACAATCTATAGAATTCATGCTTCTCATTCTTTCAAATATGAGATCAACATGGACTAAGAAAAAAGGTCAAAAAGATTCGAACCACACTTTAGCACAGTTAATAAGTACACACTCAAAGGTTATGAAAGCAAATACAATGCTTATGTGAGGCTTGCAAGGAGACCTAGCACCCCAAGAACCCTAATAATGGTAGAAAATAAACAAAAATTAACAATAGCTAACCAAAAGTTATTTATATGACAACAAACCAAACTACTACGGTACTACTATTACAAAATGTTCTATTTGTTTCAAGTGGTTTAACCGTGCTTGATGGCCAAACTTCTGCTCTATTTAACAAAGCACATAGAAGAAGAAGTAATTTGATAATCCAACTATAGACATTGTATAAACAAGAGACAGGGGCATGTTAGAATGATGATTTGTAATGCAATAACCAGTAGTGGAGAGCTTCTGGAACCATAAGTGTAATTAATTTAGCAATTTATTGATTTTGTGGTTCTTGGGAATGAAATGCCTGAATACACACATATATTGGATTAAGCCAATGTACTAAAAAGCAGATAGCAAGTATGTAGTGGCTAGGCAGTTTCATAGCAGATAGCAGGCACTATAACAGGCGTCATATACACAAAGCAAGCTGCTAAAACATACCAAGACTAATTCTTGCTAGGTATCAAGAATGAATATTTTACGTCAACTTCATGCAAGAAAAAGGCAAAGCAATAGAAGTATCATCCATCTAACATCATAGGATCATGTCAATATCCATATAATGTCAAGATGATAATATTGTTATCCACTAAACACAATAGCATCCCTCAAAAGGTAAAAAGGTCCTCAATCACATAACATTAATCATAAAATAAAGATATCCATGATCACATAACATCAACCATGGAAGAGAGATGTCCACAACTATATAATTTAATTCACCAAACAAAAACATCATCATCATCATCAATAGATAATAAACTTCTTTAGACCAAAAAGTTAAATGACAAAATGATAATCGACTATCTCAATGATTAATCATCATCTGTTACTTCTTGAAAGCCTGACCCTTGAGCATCAAAACTAGAGGTGCCCGAGTCTTCCATCTTAACATATGCCTCCTCCTCATCCTCCTCACCTAACTCCGACCACTCAAACTCAATCTCATCAGTGTTTCAGATTTGATTCTTTGGTTTCTTTGACTCTGAAGATGAAGCGACTCTAGCATTTTAGGCTAGCTCTTCTTGTATACCTCTTAGGCTCAATGAATGCTGGACCGGTCTACCTGGAAAATGGTCCAGTCTGCTGTAAACTCGTAGCATAGCAGTTGCTACAAGTCTGATGCATCAACTGATTCATGCCTAAGTGCCATATAGTGCCACTATAATACTCAGCATAGCAATTTTGGGCTGAAACCGCTATAGTGGCTACTATAGTAGTCATAGTAGCTAATTTAAATGAGAAGAGTTCAGATCCCTTCCAATTTGTACATGAATTGTAGAGGGCCAGTTCTCCAATCACAGTAGTCCATGAATGGCACCACGGTTGTGATTGAATGGACCCCACACCATACATGGGGCAGCATATTGGCGAATCTTATCCAATCACAACTGTCGTGCCAATCATGAACCGGGATTGGAGAACCAGCCCTCTCCAATTCATGTAAGAAGTGGGGAGGATCTCAACTCAAATGAGAATAGTTGCACATTCTGATAGATTGTTAAAAATCAACAGAAATTAGTCCTAAATTAGTAGCACAATCCATGTAACTAGTTTTCTTCATATCCTTGATGATTTAGTCATTTCTTGCAGCACATATATTTTCCTCATTCATTATTCTTTTTTCAAGAAGTTATCAACTCAAAGACAACCTTGCTGTGAATTGATGAAGGTCAGAGAACTGCTCTCACTTTGCAATCATTTGCTCAATTTTGTTAGTATATCATGAATCTTATCCCTGGACTTTTAGCAAACGCCACAGGACATAGATGATACAGATCATGATGAGAAAATGCAGCAACTTGCCCATGTTAGCGAAGCAACGATATGAACTATGAAATTTCACAAAAATAAACATAGTTTGCCCTTTGATTCCACTAAGCAACAATCATAGTTTGCCCTTTGATTCCACCAAGCAACAATTTTGAAGTTTCAACTACATAACAAAATTCTACCATGTCACTTGCTGAATTAATTTTTAAAGATGTATCTATTATAGGAAATTCCTGCACTTAGGAAAACTGTCAACAGTTAATTGGCTGGATATATAGCATGGCCTCCAAAAAGCAAAGGGTGAACTAAAAGCCTGGTCAAATTTCTTGTTGCAGGTGCATAATCGTGTGAGATAACAGAGGCAATCTCATTATCCCAATGAAAAATTTATGAAAATCCACTTATTCAATGTTTTCATGTTCAAAAACCTTTTTCGATACAAGCAACACACGTATTCTAAACCAAGATCAACGTTTCGGTACCGGTCCCCATACCAGTCCTACGCTGGTACAGTATTGGTATGTACCCAGTACAGGTTCAGTTCGGCATATTGAGACTTGGTAAGCCCTCCCATTTCGAGTCTGGGTTCGGTACTAGTACAACATTGCCCAGTACAGGGTAGTACACACTAGCACAGTCAAATTTTGTAAGTCTGAAAAATAAGAGGAGATGTGCATTTACCTTGAGATCTTCAGGTGCACCTGATACATTCAAGTCCACAGCATACATCTCCACATAAAAGCATTGAGGAGTATCCAAGTGGATAGACAAGCTTCCAAGCCGAGTGTCCATAGTAAACCATGCAGGTATGCTCACCTGAAAAAATAAAACAGATAGGTTTGGCAAAATGCTTCTGATACAGCAGTTTATGACAGATTTAACACAATAATATCAATCGTAGATAATACAGAACCATTTCAAATAGCTCTTCCTTCTTTTGCTCAAAAGAAACCTGCAAACATTAATGCATAGATTGAGAATAAAAGTTAAGATCCTTGAAGTGTAAGCTAGCAACCTGCTATGGATTCCCATGCCCACACATTTACAACAAATTCAAATAACAGGTTAAACTTGGGCTATTCATTTCTTATTTTGTTGTTCTAGTAATGGAAAGAACAAATTCAAGATATATTACAAAAGCAGTACCAAAAAGGATGAACAGAACCTTGCCATAATTCTCAATTACGTCTCCCCTGGTAATATCCCACAGCTTAACCAAACCTGCTGTGTCCTGTGAGAGATGCATGGAGGTCATATTGAAAAACAAAGAGCTGCATTTGCTCATTATAGTCAAAAGTCAAAACTATCAATATATCTTGGGAGCATACAAAAATTAAATTTCATAATCACCTTAGTCAAGACATGCCTTCTATTATTCAAGATTTCATGTTGTACAATTCCTGGAATTCCAGGTATAGTGAAAGACGGTTCTTGGTATACAGGAACCTGTTATAAAAGAAGGAAAAAGTCAAGGACTTCGCCATTGATACCTAAATTTCCCAGATGAAGATTGTATTATCCTAAGAGAGAAACAATATCACCATACTAAGCACAAGAAATTATAAATAGAAGAAAATGAATCAAGAATAATTGAAACTTTAAGCATTTTGTCCCAGACTATCTTTTTCCATTCTCATGTCTACAGATAACTTTTGTAGAAGGTACACCAAGCCCCGCTTACAAGGAACTATCTAGCATCCAAGATTCTATTGCACCTTGTCTTACGTATAATGAACTCATACACCCATCCCTATATGGCAGAAGACACCATATGTTTTTTCTTACAATGGCTAAAGAGCGATAGACACTATTTGAGATTATTAACAAAATATGAGGCAGAAATCTTACTCTGCAAGAACACTGCAAGAATGGTGAATATGAAAAATTATAATAGTTTAAAGATCGGTAGATTTGTGTAGTGCACTCATTTACAGGATTTTGACAAACTATGATTACGTGTGGCATCACTTTCATTTTTCCTTTTTCTGACAAAGCCAAAATTTGCTTTTTCTTTATTTTAACTTTTTGAACAACACAAACATGCTTGATGTAGTCAACTATTGTTATCATTGTTATTTTTATAAATAAAAAAAATCAAAAACCAACCTTCTTCCATCCTTTCCAATGGCAGAAGGGGCTATAGCTGCAGCAGCGTCAATAGTGAGGGCAGCAACAATGGTGCTGGTAGTGGTGGTGGAGGTTACAGCAACAATGGCATCAATGGTGGAGGCAATGGTGGTAGAAGCAGTTGTGGTGATGGAGGTGAATGGCGAAGGCAGCAATGGAGGTGATAGTGGCAGCAGGCAATGGAGGTGGCTGCAGTGGTGGCAACAATGGTGGAGTTGGCGGCGATAGGAGCAGTGGAGACAGCAGTAAAGATGGTAGCAACAGCGGCAGCTATGGAAGCTGTGGTGGGAATGTCAAAGGCAGCAGTGGTGGTGGCCGTGGCCATGGCAGTGGTAGAAAGGGCAACGATGAGTGGAGATTCCCCTTGAAAAAACGTCAGTTTTCGCTTCAAAAAATAATGAAAGCAAGATTTTATTGCTTTCAAATTTTTCAGAAATCATGCGAATAGTTTTTAAAATAGAAAATAGGAATAGTAGTAGCAAGCATTTCCTTTCTCTCAGTTTCCAGATTTTTGTCTTTTAAAACAGAAAACAGGGGAAGAGGCAACACCAAACATGTTTGACAATTTTTGTTGTGACAAGCTACCTATTCCAAGAGGCAAAGGAAGGCCCAAAAAATTGGAAAACGTGATTTTAGACTCCTCTACCTTATCGTTGCTTCTAAATGTGCTTAGAGAAGTATTTCACATATTAAAGCAATATATTATCAAATGGCTAACAGATTTACTCAAGTTCAATCAATTGGTAAAAGTTAAGATATTTATAACTTCAGGGCTAAACTACAGACCGAACAAAACAATAAGATGCAAACAGTGATAATATCGAATAGAATATCAGATTAGGAGTAAAGACGAAGCTTTTTTCTAAACTCTATTAATAATAACACTGCAGATAGCATTAAGTATAGTAAAGTTTGGCAATAAAGTTCTTGACTTCACTGTGACATAAAAGGCAAGTACTGTAAACTCTATCAAAGATTGTCGCACCATGTAACCTAGTGTGGTATCACTTTATTGAAAAAGGCAAATTGAGCTCATATCAGCGAACCCATGGTCACACAATAGACGTAGCTGAGCCTTACAAATAATCAAAACACAACCAATCTTTTACCTCCAAAAAAACCCTAAAAGTGGTAAGCGAAAGATATTAGCCATCTGATATGGATATAAAGTATTGACCAAGCTCGGGAGTCCAGATTGCAAATATAAAAAAATAAAATAGACAGCAAAATGACCATAGGCAGGGAGGGAAATTGGCTCAGGAATTTTCCAAGCCACAAAAACTAAGTATGTAACAGATTATTGTGAACGCTTATTCGAAGGCAAAAGGTTATGTGTGGTGCAAGGTATGCTGTACCAATACTGGTAGGCGTACCGGTCGCCTACCGGACGGTTTCAGTTTGGACCAGTTTGAATCAGTACCGAACCGGCCAACAGAGCACACGGAAAAAAGCCCACGTAAGCGCGCACAGGCACGCACCTCGTTAAATGCCCCGCGCGGGCGCACTGCCCAGCATGGGGAACCGCGCGCCAGCTCGCGCCTGCAAGGGCGCGTTGCCCAGCGCAAGGAACTGCACGTGGGCGCGGTTCCCAACGCGTGGGCGCACTGCCCCGCACGCGCAACCAGTGCCAACCGGTCCGGTTCGCACCGGTACCAGGCTTGTACCGCTCAGTTCTGACCCCTTTGGGGCCGGAACCGTTTTCCACGCTTGAACCGGACTGGTCCGGTACATGCTAAATTAGCTAGTACGGACTGGTTCAGCATACCATAGTGTGGTGTGTGTGTGTTTCTGTAATGATATTTGTTTCTTTACGGTCACATGCTTCTGTTTCTAAGCAACATGCATTGCCCATGAAACTATAACTTGATCAAACGAACGCGCTTGATTATCAACTGCTCAAACTCATATCATCAATCACACATACACTCTATCAGAAGTTCAGAACTTTGGTCACATGTCACATTCATGCCCACCTTCTCTCCATGGAATCTTATTTTTCTTGACCTTTTGGATAACAATTACCTCCTACAAATGTATTGGATCAACCTATAGTATAAAACATGTAATTTGACGAAAGTTTACAGAAGTGACTGGACATCATTGTCAGAATTCTCGCACAAAGGCTGAAACACAAATTACCTAATCTTATGTAAATCAGCAGTAAGAGGTCATAATTAAAGGAGATATCTATCTAAAAACGACTTGCATTGAAGTTTAAGGCCCTGAAAATAATTCTTTAGACATAACAAAAGAAAGTGGACCTGCAGCCTCATGGAGGTTGCAGATTATTCAAGGGATTTTTTGCATCTAGGCCCCCCTACAAATTTCAGCAGTATAGATAGATCCGCACTTATTTTACATTCCATTTAAAAATGGAACATTATATGGATATTTATCTGCAATATCCAGATACAAGTAGTCAAAAAATTTATGAATGACAACTTTTACCTTGATCTTTTCAGCCTGTTTGGATGCATATATCGCATCCGCAGAATATTTTCACTAGATGGTTCTTCAATAAAGGCATGTAGACTGGGAGCTGCAAAATCCAGTGAGGCTCGCGTCGTTCAATTCCAGGATTTCAGGATACAATAATTCACCTCTTAAATAGAATCCTGTAGCCCTGAAATTTCAAGATGGGCAATCTTATCATATATCCATGGCACTACTCCCTCTCTCTCTCCCTCCCCCCTCACTTCCTATCCATGTGAACTTATCTTACGGATATAGAATGCAGCCACCAAAAAATCCTTCATGTTTTGACTTTTCATCTTTCAGCCTGTTAGGATTTGCTAGTCATACACACTGAACCACTACTGGTGATACACATGCTGACAGCCATCTGAGTCATTTTTGCCTTAGCAAACAACTTATTTTCAAACAGTTTGACTTGTTAATAGTGTGCATATGTCTACCAGAATGGGTGTCTATCTATATAATTTTAAAGTTGTATTCAGTGGTATCTACTAAAATCCGTTCCAGTATATATACTTGGTTCATGAATTACCCCACAGCTATAAACAAGGGTTTTACCATCCCAATCTTGATATTCATCTCAGTCCATGTCTGGGGCGGGATGCAGGATGCCACAAGGGCATTCCCCTCCCGGCTCTTCAGATGGGTGACCACCCTTTTATATATATATTTTTTTTTACCATTTTTGTCATAATTTAGGATTTAGGGTAGGTTTTCTTTAATGATGATTGGGTTCATTGTACCGATAGTGATACCAACACTAGGAGGTGAAAAAATATAAATTTGAATGAACATGACTTATCAATTGTATCATGAACAAAAAGGTTATGTAAATAAAATAACAAGAAAGTCTCCAAATAACCATTAAAAATAAGAAAGAAGAAATAAAATTTATAAAAAAAAACTCAAAAAGTTGGTGTCCTGGTGAACTACCAAGATGCTAGGACATCCCATGTCTCAATGTGCACCAGTCCTAGTCCATCCTGGGTGGACAGACCGAGACAAACCAAGATGACCCAATCTTGAGAGATACTAGGTCTCACCCCCATATCAGGACCTAGTCTCCCTTTAGTCCAATCCAGGATGATCAAGACTGATTCGGTCAGACCAGGTCTCAACTTTTCGTTTGAAAAATATTAAATTAGAAATAGCAAGGAGTTATATCCAAAAAAATCAGTGAAGTGGACTGCCTAGAATCTTCCCAAACAATATTATAATACATTCAAGTACACCAACAAAATGAATGCATATCAAATTAAAGTGAGCAATGATAGTGGCCAAGTTATAGAAATGAGTTTGCTCTTGAAATGACATCCCATCAATAAAGAACTTATAGCAAAGTATGCTTACAGGAGCAGATCCTTCCAAAGAAGCCCTTGCCCTTGTGAAAGACAAATTTCCAGCTAAGAATGAGCCACCTCTTTGAAAAACCTTCTGAGGATTATGCCCTTCAGCTGGCCATTTATGTACAGAAGAATCTGTTGTTGCAACCCATATACTGTCATCTTCTAAGGCCATTTGTAGAATTGGATGCTCTTTCATGCAAAGCAAAATGCTCTCTCTTGTCGACAAGTCTGTCAGGTACAACTGAGGTTTCCACAGTCATGCGGACAAGAAACAGATCAGGCACGGATCAGATTGTAATACTTTGTAGAGAAACCTCTTCCATAATAACCAGTCAAAACATTTCACTTACAGAAAGGTCCCTTCCACCGCTGTAAACATGGGTGAACGATGAAGTACTAGCAAGCGCCCAGACTGAGTCCGTATGCACAGCATATGAATGTACACAACGCTGTTGGCCAAGATCCCATAGACTGCCCGAAACAACAATACATAGATTGTATCAACTAAAAATTCAGAAGGAAGATCCTCAGATGAAAACAGTTGAGAGAGTAAGGAACAGTTTTCATCATTTTCATCTTCAACTATAAATAACAGTAACCAAGTACCCAACATTATCTAAAAAGAAGTTTTAGGTAAAATAAGGATCATTTGGAAAAAGATGTCAGGCACAATCCTTGCAAGACTGCTAAAATTAAACCTCGACAAAGCATGCTCAGAAGCATGTGAAAGACACGAGAGAGGGAGAAGAAGAAGAAGAATTTGCTACCGAATCATTGAGTCAGACGACCCTGATAAGCAAAACCTGCAAAGAGAGATTAATAAGTTGTTTAGAAGCACGAAAAAAAAATTCCAAATGCTTGCAGCAATATCATAGAAACAGAAAAAGCAACAGAATTCTGTGTTTGTAGGGCAGGGTTATAAAGCACATAAGCATATTGCAGAGGTTTGTACATGTGTAAATATCCCTAGTCATATTTCAACACATTTACAAATAAGCAGGGTATTCAGGCAACATTATCAATACAGTAGTGCCTCATCACTAGTTATAAGCTCAACTTCTTGGTTGAACTGAATACACTGTAATATAGTTAGAACACACTACCAGCTTTAGGCTCATGGGAATAAGACACTGTTCAACTGTCCAAAGAAATCTCATGTGTATTATAACCCAGCATGTATGCGTCTTTATTAGACTACAAAGGCCATTGTATGACTTATTACTAGTGTTCAAACCACCAAGGTCATAACATTGTACAGACAGGAAGAAAAGGGGAAAGAAAAAGAAAAACTCTCTTTTTTTTTTGAGACAACAACAACGGTTTTCTGGCCCCCAACCAATTTATTGGGGTAACAAACTTATAATAGTGGTGCAGGCAAGACTCCAAACAAGGTCATTGGTAACCAACCCCAAAAGTCTTTACCAACTAAACATGATGGGACCCAGGAAAAAACCTTTATGATCATAAAACAATCCATCATTCTCACATGGAACTGACTAATTGAATTTAATGGTTGCCCTGCACTGGAAAATCACATTTACATAAGATGATCGACATGAATAATTATACTTTCAACGTTACCATGAATAATTTTATATTATCTCTACATATGCTGTTGTAGAGAAGTTCTATTAATATCACATTTTAGGTTTATGAGCATGCTGTATGGACCACAGAACGAGTCCAGGCTTTTATTGGATCACTGCATTTTATGCCAGATGAATTCAGGAAGAAAGGGGGAAAGAAAAAGAAAAACTATCTTTTGATCTTTTTTGAGACAGCAAGGAACAGTTTTCTGGCCCCCAACCAATTTATTGAGGTAACAAACTTAAAATAGTGGTGCAGGCAGGACTCCAACCATGGTCATTGGTACCCATTTTTCCTTACCAACTAAACAAGCTGGCACCCAGGGAGAAAAAAAAAACTTTATTATCATAAAACAATCCATCAATCTGACATGGTAGCGAGTAGTGACTAATTGAATTTAAAGGTTGCCCTACACTGGAAAATCACATTTACATAAGATGATCTACATGAATAATTATAGCTTCAATGTTACCATGAATAATTTTATATTATCTCTATATACGATGTTGTAGAGATGTTCTCTATTAATATCACATTTTAGATTTATGAGCATGCTGTATGGACCACTGGACCGCAGAATGACTCAAGGCTTTTATAGGACTATTGCATTTATATAAGACGTATTCAGATTATGTTCAGGAAATATGACAGCTGATAGTCTTATAGAAGATATATTATTCAAACCAAATAAGATCCTGCAATAGTTTGACTACAACTTGAAGCATGATGGAATTGTAAAAGCAGTTAACTTAGTAATGGTTTTGGCTAGCTTCAAATGTTATTACTATTAATGAGGACATATTGGACAAGTATGTCAACATGACTTTGAACAATGTTGTATTTAAGTTCATTTATGTGTCTTTAGTGAGTATTTACAGCTTTCACATAATTTTTTATCATATAACAGGCCTGCAACTATGGATATTCAAGCACATCTCGATGTAAAAGACTTCATAACTAAATGTTTCCACAATTTATGTGAAAGACTCTTTCAAGAGAAATTCTTGTTCATATAATCTAAAAATAATATTCCCCATGAGGTCTACAGTTTTATGTCCAGGTCAATTGATTCTTTTTAAGGTTCATGGCTTGAGAAGAATCATACGATCGATATCACGGAAATAACAAGCTCTTATATGCTTAAAAACAAATAAGTCTTTAATAGGGGGCTGAACTTCAATGAGTTGACCTGATAATGATCAAGGCCCACTTCGGTTTAGCAGCCTGCAGATTCTATGAAGCAAGCCTCTTAGGAGTATAATGACAAGTTTGAATCATATTCAACGAGAATTTCAGAAACATTGAATAGTTCCTTAGTTGGCAAATACTGAGATTTGAATTCCGATCAACTTATCTTGTTATGAAATGAAAACAATCCAAACCAATTTGATTTACAGATCCAGTGGAAACAAAGCACAAATACAAACCTTCCAGTTGAATCAAGAAGCAATGTTCTGATGTTATCAGTATGCCCTCTTAGCTTCATATTCTTTGAACCAGTTCTTGGATCCCAAACACGTACAACCTATAAAGAATCACTAATAATTTAAGAAACATATTCCGCAGAAATGTTAAACAATGGTCTTCAATATAACTGTCACACAAGATGTAACAATAAAACTATAAAAAAGGTAGGTGGAAAACTTGCAGTTTCCAAGGCCATCCAAGTACTATGTAAGCTAACACAATAAGAAAAAAGAATCTGAACTGTACCTTTTCAGTTCCACCTGAAACAAGTAAGGTTCCACTATCATTCATTGCAAGGGCATAAACTGACTCCTTATGGCCTTTGGCAGCAATTGGACTATACCCATGTGATTGATTGTGATGCAAAGATATGTTATTGCTTGTATTGATACAGCGCAAACTTGTCATAGGAATCCCAGTGTTTCCATATGAAATTTCATCTTCTGTTGCATCAACAGACTTAGCAGTTGGTAGAAGAGCTGCCTCGATATCCCATATGAAGACCTCCCCACCAAGGCCTCCAGAGGCCACAATATTGCTCTAAAATGCATGGTGTTAAAAAGAATCAGACATCTAGATATATGGTGCATTTTGATTATAAGGAATAAGAAATTATTTACTCATGGAAAAACTAAAAAAAGATTAGCAGATATTAAATTGCATGCCTAAAAAGTCACATGCTTGCGCATTAAGAAATTATTCAAAAAATAAATAGATTACATTTTTTTCGGCCGCAGCAAGACAAATAACATAGTCAGAATGTTGACGGAGCGTTCTCGTACAAGCACCATCAGATAAGCAATTCCATGTCTGGAAAAAAGTTATATATGTACAGATTTATAGAGTGAAACGTAATCTACTGATTGCAAAATGGCAAGAATTTACTGGAGGAAAAGAACCTTCACAGTGGTGTCCGATGAACATGAAACAAGAGTGTTACCAGCCAGAACAGCATCATTAACCTGCATAATAAAGATCAAATATAAGACAGCAAAAGGAGTGTGAAATTAGTTTACTTGAAATTTGATGGCATTATCGTAGATAAACTAAAAGAAGAATTATCCGCACATATGCGTATATATGACAGCAAAACAAATGTATAGAATCTATCAATGAATCTTGATTCCTAATTGACATACATTTTCATGAAATTTAGATTTCAAATGTAGTTACATGCAACCTTTTATACATCACATAGCCTTACCTGTCGTGTCAGCATGGTCAAATACTGTGACAGCTACGTGCCTATCATGTGCCAGGGGCCCATTTCAAATAATTAGTGACAATCATGCAGAACAGCACTAAACAGCATAGGCAAGCACACAAGATACAGTGATACAAACTACTACACCTTGCTATATACTTATGCATGACCCATAGCAAGGTTCGCTGTCTCGGTACCAGACCCCGTACCGGTGCCACATTAGCATAGTGTCGGTATGGTACGGTATAAGATTTTTTGGCGTACCGAGTGTCGATATGCCACCCGTACCGGATACTGGTATCGAACTGGTATGGTACAATACGCCACATACCGTCCAGTTCGAGCTGATACGGCATACGATGATCCATAAGGTCTGGGCCCATATAGCAAAGTTTCAAAAGAAGATGTAAAGGAAGCATAGCTTGTTATATCATATCAAAACTTGGTATTTAATTGATGATGCCTAGTCTTAAGTGCAATGGTAATAGAGAAAAGTGAAAACATATCATAGTCATTATGTTGGGATTATATGACAATGTATATAATCGAGAGAGGGTTGCTAGTGTGTCAGGTGAGGTATGGGTCTGACTTGAACCAGATCCAACCAAAACTATTTTCACGTCAAAGATTAAGACTCAAAGAAGAAATACCACAAGGCATGCCTTGATTGGTTCTTCTAGGCCAGTTTTGGTTGGATTTAGGTTTGAAAGGTTAGATCTAGGTTTTTAGTTAACAATTGTCAGGCTGAATCAAATTCCGTTCAGGTCACTTCCAATTATTTGAGATCCATACTCGACCCACATTAAGTTTTTATTTAAGACCCATGGATCTAATTTTCAAGCATGGACTGGGTCTAAGGTTGGATACATGTTAGCATTGGTCCTGCGCAACCTGATTACAGCCCTGATTTGAGATGTATATAGTATCCTACATCGACCATTCAAGTCCTTAGTTTAGACCCTTTCCAAGTATAAAGGATATGTGGGAGGCCTGCCACATGTTGCAGGAGTAAGCTATGTAGTATGTATACAGTAAGAAATGGGATTCTGCGATGGTACATCTTATTAGAAGAAAACAAATACATGTAGACCTAATTGTGCAACGAGAAAAGATAATTTCATAACTTACTTGCCTCACTAGGAGAACTGCTTAGGCGTGAAAGGCAGATACCTAGCTGATGCGGGAAGGGAAGCCATGATCAAGCATGAAGAGCAATGGTAGGATAATCTCAACAACACTGCCACTAGGGATTAGAAGGCACTACAAAGGAAACAAACCCTCTTTGAGAAGATCCAAATCTATGACTATCCACACACTTCTGCTCTCATGCTTCAGTGACCAAATCAGAGGCTGCTCTTAATTCTCTATAGGTTGGCAAAATTAAGAGCAAAGTCCATCTTCAAACTATGCTTAGCGAAGCAAAGGCCTTGTTTGGTCATCGGACATTGTTAGTGACTAGTAGCTTCCCATGTTCTCCTCTGTAAGAATGGACTTATTTTTTAGGTTGCAACTCTTTAAGAACGAACTTTGTCACTAAATTTGGAAGGGGGAAAGCAGAGAGAGAGAGAGAGGGAGAGCTTTTGTAAATTACATAAAACTACAGCATTTTGGTAGAAGTAGAGATCAAAGAAGCGACCACAAGAATCATCAAAACCAGATTGCATATTTGCAAGATGAGAATGAGGTTTTGGGTATAGTTAGCATCCATTTGTTGTCTGCCTTCTTCCCTTATTTTCTTCCTTCGAGAACTTCATACAGTACCCAAGGTTCGTCGAATCATCTTGAACCGCCCAATACAGGGCATACCGCACCGAACCAACGAGAAACTAGGATGGTTCAGCATTTCAAAATAGTATAGAAGTCCATAATGGCCCAGTTCGCCAGGTAAAACCAACGAGCCTCTTATAAATCCTGTCCCCACCTTCCCATCGACCCCAAACCCAAAATCCCTCAAGCAAGGTCCACCAAACCGGTACTGGGTCCCGAACCTATCGGCGGACGGGTTCGGTGCCGTATCGAGTACCGACACACAGTACACTTGGGCGTGCCGGTTCACATGGTATGCTTGAGTGTGTTGGTTTTGAGTTTTTCAAATTTAATTAATTGGTAATCAATCTTTTTCAACTTTTTCAATGATTTTAAGTCTACTTTGATTTTTTTTTATTTTGTTTGATATTTTTTGATTTTTTTTATGTTTCTATGGTCCCGATTTAACCTAAAGATGCATTTTGTTATTTTAAAGTGATACAAAATATAAAATAATTAGTGAGATGTTGTATGATACAAGAAGCAATATGAAATAACCTCAAATCAATTAGTAAGGTAAAAATATAAAATAATACAATTAATTAGATATATTTAAAGTACATTATACATATCGATATCTAAAATTTCGTCAAGTGGCGATGCCTCTTGAAGATATCCGGATCATTAGCATAGTCAGAAGACACATTAGCCCACCCCTCTAACCGAGCATGTTGTAGTCTTATATATTCATTCCTTAATTATAAATACTCTCGGATCTCTCATTGAAGCTCTGACTCTGAGAGGTGTCCTTTGGCTGATAAAATGGTTGTGAAGGGACCCATCCGAATAAGTCGGTAGTAAAATCTGATCCGTAAAATGCTCCAAACTGCGTAGAATAGTAGCCACCAGAAAATATCTAAGACGCACCATATCCATATCCGTATAGGTCATAAGTTGCCTGTGGTTGTGGTTAATAGGATCCAATTTATGACTCGAAATCTAATACGTCTATGAATCCTACTCCACAAACAAGATCATTTGCAGTGGCATCATGTCCTCCTGAATGACCTCAAGGAGCCAGTCTCCTATATGCAATCGTATTTTCGCGAGTTGTACCAAATCGTGCACTGTGGTCCCTATCCTGTGGACATGCATCAAAGGCTACCTTTCTCAATTTTTTCTAAATTTAGGCCTAAGCCGCTGTATGCATGATCGCATCAAAACATGAATAAATGAACACCAAATTTTGCTGGAGAGTAGCTTGCATGCCCCTAAATACGTTTATGATTTTACATTTTTTTAAAAATTTTATTTTTTTTATTTTTTATTTTTAATCTAAAAATATATTTTTATTTTTAAAAATTATGTATAATCCGAAAATTAAAAGTTTTTAAGCATTGTGTATATCAACCATAGATTTACAACTTAACATAAAATCAAGCCCAAATCAAAAAATTTGGCATAATCTTTTCTTATTTTGCAACTTTTGAGCTATTTTTTGGAGCCCAAAAAAATAAAGAAAATGAAATAGGAGAGAGGAAGCACACCTTATTAGGCTTGGATCTTTTTTCAATCGCGTTGAATCGGTGTGATTTTGCAAATTGGGGGAAAAGAGAGCCGTTAGAGTGTACGTGTTACAGAGAAGCAATATTGGGAAGGCGTCGAGCCTTCCCAACCTCTTCTTTAACAAAAGAAAAAAAGGAAGAGGGGCTCCAGTTCCGAATCGGGCCGACTCGGTGCTAACCGGACAGTTCGCACCGAGTACGTATGGAACCAGCCAGTTCCAAATGGTTCCAGCCGGTTCGCGACCAATTCTGGCCGGTTCGGGCCAGACCCGATATTATTAGGCGAATCAACCTGATCCTCGCCCTCCTCCTTTCTTGTAGCTAGACGTCGATGCTCGATGCCACTCTATCCTCTCTCCAATCTCTCCGCCTCGCCCTCCTTATGAGTCTGATAGCCAGGTGCCCTACTTCGACCCCTCCCTCTTGCCATGCCAACCACCAAGTACCATAGCTCACCAAAACCCTTGTACCTCCACACATCACCTCCTCTGTCGAGAGTCTCTCTAGATTGAGCCTGAAATGGTTGTACCAGCATCAAACCGACACCAGACTACATACTGTGTGTCAGTATGGTACCTGACTATATGGGTCACGGTATTGAATCAATGGACCTTGGCAGTGCCTTTTTCTTTTTCCAACTCTGGTGGTGCTAAAAAGATTAAGCAACAGGAGACTTGATTCATTCTCCCCAAAGAGAAGAGGAATGGTTTAAGTAGGCTTCATGACTGAATTAGATGATAGAGGCTACCATCTTTTAAATGAAGTGGGCAGAGTCCCTTATCCAAGGCTTTCTCCTATAGAGACCTAAAGAGAGAAAGAAGTCATTTAAAAGCCCTCTATTGTTTTTAAAGAATTATGTAAATCTAATAACACTAATCGATACCATTAGGTTTTTGATGTCATATGCAGTTTCAACAAGTTAAAGCAAATAGGCCATTGGATCCAAATAAATGGATGAACAGGTGAAGGAAAATGTCCTATGTAAAACTCAAAGAACTATTGTCTCTCCAAAATACCTAGCATACGTCCCATAGCACGCCTCAATGCCCTAGAATTGATTGGCAATAACGGCATTAGGATGGCAGCTAACCATAAAGTTGTAAAACTTTAAAGGATCATTTTAGGAACAATAATCCCAACCATTATAGAATGGAGACACTAGCAGTTTATTTTTTGGGCTTTAGGCTTACAAAGATGACTTAGAGGATAAAGGTAGATGATAAAAGTAGAAGGCATAAAAATCAAAAATACTCAAAGTCAAGGAAGTGCTCAAATTCCTCATCTTTGCAGCAAAATAAGGAAGTTATGTATTTGCACTATTAGACTACTAAATTTACTTGGGCCTTAAATTCTCTATGAAATAAAACTGACAAACCTTCCAGAGAACTTTAGGTATAGGGCAAGTTGGGTGATGACAAACTCAACTCAACTAAGGCTTAATACCAAACTAGTTAGAGTCAGCCACATGAATCCTTTTCCTCCCTTCCAATTTTGCAAAGCATGGAGTTTTTTAATTGTAAAAAACATTGAACAGATTTGTCAACTACATCAAATCCACATTAGAGATATTAAAATAAACCTAACAGCAGGTGAAACTCAAACTAACCTAATGCATTCATATGTCTAAATAAATCTCTTTCAAATAGAGAAGTGCCCGCAATAACAAACACACAATTTCCATACTAAACTAGAAACAATCTAACAACTTTTGAAATGATGACAAGACCCAACTAACCCCTCCAAAGTAGAGGGTGCCAACTAGCTCAATTGGTAAAGTCGCTGGTTTTGATGCTAGTGGCATGGGTTCAAATCCTAACATCACCCAATTCCTCCCATCCTAGTTCTCAAAAGAAGAGAGAGAGAGAGAGAGAGAGAGAGAGAGAGAGAGAGAATATGGCACAACATGGCCACATATGAATGCCTAGTTCCATTAGAATATGGACCTCTGATATGCTAGGTTTTGTTCACAACTGAGGTTCCACTATTAGTTTCTTTGCCTAGTTGGCCCACACACTGCTTCAACATCAAATACTATTGAGTATCTCAAAGTATTGCTTATTCTTGCATAAGCTTCCTAGGTGAAGACGTTAAATATTTTGTATTTGGTCAAGTATAAGCTCCCCTTTTTCTATCACAAACATCTTCGCAAACAAGCAACAACAAGGTTCGCCTTCTCGATATCAGACCCCGTACCGGTACTATCCTGATACTTCCTATACCTATGAATTCCATTGGACCCAGAAATGAGACATTGGAAGAATCTTTTTAGTCTTCCAATATCAATAGGTTGATTGTTTCGCTCCTGTATCTTCTAAAAGGGAAAAAGATTTCTGATCCAATTCGATTCAGTGGGATCTTTCACTCACATTTTTTTCCACCAAGAACGTTTTATGAAACTCTTTGACCCCCGAATTCAATGTCGCTACATTGGATACGGAGGTCAATTTGGTGTATCGACACTTGGTGTGCCTCCTGTAGTGCGTACCAATTTAGTACTAGTATGGTCGGTATACACCGGTACCTACGGCATAATATGAGCAACAAAATTTGAACCAAAAAAGTGATAGACTAAAGTAGATATCTTTATCATCTTCATAATTCATTTTTCTTTCTTTCCTTTTGACCTGCATGCAAGACTACATATCATACCCACAGATATTGGTCACATTTATACATGTTAAACAAAGAGGGGATAGAAACCACCCTCTCTCAAATGTGAAGAAAAGCCAGCGGAAAAAAAAAGAGGAAAAGACATCATTCCTCCTGCTCAAACCTGCACCTCTTCCTCCTTGGATGCAATTTGGGGTTGTGTCAAGTTAGGGCCAACCAACGAAATACCCAACCTTAACTTGATCTGACCCATCAACTTAACTAAACTACATAAGTTTAGTTAGGTCATGTAAGGTTGGTCAAGTTCTGTTGGCTCAAGAGACAATTACTAATGAAAAGTTCGTAGTTTATCAGACACAGACTACAATTGGGTTCGTTGGCTAGAAGCTTTAGAACTATAGGTTTTATAGGTTGGGTTGGTTAAAAAGTACATAAATATACATTAAAATATGAGTGAGACTGGATGGGAGCCTTTGGTAGAAATTTAGATCGGATTCACAATAGGTCAAGTAATACAAACACCAATGCATTGTGTATATAAAAGTTTGAGACCACAAGTTGATGTATAACTAACTAAGCCAAAATTGATAAAATAGTGTAAGAACATCACAAAATTACCACATAACTGAGAGTCTCCTACAAAGTAAGAGTCACCAATGGATAGGTCTACTTAAATAATAAAATCAAATAAATTTCAAAAGCATGAACAAATTCATTGTATATGACATAAATGAATAAAGACTCTTATTTCAAACTAAGCATTTGGAAGATAATAAAAGTAGTCGTCACCTTGGGTAAAGGACATAAGTGGCAGAATAGTTGAAATTATTTCATTGTGATTAAGACATCCATTTTACAAAGGATAGAAGATGTAAAGTGGATGAGAAATAACAATCTGATAACAATAAAAACATACCATGCACAAACAGAAAAGATGATTTCTTATTATATATGTAGAAAAGAATCCAAGGTAAGGTGTAGGAACATATACCCAGTCAACATGTGACTCAAATGTTGCCGAGTAGGTAGCATCATTATCAGTCAAAGCCCATCTCTTCAGTGTCCCATCACGGCTCCCAGTGAAAAGATAATCACAGCCATCAGGAGACAGAGATTTTAAAACAGCCAGGCAGTTCACACCTGCACAATGCTGCAGAAAAGACAATACCTGAAGTGGAACAATATGTCCAACACCTACATCCACAACTTAATCTTGAAACCCAAAGCAATGATCATTTTATACCAAGGTGGTGCTAGAAAGGATGATAAGGAGAATAAGTGAAGGGGGAGAAAAACACCATACCTTCGTGTCATCGGCATCATTCAGCACATATGTTAAGCGTTTTTCTTTTCTAGGACGTGATGAATTTGATGTGTTACCAGCACTTCCCACACGATGCATTGCAAGTGTCCCTAAAACAAATGACATCAATACTGTCAAAGAAACCATCTTCATATTTGTTTACTTTTTAAATAAATGAAAAGGGCAAAACTAACAGGAAGAAGCAATGAATAATAACGGTACAGCAAAACAGTGATAACATGTCAGCACACATGCAGTAAACCAATCCTTCATTCAAAAAAGAATTTGCAGGTTGTGATTCACATATCAACATTTCATTTGGTGATAAAAATTTCAAGCCCGATGCTTTGCACAAAAGTTCTTGCAAGTTGCCTGCTGCTTTGTTTTGTAAAAATCATTCATAAATCCACATGTTACTTAGGGCTCGTTTGGTTCGCGGGAAAAGAAGGGGGAAAGTGTGGTCAACGGGAAAGTAATGAGATGCCTCTTGTTTGGTTGGAGTTTTCAAAGGAGAGAGAAGGAAAAGTTGAATTCCCATGGGAATATGATTCCCACATTTCGGGCTCGTTTGGTTCGCAGGAAAAGGAGGGGGGAAAGTGTGGTCAACGGGAAAGTAATGAAATGCCTCTTGTTTGGTTGGAGTTTTCAAAGGAGAGAGATGGGAAAGTTGTATTCCCATGGGAATATGATTCCCACATTTCATGGGAAAGTCTTTCCCATGAGAAACATGGGAAAGTTACTTTCCCATGAGGTGGGAATCACTCTTTTTTTATTTTTTCCCAAAAAGACCCTTCAGCATTAAAGAAGCATTAAAGAGGCATTAAAGACCTAATTTTTATTAAGGGCATAATAGGAATTATACTTAACTTTCCTAGGAAAGTGGATGGTCAACCAAACATAACCACTTTGGAAATTTGTCACTTTCCCATAGTTAACCAAACATGCCAAAAGTACTTTCCTAGGTATCCTCTTCCTAGGAATCTGATTTCCAGGAATCATATTCCTAGGAGGGAAAATACTTCCCGCGAACCAAACGAGCCCTTCATGGGAAAGTCTTTCCCATGAGAAACATGGAAAAGTTACTTTCCCATGAGGCAGGAATTACTCCATTTTTACTTTTTCCCAAAAAGTCCTTTCAGCATTAAAGAAGCATTAAAGAGACATTAAAAACCTAATTTTTATTAAGGGCATAATAGAAATTATACATAACTTTCCTAGGAAAGTGGATGGCCAACCAAACATAAGTACTTTAGAAATTTGCCATTTTTCCATGGTCAACCAAACATGCCAAAAGTACTTTCCTAGGCATCCTTTTCCTAGGAATTTGTTTCCCAGGAATCATATTCCTAGGAGGAAAAATGCTTCCCGCGAACCAAACGAGCCCTTAGTGATAAGAATGATTCAAGCCCTATCTTTGCACACACACATGAACACACACAAAAAAAATGTAAATCATGGTTCACCCTAAAATTTATGATGCTATAACTACAAAATAATTAAGTGTTCTTTATACTACATATTACCTATGATGCATTATATAGGTAATAGTGCCCATGATTTCGTCATATCAGAATTATTCGGTTATTTTCCAATTACAGTGGCCTGAAACCGGTGCTGTGACACAGCAAGAGGGGATTTCAAAAAAAAATAGCATAATACCATTCCATTATGAATGTTATAGCTCCGAATGACAATTTTGGCCATCAACATTATATGGCTAAAATAGTGGTATTGAGTATTAACACCATGACCAACACACTATATTAACAAATTGCCAATCAGTTCAAGATAAGTGTTTCCTTAAAGTCAGCATTTTGAGTTCTGCACAAAAAAAAAAAAATCTGTCTACTGGCAATCAAGCCCATGAACAAATAAAAATCAACTTTTAAAACTCATCTACAATTTTTCCCTGACATGCACCAGATTCACTTTGTTTTACTTAAAAATCAAGCTTTGTTAATATGATTACTAACATTTAACAAATCAAGATAAAGTTGTTTTGGTACATTAATAAATTAAGATAAACTTGGCACGATGGTAAGGTTTGCTCCAATGTGACCTGGATATCATAGATTTAAAACACGGAAATAGCTTCTTCACACATGGGAGTAAGATTGCATACACCTGACCCTTCTTAAACCTTGCAATGTCGGAAGCCTCATACACTGAATGATACTTTTTTTTTAATAAATTAAGATTAAATTTAAGGGAAAAAGGCTTCCACTGGTGATAATGCATTCTTTCAAAACATGAGCTCATATTACTTAATTTAAGAAGGTAAGGAACATTTGTTTGATAATATATGAGTAAACTAGCATGCCTCATAAGTCCTTGCTGGCATTTTTGGGAGGATGAAGCCTATAAACATGCTCTGCCTACCACCTCAACAGGTTGCTTGAGCTAGGTTGACCATAGTGTAGACCAAGGTTCGTCTACCATACCAAACCCGGGGTACGGAGCGTACCGTACCGTACTGATTCAGTACCGGTACATGGTATGCCGAATCGGCTCCATACCATATTGTACCGTCATAGTGATAGTGTGGCACAGGTACTGGGGCCGATACTAAGACGATATACCTTCATGTAGACACATGTTCCTTTTGAAAAGGTTTTCAAGAATCATATGGTCAAGATGGGATAGAAAAAGATCAACAACTACGGTTTTAAATACCGATGGAATAGAAAAGTGTCCCACCGTCCTGAGCATCTGGATGGAGCCATGTCCCAAGTGTCAAAATGGCACTAGTCAGAAAAAATGGACTAGGATGGGATAGGACATTCACCATCCTTAGTGTCACGATGCAGAGCACATCATTCTAAGGATAAATTGGGAGGATGCCATCCCACAATATTTAAAACTTTGCTAACAACTGTGGCTATATTGTAATCTAAAATGTCCATGGTTCAGCACAAGGTCAGCCAGAAAATACCGCATTGTCCCAACTGGTTATGCAAGGGCAGTCAACTAATCATTTGCACCTAGTATACACACCCGGCTAATCATGTTAGTTGTCATGCAATATAAAGTGAACAAGAGGTTGAGAGCATGTTTTTTTTTGCAGTCTAAAAATGTTGTATTAGAGTCTCAAACATAATTCAATATCACTACGTAGCAATCCAAATTATCCAAGATTAGAACTAAAACATTTTCCTCACGCATATATTAATAGTTGTAGAGTAATCGCAAAAAGAATTCTGCATCTATAGATGTTGATGCCTAGCATAACATGCTATAGTTTGACCATCACAAACAGCGAAGGTAATAAATACAAAATGTTAAATAGTTTTTGTAGTTGATAAATGAAGGATAAAGTTGGACAGTTCCATGGTTGTTTGGACTGTCCACAAGAACATGAAGAATTGTTGTGATAACATAACATAACAACTTGTGATCTTATATAGCCTTAGAAACAAGTCTATTCGGAAAAATACACACAAGAACAAAAGAAACGTGAAATCCATTATAAAATAAGTCACCAGATTAACTGGATCTACATTAAAGCGAACTCGGTTAACCTATAACAGTCATCAGATGTTATGTATAATTGAATATAAACATTAGCAGTACAAGGACTAATTTCAAACTGATAGTGATTGATCATTAAGCATAAGCAAGTTAAATTTTTCAACTGATAGCTTTCCAGTCATTAGATGTTTCTTCCATAGCACATACTTTGAAGGCAAATAGAAGAATGTGCACTTAGTAGGGCCCAACCTTTCAGAATAGGATCTCAATTCGCAAAATTTATCATTTCTTCTATAAAAGGACTTCTAGAAGATTATCATAGAAGAGAACCTAGTAATCAGCTACGTGCAGGTTAAGATTAAATTCCTAACACGCCCCGCATGATGATTCCCCGAGTACTACTAATCTAGGAAACCAGAATTAGCTCCAAAAATGAATCGACCGAAAGAATCAACGTCTTTTTGCAACAAAACCCTCGATACCAGATGGAATCGAGTCGAGAAATCGAAGACCCGGACAGTTTACACCATGATTAAAAGTATCCGATCACGGCGATCGATCGACTCAAGAACCTGATCGTTCAAGATGACGAGGGTTAGGGTTTGGGGCGAGGGAAGGAGCGGTGAGAGAAGAGAGGACGTACTGAGACGAAACGATGGCGATTGATCCCCAGTGCCGTTCGGAATGGCGGAGAGGGCTCGATGAGAGAGACGACGACGGGCCACCCCAGTCCCCAGGAAGGGTAGTTTTTACTTTTTTCCTTTTTCTCGTTTTAGCTTTATTGGAGGCTCCATTTTTGACTTGGTGCGTTCCGGGGTGCCGCTTGGCCCGCGTTGATCCCCAACCAAATCCATAGTTTGCGTTTGGTCGAGACCAGTGTATATTAGACTTCAGCGCGTCTTGGAAACATACGTACCCTGCCGTCAATAGATCCCTCGGAAATAAGATGCCACCAAACTACATCACGGAGAAATTTTAGTTGCAGAAAGGGAACAGGCGAGGGGAAGAAAAGACGGTGGATTCCCTGGAAGAATACGATGATTGGGCTTATCCAGTCGGGCCTGGGCCTGGGCTTGGGCTCGGGCCTGGTTCAGCTCAAGATTTGAAAAAAAAAATAGTTTATGAATAATGAATATCCTTCTAAGAATTCAAATTTGCACGAATATTCTCTTAAATTTATATTTATTTTTGCACCTTCATAAAATACTGTTTTTGCACAAATATCCCTAAATAACAGTTCTTCTAACACCGTTAATAAGGATCATATATTTTAATTAAAAATAAATTAAAATTTTGAAATTTTTTTTTTATCTCCTATCGCTATCGCCTTATAAATGTTTCTTTTTGTGCATCTACCCATTAAAGTTATTTTAGTTATTTTAATTTGAAACTGTTATTTTTTAATGGCGTTAGATGGCGTAGGTACATATGCAAAAACAAGGATAAAAAAATATAGAATAGCAGAGCCAGTATTTTACGGGGGTATACATGCAAATATCAATTTTGGAAGGTATTTATGCAAAATTCGATATTTAGGAAGGTATTCAAATAAAAAAAACCTAAAAAAAAAACTTCAAATCTCCAAAAATCTTTGGGCCAGCTCATATGGCCTGGCCAAGTCCAAACGATTCCAGCCTTGCAAAAGAGAGAGCAATGCACGTGGACAATTGTCTTGCCATGGGGCTAGAGATGATTGGTATACTTATGGATGGTTAAAAATTAGAAATAAATAGACATAAATAAAAAAACATTGATTAATAATGATGTATCTAGAAAATGCTAAATAATAGTAGTCCTTGTGGACTACCTTCAAAATCAAAGGAGGAGAGGGTCCGACATCATTAACAAAAGTAAATAAAAATAAGAGGGATGGGGGGTTAGAGTAAATATGATTTTATTTTTGTGTAAGCAGCTGGTGTACCCAAAAACAAAAAAGATTTTAGAAATCTTCTTTTAATATGGCCATTGCATCTCAATCTAGCAATTATAGCTACATATATATCACATCTTGTATCTAAATTATATCCCTCTAAGAAAATTTATAAATATACATTGTAAATATAAGAATTATTTACAAACAACAAGGTAAGAATATATAACCATGCAATGCATATTTGAGGGAAGAAAGAAAGGAGGGACGGATAAAGTCCAATTTATTTAGGGTTGATATGATGAGTCCAATTAACTTGGTGTCAAAATAGAGAAAGATAGATTTTAATCTATTTGGATGCTTTATGAAAAAAAGTTAGGAAAAGGAGAAGAGATAGTACTTGGGTGAGAAAGCTCGCGGGTGGTCAACATTTTTTTAAGATAAATATAAAGGATATTTATTCTTGGTATAGAAAATAATAAGAGAATCAAAAAAAAATTATATCTTAATTTTAAAACTATCATTTTATATATACTAGGCACATGTAATGCACATTTGCTAAAATAATAATAACTAAAGCTGTAATAACCTAGATTTTTGGGCTTGTGGGCTCGCCTGAAGTGGCCAGACCTAAGTTGACCCTGACTAGCCTAGCTTGTGGGTCGGCTCGAATAGGCCAGGTTGAACCCGACCCATGCTCGGCACATGAGGGGATTGGGGAAGAAGACCTCGGCTGGGAGTCTTCTTCCTCCCCAATTCCAGCAAAAATCGATGTTATCCAATGCAATCCGAGTTCAAATCAAACTCTTAGATCATGAGATTTGTATCAGTTTGGCATGTAACAATGTGCTTTTATATGATTTCCGATGCAAATATTGATTATTATACATATTATATATTGAGAATATGATTAGATAAACAAATTTATCTGGAATTTGACAGGCATGTGATAATTAAATTGATAAGAGTTATAGGAAAATTAAGCATATAAGATATGGTTTGAATTAACTTCGTCATTGCCGCCACAGGCTTATGCATGGAAGACACTATAAGTGGGATAGCTGCCACGAGTTTATGCGTGGAAGCTACTACGAGTGCGATAGCCGCCACGGGCTTATGCATAGAAGTCACTACGAGTGGGTAGCCGACACAGGCTTATGCGTGGAAGCCACTACGAGTGGGATAGCTGACATGGGCTTATGCGTGAAAGCCACTACGAGTGGGATAGCCGACATCGGCTTATGTGTGAAAAACTACTACGAGTGGGATAGCCGCCACAGGTTATAACCTCGTATAGTATCTGTCATAGACCGAATCAAGAACTTGGTTAGTCCAAAGCTAGAAAAGAAAAGTGACAAGGAACCTGAAAATCAAGTTAATGAGAATGAATAACATGACTTAATAATTGTTGTTGAACAATGGATTATATATGAAATATTTATATATGTCTGTATATGCTTCTTTGAAAAAATGTTAATAAAAACTTATATACATGCTATTTATGAGTTTTTTGACTATTGATACGATATTCATTTATCTGGCATTATAAGTTGATTATTTTCTTATTATCTATGGTGTAACAATTTGAAATTCTTATTGAGCTGTGAAACTCATAACCTTCTTCCTCTTTCTCTTTTTTAGAGTTGCAGGTTGCATAGTATATGACCGAGGTTGAAATTACAAGTGGAGAGGATGCTTAGATAAAACATCATTAATACTGGTTGGAAAATTAAATTTTGTAATTGGAACAGTTTTGTTATCTGTCATAAAATGAGATCATTTTGGTTTACGAATATTAAAATTGTGATAAAATTTTAGGCCTAACATATTTTCTAGGGCTCTGCTCTAAAAAGTATGCAGCAATATTACATTTCAGACTCAGATGCTAGATTCGAGGCATGACAAAAACAAAATAATAAATTATTTCTATTTTTTATTTTGATTTAGGTAAATATATATATATATAATAAAAAGAGAAATTTAGAATACAAAACAAAAATATAAATAAAACTAAGGAAAACAAATTGTAATAAAATAGAAAATTTAAAACAAAATAAAGATAAAATGACATAAGAAAACATATATTACTAAAGTAAAAATGGATCGCTTTAAGAAAAAAAAAGAATAAAGAGAAACTTGAAAGTTTCTATTGTAAATATAAAATACAAAATAATCCATGAAGTAAAGTGGTAAGCATGCAGAGGAAGAAAATAGAAAATAATCTAGCAATTATAGCTACATATATATCACATCTTGTATCTAAATTATATCCTTCTAAGAAAATTTATAAATATACATTGTAAATATTGCTGCAGATTTCAAATTTCTCCCCTCTTGCACATATGTTTAAAATTTGAATTTAAATCAGATTTGGTTGAGATCTGATTTGGGTTGTTCCTATTCCTTTGCATGCGCCAACTAAAGGAGATTTTCTGAAGATAAATTTCGAATTTTGAATGAAAATTCGGAGGCCATTAAAAAGGGTCAAACATGGGCACCAAAAACACATCGATTTTAGCCTTCTTCCTCACACGCGTCCTCCTCCTCTTCTTCTCCATTTTAGATAGGGTTTTCAGGGTGAATATCTAGAAGATTCAAGATCAGATCTGAGTCCTCTACTTTCCTTACAAACCTCATCTCCATCTGCTTCAAGACGATTGATCAAGAGTTGATTGAATTCCGGCGAGCAGATTTCAGCTTTCAAGTGTTCTGCAGCTGCTAGTACGGTTGCGGAAGAAGATCCTTCAGGGCTTCGCGTGTACTTCTCGTAGAGGCCATTCGTGTGCGTGGCTGCGAAGTCAAGGATCAGATCCACAACTTTCATCCATCATAAAAGGTATTAATCTAGCATTAATCATTTATTATGGTGTCAAGGTCTAGGTTCGATTCCCCGAGGTTTTACCCTCTTTTGGGGCTCCTCACGGAGATATCTCTAGAATTCATTCGATGGATATTCGGAGATTAATTGGAATAGAATTCTTAAGCTTCATATCTGATAATTAATCATGCATAAAAGTTTTAGCATAATTGTTTAAACGATTCCGGCATAATCCTATGTGTTCTTAATGTGCTGATTTCTAGATTTGATCTTGTAAGCATGCATGAATTAAATTATTTGATTCATTTTTCCGCTGCATTTTTGAAACTTAAAAAGAACTACGTGTGGCTTGATCCCCCTTGTGAAGGGGCACGTAGGCAACCCGATCAGGTTCAGCCATGGTTTAAAAAAAAAAATTCAGCATTCTAAACACCGAAGAACCTAGGATGCACTTTCAGTGGTATCAGAGCCAGGTTTATATTTAAACTTTTATGTTTTAATTATTGCAATTAAATATGAAATCATTAACATGTTTAGATTAGATCTAAAGTGCTTTTTATGATTGATTTAATTGCTGATTATGCATGATTAAGTAGATCTGAAATTTTGGATGCATATGATGCATGTTTGTGTTAGGATTAGTAACATGAATAAATATGAAATCATAATATTGTTTAGATTAGATCTAATAAAGTTTATGATTCATATAATCTCTGATTTTAATGAACAAATCAGATCTGAAAATAAAAGTAAAAAAATAAATACATAAGATGTATGTTGTTTGTATTAATTCATGTTGTTATGTATATGTGATGCATGAACATAAAACATAATGACTTAAACATGAATTAAATCTGATTACATGTGATTAATTACAAAAACTCATATCTAAAAATGTGTTTTAAGAACTGAAAGATTGAAATTAATATGTAATTAAAAAAAATATGCAATGATCAAAACTTTCATAAGTCTAAACTTAATTAAGAATTAAGTGTTATGAAATAGAATTGTAACTCAATTAATTGACATTGCATAATTCTTTAGGCATATGGATTAGCTTGAATCAAGTTCTTAGGATTGGGTTAGACCTAAGGTTAGAATCATACATAGACTAATAGAATTAATTGATCAAATCTAATTAAGTAGTAACTAGATTAGGTCAAGAAAATTCTAGGTCAATTTACAATAGTTGTAGATGGATCAAGTCCATGTCTTTGATTAGACCAAGATGGAACTTGATTTAGGCTCAGTGGTGCAGCCCGAGACATTTGAGTAATCAAATCGAAATTGATTAACCAGTCGGTGTCTAAGATAAGTTTGACAGACTCGACCGGTGATTTTTAATTGGGAGCTACTCGCACTGATTCGTCTTTGTCGAGTTAATAGTATATCCCTTCCACCGATCTCACTTACCTGGCCGACATGGTCAATCACATTTTGATTGGATCACTTAATGATTTGAGTTAGCCCATGCCTTAAGAAAAATCAGTATGACTGATTTAGGTGTCTTCTTAATCGGTTTTAGTCTAATCTGATTTGGTGAAGTCAGTGGGAGAAATTAGACTAACCGGATCTTCTTATCTATCCTAATTATGAAATTCTCTAAAATTATTAGGTCCTTAAAATGAAATGGTTATGGGGATAACTAAGTCATAGCCTCCCATTAAGTTGGGTGATAATGGGTCCAATATTTTGATAATTATTAGAGGCGCCACACGCCTGGTACTTATCAAGCATTGGAATTGTTATTCAATATATAATGAGTTAAGTGTACCTTCAATAGGCGGTCAGGTGAGCCGAGCCACACTCGGGCTTGGTCGTCTATTAGTTGATTAGACTTAACCCTATCATTTAATGGTTGGACCTGACTAGGGTATTCGGTGGAGGCGCCACACGCCTGCCGAAAAACCTAGGGCAAAATTATCACTAGAAGTTGCTTGTTGAAGCAATTGGTTAAGAACCTACCAATAGGTGCAATGGGTTGGCCGAGCCACACTCGGGCCTATATGCGATCTATTGGGTTCTAGTGCCCACTAAAGAATTAGGAGTAATTTTTCGAATTAGAGGTAGAGGCTACCAATTTGTATAAAATAGTGGGAGTACCTTTAGACTAAAGTCCAAGTCTATTGAGTTTAGTCAATTCATATACTAATAGCCAAAAAAAAATTTTATGCAAAAATGGCCATTTTGTCACTTCGCTCATTGTTGGACAATGACAAGTTGACTGGTCCAAATTTCAATAATTGGCATAGAAAACTGAAAATAATGCTAGAGCATGAGAGGATCCTTTATGTGATAACGGATCAAGCACCTAAGCAGCCCGCTGCTAATGCATCAAGATCGGCTAGAGACACGTATCAGAAGTGGCTCAGTGATCGGATCACTGTTCGATGCATCATGTTGGCAGCAATGAGTGATGAGTTTAGTAGGCGTTTTGAGAATACGCAGTCGGAAGATATCATTCAAGTGTTGAATGAATCATTCGGCGTTCCTGACGATGTTGAGAGGCACAAAACTAGTTGTGCCATCTTCAGCGCCCGAATGAAAGATGGAACCTCGGTAACTGATCATGTACTGTATATGATTGAGTTGATCGAGCGTCTAAGCTCTCTTGGATTTTTTCTTCATGATCAATTGGGAAAGGATGCCATACTAAACTCATTGCCTAGATCATATCGTCCTTTTCTCACACATTTTCGTATAACGAAACCTGTAGTGAATTATCACCAATTGTTGGGGTTACTATAGACGTTTGAGAATGATCACCAACTTCTTAAGAAGATGGTGAACTTAGTGGGAGGTTCATCCAAGGGTCGCCCCTTTAAGAAAGGAAAAAAGAAAAATAAAATCGAAAAGAAACAGGTGCACCATGCTCAGCCTAGTCAGAAAAAGAATAAAAAGGCTGATCAGAGAAAGGCGGAGTGCTTCTTCTGCAAGAAGCAAGGACATTGGAAGAGGAACTGTCCTCTTTACATTACATCCCTCGATCCGAACCGGCCTAAGAAAAGTGGGCAATCAGTTGCCAATCAAGGTACTTATATGATAACACCTTGCAATTTATCTATTTGTGATAATTCGACCTGGGTATTGGATACCGGTAGTCCTTTTAATATTTGCAATTCGTTGCAGTGGCTACAAGTCAGTAAGAGGTTTGAAGAAGGAGAAAGGTTCCTGAATGTTTGAGATGGAAGACCAGTTCCAGTTCTAGCTTTAGAAATTCTTAAACTTGAATTCAGCTCTCATGTAAATGTCCTTAGTGATTGTCACTATTGTCCAAGTTTTCTATTGAATATCATTTCTGTAGGCCTTCTGGCCAAAAATGGTTATGAAATATCAATAAAAAAGGATTATTGCAATGTCATTTGGAATGATGTTGTTGTAATGAATGGAATTTTGAGTAATGGCATTTACATTTTGTCACAGCCTGTTCATGTAATGTATAAATCCAATAAGCGCTATAGAATAGATAATGTCACGGATGTCTACCTTTGGCATCATAGGCTAGGTCATATTAACAAGAACAGGATGAACAGGTTAAGTAAAGAGGGAATCTTCAATGTTAATGATTGCGAATCATTGACAACCTGTGAATCATGCCTTCTTGGTAAAATAACTAAATCACCTTTTACCGAAAAAGGTGAATGAGCCAGTGATTTATTGACCCTTGTACATTCTGATGTATGTGGGCCAATGATGTATGGACATTAGTTGACCCACTCGAAGGGATTAAACCCATAGGGTGTAAGTGGATATTCAAAAGGAAACGGGGCGCAGACGGAAAGGTAGAGACCTATAAAGCCCGTTTGGTTGCCAAGGGATATCGTCAATATTATGGTATTGACTATGACGAGACGTTTTCTCCTGTGGCAATGCTCCAGTCCATTCGGATTGTGCTTGCGATAGCAGCACATTTAGACTATGAAATCTGGCAAATGGATGTAAAGACCGCATTTCTAAATGGAGATTTAGAAGAGGAAGTGTATATGATACAACCTGAAGGTTTTACATCTGCTGATGAGTCTAAAGTATGCAAGCTTCAAAAATCCATTTATGGATTAAAGCAAGATTCACGGAGTTGGAATATATGTTTTGATAAGGTAATCAAAACATATGGCTTCATTAAGAATGAAGAGGAACCTTGCATTTATAAATGGGCAAATAATTCCGTTATTATATTTCTTATTTTATATGTGGATGACATTCTTTTAATCGGAAATGACATTCCTGCATTACAAAGAATAAAGGTTTGGCTATCATCTCAATTTGCCATGAAGGATTTGGGAGAAACATCTTACATCCTAGGGATGAAGATCTATAGAGATAGATCTAGAAGATTGCTTGGATTATCCCAATCCACATACATTGATACTATACTGAAGAGGTTCAGTATGATTAATTCTAAAAAAAGCTATCTTCCGATGGACCATGGAATTAACCTCTCTAAAAGGGATTGTCCGACAACCCTTAGGAAAGAGAGAGTACGGATAAAATTCCATATGCTTCGGTAGTGGGATCTATAATGTATGCCATGACATGTACTAGACCAGACGTGGTATGCTCACTAGGAGTAGTGAGCAGATACCAGTCTGATCCAGGTAGCAACCACTGGAAGGTTGTAAAAATCATCCTTAAGTATTTGAGAAATACTAAAGATCAGTGGCTTGTCTATGGTGATTCTGACTGAAAACTTGAGGGATATACTAATTCAAGTTTTCAGTCAGATCAAGATGATAGCAAGAGCGTGTCAGGATATATCTTCACTCTTAAGGGTCGGGCCATCTGCTGAAAGAGTTCCAAGCAGCATACAGTGGCAGATTCTACATGTGAAGCAGAATATATCGCAACATCTGATGCTGCCAAGGAAGCTGTATGGTTGTGGAAGTTCATTACCGAGCTTGGAGTGACACCCTCCATTGATAGTCCAGTGCCTGTATTTTGTGACAATACCGGGGCCATAGCTCAAGCAAAAGAACCCAAAGCACATCAGCGGACCAAGCATATTCTACGTCGCTACCACCTGGTTCGAGAGATCATCGATCGAGGTGATATTGATCTTCAGAAGATTGACACAAAAGAAAATCTGGCTGACCCATTTACTAAAGTCCTCGGTATCAAAGAGTTCGACAAACACAAGTCGAATATGGTTATTAGATACTGTGCCGATTAGCATTAGGCTAAGTGGGAGTTGTTAGGATTTGTATCCTAAATATCAATCGTCAGCATATTGATGATTGAATTTTGTAAATGAATTGACAAATTAATAAAGTGTTATTTGGCATTATTCATCATTTCATCTTCAAATGAACTCTTATATGAGGAAGTCCTTAGGACTTATGTTATGATAAAGGAGGATTTTTCTTTGAGTCCTTAAACTTGTTCGCGACCAAATGATATATTGTTACTAGGACGACAGCATTATCGAGATTAAGTCGTTGTGTGACATATACGTTGGTTGTCCTCTTAACCAAGGAGTGTGGAGACACTGGTATGCCACATAGGTGAAGTATAGGAGTATATTTCACTGAACGTGACCAATTCTGGAACGCTCTACTATCGAGAGATGTTCCGAGTGGATATGGGTATAAGTTTGGCCCCCTGACCTAAGACCGCAACCTGTGACTAGCAAGCAACTTACTGTACTTTGGTATCGGACTACCTGAATTTCTAATTCAGTGACAGAAGGTCACTGGGTACAGTCAAGTACTTGCGTAGTCAGTTGTGAGTCAAGATGGATTGACCCCTCCTGAAAATAGGAGATAATGTCTTGTGATTAATTTAGCAAAACCTTGGCCAGGGTAATCCCAGTGAGGAGTCACGGAATATCTAAAGTTAATCACATAATGGATGTACTAATTATAGGGTTGACAGTGAGCTCTAAGTCATCCTGGCATTAGGAGTCAAAGAGATTGAGTTATACAGTAACCATAGTTCAGGATTCCAGAATATTTGCTTCGCATATATTCGGCCTATCCGGACATCGGGTACCATTGCTAGATGGTCACATCGATTAGTGTAGGAAATTGTTTCTATACTACTGGCTTAGTTCGAACCTATGAAGTCACACGCATAGAAGATTCCTGATTGATCAAGAAAGCTGATGAATGATTAAGAATCATTCAGAGGTAATTTGGTCAATTTGATTGTTAAATTATCTTATAAAATAATTAAAATAATTATTGAAGGATTAATTAGTAATTAAATTACTAATAAACTCAATTTGATTGAGTAATTGTGCTAAGGATGAGCCAAATTGAATTGGATTCAAGTTTGGGCTCAATCAGGTTTTTGACCTGATTGGATTAGGTCAGAACCAAAAAGGACTTAAGCTGATCAAATTAATTTTAAATTAATTTACACTTAATTGGGGATTGACCTAATTAGATTAGGTCCAACACAAAGTAATTAATTTAATTTGATTGAGTTTGGATGAGCCAAAAATTGAATTGGATTCAATTTGAGCTCAATCAGGGTCTGACCTGATTAGATTGGGTTTAACCAAATTGCTTTGTTTTAATTCGGGTTTGACCAAATTTGATAAGGTGCAACCCAAAGGGATTAGGCTCAGATGATGTGGCAATTAGTGGTGACATGGAATTGATTTCATGAATTTTAAATAAACCAAAATTATTGCATGGCGCATGGACCCATTGCTTGACATATGACGACATTGTTTGTAGTTTGAATTTGAATTCAAACATTAAGCAATATATTAAATGATTTCATACATCAAATAACTTTCCAAGTTGGCGTGTGAACCTCTGAATCATTTAAATTCGAATTTCAAATGAAAGATATACGACAAGAGGAAGAAAAATTCTGCTGCATGGATTTCAAATTCCTCCCCTCTTGCACATGTGTTTAAAATTTGAATTTAAATCAGATTTGGTTGAGATCTGATTTGGGTTGTTCCTATTCCTTTGCATGTGCCAACTAAAGGAGATTTTTTGAAGATAAATTTCAAATTTTGAATGAAAATTTGGAGGCCATTAAAAGGGGTCAAACATGGGCACCAAAAACACATCGATTGCAGTCTTCTTCCTCACACACCTCCTCCTCCTCTTCTTCTCCATTTTAGATAGGGTTTTCAGGGTGAATATCTAGAAGATTCAAGATCAGATCTGAGTCCTCTACTTTTCTTACAAACCTCATCTCCATCTGCTTCAAGACGATTGATCAAGAGTTGATTGAATTCCGGCCAGCAGATTTCAGCTTTCAAGTGTTCTGCAGCTGCTAGTACTGTTGCGGAAGAAGATCCTTCAGGGCTTCGCGTGTACTTTTCGTAGAGGCCATTCGTGTGCGTGGCTGCGAAGTCAAGGATCAGATCCACAACTTTCATCCATCATAAAAAGTATTAATCTAGCATTAATCATTTATTATGGTGTCAAGGTCTAGGTCCGATTCTTCGAGGTTTTACCCTCTTTTGGGGCTCCTCACAAAGATATCTCTAGAATCCATTCGATGGATATTCGGAGATTAATTGGAATAGAGTTCTTAAGTTTCAGATCTGATAGTTAATCATGCATAAAAGTTTTAGCATAATTAATCCTATGTGTTCTTAATGTGCTGATTTCTAGATTTGATCTTATAAGCATGCATGAATTAAATTGTTTGATTCATTTTTTCGCTGCGTTTTTGAAACTTAAAAAGAACTATATGTGGCTTGATCCTCCTTGTGAAGGGGTATGTAGGCAACCCGATCAGGTTCAGCCATAGTTTTTTTTTAAAAAAAAATTCAGCATGCTAAACACCGAAGAACCTAGAATGCACTTTTAGTAATAACCTAGATTTTTGGGCTTGTGGGCTCGCCTGAAGTGGCCAGACCCAAGTCGACCTGACTAGCCTAGCTTGTGGGTCGGCTCGAACAGGCCAGGCTGAACCCGACCCATGCTCGGCACATGAGGGGATTGGGGAAGAAGACCTTAGCTGGGAGTCTTCTTCCTCCCCAAATTCCAGCAAAAATCGATGTTATCCAATGCAATCCGAGTTCAAATCAAACTCTTAGATCATGAGATTTGTATTAGATTGGCATGTAACAATATGCTTATATATAATTTCCGGTGCAAGTATTGGTTATTATACATATCAGATATTGAGAATATGATTAGATGAACCAAGATATCTTGAATTTTACAGACATGTGATAATTAATTTGATAAGAGTAATAGGTAAATTAAGTATATAAGATATGGTTTAAATTAACTTCATCATTGCCGCCACATGCTTATGCATGGAAGACACTATGAGTGGGATAGCCGCCACGAGTTTATGCGTGGAAGCTACTACGAGTACGATAGCCGCTACGGGCTTATGCATGGAAGCCACTACGAGTGGGATAGCCGACACGGGCTTATGCGTGGAAGCCACTACGAGTGGGATAGCGGACATAGGCTTATGCATAAAAGCCACTACGAGTGGGATAGCTGACATCGGCTTATGCGTGAAAAACTACTACGAGTGGGATAGCCACCATAGGTTATAACCTGGTATAGTATCAATCATAGACCGAATCAAGAACTTGGTTAGTCCAAAGCTAGAAAAGAAAAGTGACATGGAACCTGAAAATCAAATTAATGAGAATGAATAACATGACTTAAGAAATTGTTGTTGAACAATGGATTATATATGAAATATTTATATATGTTTGTATATGCTTCTTTGAAAAAATGTTAATAAAAACTTATATACATGCTATTTATGAGTTTTTTGACTATTGATACGATATTCATTTATCTGGATTTATAAGTTGATTATTTTCTTATTATCTATAGTGTAACAATTTGAAATTCTTATTGAGCTGTGAAGCTCATAACCTTCTTCTTCTTTCTCTTTTTTAGAGTTGAAGGTTGCATAGTATATGACTGTGGTTGAAATTACAAGTGGAGAGGATGCTTAGATAAAACATCACTAATACTGGTTGGAAAATTAAATTTTGTAATTGGAACAGTTTTGTTATCTGTCATAAGATGAGATCATTTTGGTCTACGAATATTAAAATTGTGATAAATTTTTAAGCCTAATATATTCTCTAGGGCTCTGCTCTAAAAAGTATGCAGCTGTATTACATTTCAGACTCAGATGCTAGATTCGGGGCATGACAAAAACAAAATAATAAATTATTTCTATTTTCTTATTTTGATTTAGATAAATATATATATATATATATATATAATAAAAAAGAAATTTAGAATACAAAACAAAAATATAAATAAAACTAAGGAAAACAAATTGTAATTAAACAGAAAACTTAAAACAAAATAAAGATAAAATGACATAAGAAAACATATATTACTAAAGTAAAAATGGATCGCTTTAAAAAAAAAAGAATAAAGAGAAACTTGAAAGTTTCTATTGTATATCTAAAATGCAAAATAATCCATGAAGTAAAGTGGTAAGCATGCAGAGGAAGAAAAAAGAAAATAATATAATAAGATACAAATAAAACCAAATCAATGACACAAAACAAAAATTGAGAAATTATATAAATGAATTAAAAATAGAAAGAGAAGTTAATGGAGTTAGAAGAAAAGAAATAAAAAAAGAAATTATCAAATTGATATATTTATAAGTTAGATGATAAAGTTTTAAATAAAAATAAATATATAAATAGGAGTAAGAAATTTGGCAAAAGTTAAATCTTGTGAAAACAAAATGAAACATAAGCATGCATAGAACATGAATGAAAATGGATCCTCTGCAAGATAAATAAATGATCAAAAATTAAATATACAATGCAAACCTAAAAACTCTAAAAAGGATATTCAATAAAATAAAATTTATGAAAAAAAGAAATGAAGAAAAATATAAAACATAGACATTTTTTTGAGAAAAATATAATTAATATATTAAAAAATAAAAAGTGAAAATAAGTTAGAAAAGGGCTTGTGGTTGGGGGCTAAAGAGAGCGGACCTATGGGGGAGGAAAGAGAAGAGCCCTGGGATGGAGGAGGGCAATATTTTTTCTTTGTTTTAATATATATATATATATATATATATATATATATATATATATATATATATATATATATATATATATAATTAAAATCGCGTATAATATTATATCTAAGAGCATTAAGCTGATTTATATAGCTTACATTTACACTATGGGTTTTCACTTACTCCTGTTGATTAAATTTACTATTTTTGATAGATAATAGTACATTAAACATTATATGTCAAGATTTATCATAAATAGTATAATTAGGTATTTTTGTTGTTGAAAGAGACAATTATGCCACCAAGATGGTAGCACAATTGGAACGGAGCTTTGTTTCCACCGACATGGTCCAGGTTCGAAATGCGCGACGTCGATTAAATATTGGAGACCGTATGTTCTTTGCCTGGATACACTCTGTAACAACCCAAGACCTCACCCAAAATGGCTAGCCGGAAGGTATTATTTGGTTCCTTGATCCTGTATAAGTACCCAAGATCTACCCAGCAAATAACCGATGTGGGACTAAACACACGCCCGCACGGGTCCTCACATACTCCCTCCGTTCAAGCCCTGACGTCCTCGTCAGGCTAAGGGTTCATATCTATTCAAATCTAATCACAAACACCACGATTGGCCCGTGGTCAGCCCCAATAGATCCGTGCTGCAGTGTCCCCTAGTCCACATAGGTTATGGGCCGGGTCCGCTCTGATACCATTTGTAACAACCCAAGACTTCACCCAAAATGGCTAGCCGGAAGGTATTATTTGGTTCCTTGATCCTGTATAAGTACCCAAGATCTACCCAGCGAATAACCGATGTGGGACTAAACACACGCCCGCACGGGTCCTCACACACTCGGTGAAAATGCTATCTGGTCCAGCTGGCACTGAGATGGGGCTGGGGTGACGTTCTCACACGTGCCCACGGGTCGGGGAGGGAATGAGCAAAATTTCTACCTACATCGAATATTTCTTGGTAGAAAGGGAGCCCAGTGGGGGTTGGTATGTTACCTTTCCTCGTATTTTCTACCAAAAAAAGAGATAATTATATTTTTTGCATAATTATTACATAAATTTATATATTTCGCAAATATATATTATTCTAATTATATATAATTATTTTTTTACTATATGTCACATATATCATATATTTTTAGACATTAGAAAGGGAGGCCATCATCAGCATCTCGTTCCGTCTCTTGACCAAAAACAGCGGGCCGCAGCGACTGGATTCGCTTAGAAGCATCCAGAGCCGGGCCTTGTCTTCAGTCCCTCAGGCAGCAATCTCTTTCTTCCCCAAGATAGAATTTCCAGGTGGGAGGTCGAATTTTGTGTCACGCTGCTGCTCGCCTTCGCCTAATTTAATTAGATTTCCCCTCTGAGTTTGTTTCTCTAGCGTAATCTATGTCACTCGAGTTTTCCAATTTATATCGCTCTTCGCGAAGACTACTTAAAAGATAGGGTTTATGTGTCTTTGATCGACGTAATTTTCATATGTGTAATTGTATTTGTATATTTTTTTGCGCGTGAAATGCTTCAGAATTCGTACGAACGCTTTTGCTATCGGTTAACTCATAATTCCATAGAGTAATGAGCTCCTAGTTCATTGGTTCTTCACAATGGTGTCAAACCGTTAGGTGCTCTCCTTTTTGTTTTATGTATGATTTATGCTTCGGCTACTTGGTATCTTCATGTTCTTGTTTCTGGCTGAAGGGTGCTCGACAATGGAAACAAAGGAAAAAGGTGAAATATGTGACTGTAAGATCAAACTGGTAATCTCTCTATATTATTTTCTTCAAGAATGGAAAAAAGGTAGTCTTTCTTGAAGAAAGGAACTGTGGGAGCTAATTGTTACTGATGTTGCTGTATGGCAGAGGGACAATCCTAACAGGCGGAAGGACAAAGTTTATGTTGGATGTGGAGCAGGTTTTGGTGGAGATAGGCCACTGGCTGCTCTCAAGTTGCTTCAAAGAGTGAAAGAGCTTGACTATCTTGTGCTTGAATGTTTGGCTGAGAGGACACTAGCTGATCGCTTCCAGGTTATGATGACTGGAGGAAAAGGCTATGATTCTCGAAGTATGCTGCTTTCCTTAAATCATTTCTGAACTGAAAGCTTTTGATCAATCAAACAGCGAAAATCTTAATGAATATTAATTCTGATGTGCAATGCTTGCCATTAGAACAAATATCTAACGAGAAAGGATTTCTGTTTATGCTAACCTATGGTACGCTTATGTTCATTTATGGGAATCTTTGTCAACAGGCTAATGTTGTTTGTTAGTTCGATTCTTTTTTGAGAATGTTGTTAGTTGTATTCGAACCACTTTTCTTTGACTACTTGCAGTTCAATCTACCCTATTGATCAGCTATTATCAGGATCCTTTCTGATGTATAATCGTTCTGTCATGTGCGGGCAATCTGTTAATTTGCAGTTTCAGATTGGATGTCGCTGCTTCTGCCTTTAGCTGTGGAAAGAGGAGTTTGTATTGTCACTAATATGGGTGCAAGTAATAATCTTCTCACTGGTGATAAATCTGCAAAGAAATTTAATGACCTTCTTTACTGATGTACTCTGTGCATGTTGAAACTGTCAAATGGAAGTGGACCCACTTGGCGCACAAAAAGAAGTTCTGGATGTTGCAAATGATCTGGGACTCAATATAATTGTCTCCATTGCTTATGAGGTTTCTTTGGACAAATTAGGTAAGAATGAAACATTTTTATTGGAAAAAGGTTATTGTGCCCCAGTTAACCAATTTGAAAAAAGGATGCTACAGTTCTTTTACTTCTCACTTTGCAGTAGTTTAACAGGCTGAATCGATATGCTATTTCTTATTATTTTCTTTTTAGAAATTTAGTCCTGATCCATGATACTAGCATGTCTAAGTCTTGTATTACTGGTTCATCCAGTTTCTTTTGTTTTCCATTGCAAGATAATGATCTTGAAGCTCCTCACATATTTTACAGGACTTCATTTGTCATCTGAAGGATCTGATAAAAGGCAAGGTGTAAGTTTCTAACCACTTTGATATATAATTGGTCGAACTTTGGCCATTTACTGGAGGGTTTTGTTATCTTAGTTGTTGACATGGCTACCCATATTATGTATGTGCATATATTAGCATGTATAACATGACCATAACCAAAAATCCATTTATTGATCCTTCATCACCATTTGTTGCTCTTGAGGGGCTACATCCTTTTTCGGTATAGCTTTTCCATATCTCTTTACACGACTGCTATCCATATAATAGGTTTTCTCCTTGTCTTTCTTGATCTTTGGACACACATCTGTGTCCCTCTTGTTTTAAGCTGCTTCTTTGGTTTTCATTGATTATGCTTAGAAGATCACTATTGCACATTCTTATGCCACCTAATCAGGTTGCCACCACAATTTCCTTAACTTGCGCAACACCGAAGAGATGTGTTAATCACCTGTTCTTTATCTATATTCTTTTCTACATTGCATCCTGTTCTACAGTGAACTTTTCTTGCTATGTTACACATGCATTAATCCTTTTTATTTCTCAACATTCTGGACCCTGTAATTTTGAACTTTTTGTTGTTTTATGCGTATTTTTTAATGAATTTACTCTGTGCCTCATAGGGAAGTGCTGAGCATTCGTCAGTAGAACCAAAATCACATGCCGACTGTGTCCATGATCCATCCTACTCCATCTATACTCGACATGTTCACTTCTACGTCGGCATTTCCTTCTTTTTTTTAAAAAAATAATTTAATGCAACAAGTGTGATAATGTTTGTGGCCATCAATTATTACCTGGGTTGTATTTTCATTTTTTACTTCCATCAAAATTCCTAGAATTTGTTTTAGTTCTGCAGTATTTCATTCCAAAGCTTTTCCACCAAATCCAATGTTGGTCTGTCCCTTTTTATTCTTGGAACTGTAAGATCAATTTACTCATGGATTTCAAAATAATTAATCATACAAACGCATGGATCTTTTAACAGGCCTTGATATACAGGGTGCCCCACTAGTCTTGTTTCGTTTGTAACATTATATTTGCAATTAACTATCATCATGACATCTCATCCTGTATATTAGAACTGAATTTACAAATGACAACGTAAAAGAAATGTTGTCTTCATGTCTATTGTGGTCTAGCCTCAGCATCTCTAGAATCTTTTTTTTCTTTGTTATAATCAGGATGTCTGGTCATTGCTCCTGCATGTCCCTCTGTTATTGTCAAAATACCATTTAAATACTTCTTTCTTCTTTGACACCCACCATACCACTTCTCATGTTATTTTGTAGTATTACCTTCTCCAGGTCCATAAAAACCATGTATTTTTTTCCTCCTTTCTTATCTTTTCCTGAGTTGTCCAAGAAAGAAAATAACGTCCATGAGAATTGGTCTTTTATGTGGTTTTTATCTTTTTCTGAAATCTTTCTTACATCATCTTCTACTGTTAGTTGCTAGGAAACATGATTCATATGCAACCAACTTTGAAAAGTAAACTGGTCTGCCCAAAATAAAGAAATGCATGAGTGACAACTAAAGAAACTGATGGATAACTATGGGGAAACTACTAAAGAAAATAATTACCTTGCAATGTTCATGCTATTGTTTCCTGTGTGTTTCCCAAAATGTCCCATATAATTCTATGAACTGTTTTCTTCCTGAATTTAGTAGTATTTTTGTATCTCCTTTCTCACTTTTACATGCTTCTTCACGCTTACATTAACAACAGTAGACACTGTGGTTTCTAATGTGGCCCTTAATTCAATTCAATGATAGTTGACACCAGTTTGTACAGCATTTTTGTTTTTCTTATTAGTGGGTCAATTATTGGATATTTCTTCTTCAGAATTCTCACACAAAGGTATTTCCTTATTAGAAGACCTTATTGAATAGTTAACCGATTAACTTGGTTTCCTTATTATTATCGAAAACCACCTTCTTTCTTTTTATTTATTTTTAACTCTACTGTTATCTTTGCATAAATTATTGGAATTAAAATGTGCTTTGCCCCCATCTGACTAAATTTTATTTCCCAAGTAGTTATTCTTCTGGTCAACTTTTCATTTGATAACTTCTGACAATGACATTTCATCATTGCTGTATTTGATCTTGCACCAAAATTGAGTTGTCTGAATTATAATGCACCTAATGCAATATATTTGCCTACTTCCTGAACTGAAATAATTCACTCTTGCCATCTATTGAGCCTAACCTATTATTTAGATCACCATATGGACATCTTATCCATGCATGAAGACTTCAACTTTCAAGCTCTTCTATTTAAGCAAATTTGGTTATGCTTTGCAATGATAGTAGTGAACATTTAATTGTCAGTATTCACGTGCACATACATTCTGTGCTTTTGATGTTTCATATGTCTGTTGAGTGACTATTCACATGCATTCTATCTATAGGATAAACAATCCATATGTGCTGTACCAAGAAATGTAGCTGATATTTCAGCTGAATGCATGAAGGGTATTAGCACATATCTAGGAGCAGCTCCCATTGTTCAGTGCCTAGAGAGATATGAACCAAATGTTGTGATTACTTCTAGAGTTGCTGATGCTGCACTTTTCTTAGCACCAGTGGTACGACAATCATGCCATATTGTTCTATGTACATATCCTCTCTGAATATCTAATTTGATGGGCTGAAAGTATAAATTCTGGTGCATGTTTTTTCTTCGTGATACAAAGGACCATGGGAAAAGCTCCAGGAAAGCATTTTCTGTATTTAAATGTTATCTTGTTTATTTGGTCTCTAATAAAATAATTATCAGAAACATGTCTTTTAAGTACACTAAGATTGCATCATTTCAGTAACTCGTAGTTTTGGTCAAATTTTGTATGATATTCTTGCCTTATAATCGCTACTTGTTTATCTGGGATTGCCTCAGTTTCAATTTATACCATTTAAAGGTATCATAATTAAAGACCAATACATTTTATATCAAAATATTTTTATGCAAATGGCTGATGAATTTTGAGCTGTCTATTTATCATGTTAGGTGTTTTCCCTTGGTTTTTTCCTTGCAGAATCAAGTATGGCATCAATTATTACTTTAGACTGAAAAATTGTTATTCATTCTTCCTCATGCTGTTTTATGAGCGGAATGCTAGATCTGCTCATTCATCTCATGGAAAAAAAGTATGAATGCTGTGAATGGGTGATACATATTCTGATTGTATGCGTAACCTGCTTGGCAACATCCGTGCTTGTGCTATATAATGGCTTTCCAGTAATTTTGGTTTGTTCAGCTATTCATGGTCATCTCAGTGTTTACAAAGATATCTTTTGTGCATAAAGCTAAGCATGATAATTGAAATAAGGTAAAGTGCTGGCCATTATTTGCTTGAAAGTTCAGTAAAAAATGGAAATGCCTAGAAATTTTATCACTAATTTGGTGGAGTGTTTTGGCCTTTTGGGGATTAAGAAAATAATGCAGGAAAGTAGGAAGATGAAAGATGTGTGAGATTTTAACTGGCAATTTATATTGGAAATGAAAAATTATACAAGAGCCCCAAGTCAGAAAAACAAAACTAACTGAAATTCCGAAACAAACTTCAAAGTAGAAATATAAAAGATAATTTAGCAAATAGTCAATGCTACATCCCCATATCAATCAACTCAAAAAGGGAACACTGAAATACTGACATAGCATGCCTCATGAGATCAGGACCTTCCCTTAGATTACTTGAAATCAACAAACCTCATGAAAGAAGCTTCCTTATCAACTTCAACCCTGACTTCTCTTTATTTCACTACCATAATTTCCACTTCATAACAATCATGGAGACGGAAACACATAATTGGTTTAATGATGATGGCCTCCCACAATTAGCTGCCCTTTCTTCAAATCAGAGAATTCATGCTACCTGCTTAGGTGATGGCAGTTCTATTAGCAAATGACAGATGTTCCGTGTCAAGCTATACCAATCTCTATATAATGCTATTTGTATAGGAGGTGTTTATTTTTGGAATTAAGAAGACAAAGATGTTAGAAAATGTCTGCAGTTATTAGTGACAATAAGTTCGATGCATGTTGACCTGGATTACTGTTGCTTCAACCATAACCCTGCTTGGCAATGTCATCTGCTCAACTTCAAGTTCAGATCAATCTCCATTTATTAAAAGGTTATTCTGGAACTAAGAAAGCGAGTGAAGTTATAAATAACAATGTTTTTAAAGAATAATCAGCTGGGTTCAACTCATTCTGAGTTGGGTTGATCAGTGCCACCCGAACAGTAATCCTGCTTGATAAGTTGGATCTGTTTGGCTAATCTTTAGATATAGCTATATATATATATGTTTGCCAAATTAATTTGTTTCTTATATGTTAAATGTTCTTTACTCTTTTAAATGTATAATATGACCAAATTAGAGGGTTGAACTCAGAAAGATTTGGAGCAAAGTGCATATATGCTATGATGCTGATTGGCAGTGATGACCCCAATTACTGAACTCATTGATATTAACATTTGAAGTTCCTTTTTGATTTTTTTAAATTATGAAAGCATGATTGCTTTTACAAACCCTAATTCTGTATTAACATGCTCTTTACATGCATAATTATATAATTACTAAGAAGGTTCTTATTGAAGTGTTCTCAATATTTGATTGGCGCATCTGGAATCGTGCGCTGTTTTTGATCACGCTCTCTTTTCATGGATGAAAATAATTGATTATCCACTTTTGCTAGCATTCTATTCATGGAGCAAAACAGTATTAGAAAGCCATTGTCTTTTGTGGGCACTGCATTTGTTGGGTTCTTGATATTATATAAGTCGCAGATCTCTTGGCTGGTGATCATTTATCAACATGTTTCTTTATAATTTTTTATTTTTGTAATGGACATGCTATTGTTATATTTGCTCTGGAATGCCTACCATCATATTACTCGTCTAGAGAATGCATGCACTGACACACATAAGCAACTGTTGATTATGCTGTGCTTTACTTGGTTGTATAAGCAATATGAGCAATTTTAGTTCAGTATTTAGGTATATGAACTAGGTTGGAACTGGAATGACTTCAAACAGCTAGCACAAGGTGCTTTAGCTGGGCATCTTCTTGAATGTGGTTGTCAACTCACTGGTGGATATTTCATGCATCCAGGTACACCCTTAGTTTTATCATGTTTCTACAGTAGACTAGTAGTAGGGCCTAAATTTGCTTGTGCATGCGAATACATTTTCCTGTCACCAATTATCTATAGTCTGCTGATTAGAATTGTTTGCATGCTTTAAAACAGGAGATAAAAACCGGGATTTTTCTTTTGAACAACTTTTAGATTTATCACTTCCATTTGCTGAAATTAGTTGTGAGGGAGAAGTATGTGTAGCAAAGGCAGATGGTAGTGGAGGTGTTTTGAACTATAGTACTTGTGCCCAGCAGCTTCTTTATGAGGTTGGAGATCCTGGTTCGTACATTACTCCTGATGTGGTAAGTTAAAATAATAATTGTAATCATCATACGTAGGCAGCTCCATCAGAATTTTGACTAAGCAAAATATGTCAGATCATAGATTTGCGGTATGTCTACTTCTGCCCATTATCCAACGACAGAGTTCTCTGTGATGGGGCAAAACCATTTAATGTCCAAAGCCCTGACAAACTTCTGCAGTTGATTCCACTGGTATGAATTCTTTGATGGTAACATAGAAAGAAAACTAGTTGCTTATGCAAACACTTATTGTTTATCTTATTGGAAAAAAAAATTGGTTCTACTATTATTCCAAGTAGTCTTGCAGAAATTAGATTGTTTACCTGTAATTTCAATGCCAACACTAATTATAACCATTTTCAAGGGTTAGCTTCACTATACTTAGTTGTGCTGGCATCCTGTTGAAGACCATGCCTTCGACCAATGATGCCCACCACTTGCTAAACATGTATAAATTTTTTGTAGTTGCCCTTTAGCTCTCTTTGTTCTTCATGTCAAGACCCAGTAAAACTTGCGTGCAAAGATTATCTCAAAAATTTATCCAAAAGAAATTAAAATTCTTGAGAATACCTTAAGCTGGCAGTGAGAGATGGTGGTAATAGATAAATTCACCCCTCTTCAAATTAAGACTTACACAAGTTCTCCAAGGAGTACAGGTAGTTTCCAGGCAGCTTTGTAGGTGGACTGCCTAGTGACCTAGGAGTGGTGTTTATTGAGTAATATGCAAAAATGATAATTATATGGAAAGAAGGGAAGAAAAATTAATTCAAGAAGCAATAACTGAGACTTTATCCATGTGTTTATTGAGTAATATGCAAAAATGATAATTATATGGAAAGAAGGGAAGAAAAATTAATTCAAGAAGCAATAACTGAGACTTTATCCATATGCACTTTACAAGTTCAAGTTAGTTAATATTTCCAAATTTTCAATAAACAGTTATCCACATATACTGCTTTGATTCATTCTTATGGCATGTGGACTTATTTCATGATTTTAGTAGGAGATAGGTGCAAAACCGTAGCTAAACCCTTAGTTTAATTTGGTTGCCAAAATAACTTACCGGTGGCTGCTTTGATATGTATAACTGCTTTCTTTTGTGCCGCTCGTGTATTCTCTCTTTATTCTTTTCTTTTAGAGGGTAAATATGAAATTATATTATACAAAAAACCTTTGCTTCTTGCCTAAGATGGGCAACTCTTAAATCCTCTTCTACAATAGCAGAGAAAATTTTGAAAAAGAAGGTTATGGATTTCCTTTAAATCTTGTCACTTTTGCCAGAAAATCTGCATCTTGATTTGCTGCTGCAAATATGGCTGGTTTTCAATTGCACAAGCTAGTGATTCTTGCCTTGATATGAATAGTTTCTGTCACTGCTTATAACTAATCAACTAGTGTACATCAATGTTGAAAAAATGGACCTATCTTAGAGTTGTACAACAGTTCAAAACGTGCTTGCAGCCCTTGAATTTCGTCAGATAAATCTTGAATGCTTCAACTTTCTGCAAGAACCTACATAGGCATCCTGGCATTGTCTACAAGGATGTTCTCTAACCTAGTTAGGTTGAGCACACATCAGTATGTGGTATGCATATGGCTGCAATATCATTTGTAATTATTCTCCCTTTTTTAATTATATCTTTCAAATCTTCGTTGCCTAATCTTGAAAGCCACCAAAATAAATCATACCGTCAAAGAACAAAACCAGTCAAAAAATAAGTTATTAAATATTTATCCTAAGTAGGACTCTTAGATAAACATAGGAATCTCCAAAGGTCTATAAACAAAATTAGTAGAAAAAATATTATACCAATTAACTTACAGAGCGAGCTCTTGAATAGACTTAGAAGCCTTTAAAAATCTGTAGTAATAAAATCAAAACTCTTGATATCAACGTCGGCGGAACCGGTACCGAGCACCGTATCGGTTCTCCGGCGGGACGAGTTGGTACAGCCCCACGTCGTGCCGTGCTGGGCTTGTACCGACACAATTGAAGAGGCAGGGGAGAGGGAGAATGAGAGAGGAAAAGAGAGAGAGAGAGAGTGGGGGAGGGAGGGAGGAAAGCAGGCGGAGGGTTATAGAGGCTGGCAGAGGGGCAGCAAGGGGAAGCTGTGGTCGTTCTCTTGTTTCGTTCTCTTATTTCGCGATTTTAGGCTTCCCCTTGCTGCCCCGGCACCGGCCTCCATCGGCCTGCCTCCCTCCCTCCCCTGCTCGCTTTCTCTTTTTCTCTCTTTCCTTCTCCTTTTCTGTCTTTGGCAATGGTTTTCGTTTCCGTTGCCAAAACCGTACCGGTGGGCCGCTGGTATGGCTCAGAACAGCTAGAACTGCCTGATTTGGGATAGTTCCGCCGACCCTGCTTGATATTGTGACCCATTACATAGTAAAACTTAAACACAAGGAATAAATCCCATGATATTTCTCCACTTGTCCTAGACCTAGAACTAACTTAGAATATAGACATAGAAACAAATATGAAATTGAGTTATACTAGCAAGGTTGGTTTGCTAACATGTGTCAAATAGAAGAGTATCTATGAAATAATACCTACATGAAGGCGATTGATGATGATAAAATAAATTGTAAAATTATCCTGCATCAAGAAGATGTTATTAGTTAAATTTCTATAGCTTTCACGGAGTGAGATGCTATTATACTAATGCAAAAAAGACAGCAAGAGGTTATTTTTGGTTCTTTTTGTCTCCTACGAATGAAAGGGTAACAAAAACTACCGGAAGCAAAACAGGGTATGCTACCGGTCAAAGAAAGTACGATTTTAGCTTAGGTTATTGGGTACATAGTGAAGCAAAAGGTACCAGATCGAGCTTAGTTTGAGTAAATTATAGTAAAGAAAACACTATAGAATTTACCTGATGTAAGTAGGTTAAGCCTAGAATAAGTGTGAGAGCACTTTATGGTGCCAAAGGTAAGAACCCATCCTCAAAGGAGAATCTTTACCAAAGAAAAGAGAACATAATTTTGAGTATGGGCAGAGGAGAAGTGCTTATAACAAAATTATTTGTATGCAGTAAAGTGTGAGTGTGGGGGGTGGGATGGTTAAAGCTGTAATAGGAAAAATCTTGAATAGAATTTTCATCGCATTTGTCAAATGAGTGAATACAAATCAATGCATTGTACAAAAAAGAGAAATGGACGCTTACTGCCTTTATGGAGCTTGGGACTGAGGCATGCTCCCATCCTCTTTTGAATTTTCTTTCTTTGTTTTTTTTTGGAGAGAAAAGTTAGGCAAAGTCCAGAGAGATTTCATTATCTTGAGACTTTCATTATTAACATATAATTTTGAATGTAAGTAGAAGAAAAGTGTTTGTAAAAAAAGATTAATATACAGAAAAAATGCAGTAAAGACATAATGGGGCAAAAATGAATAGGACCCTGAAGTCATAGGCATTCTTAATAGAATGAGAAAAAATGGAGGACAAGATAGATATAAGATAAAATAATTTTTAAAGAAAAGGGACAACATCCATGGGCTGTTTGTCTTCCTCCTTTTCTTCCTTTGAAGTTTACACGAGTTGCTGATCTCCTTTATCTTCTTTTTCTTCTTTTACATTTCCATTTAAGTATTAACTCTAATTGCAAGAGCTATTTTGGAAAGATCAGGAGGTATGAAGGATTTGGAAAGGCTGGGTAGTTGGAAGCATGGACTGAAAGGAAGCAGTTTCTATTGAAACAGTGAAAGAATTGTTTAGTTCCTCTTCCCTTAAACCATTTAGTTGTTAATTATTATTTAATGAAAAATCTCACCCACCTCCCTCTTTATATAGAAGCCACAAAAAGAACAGCAGCAAAGTTTTAGCCCTAATCTTATCCAACTTTCATACCCCAATAATAACTGTTAAACACCTAAACTATAAACTTCAGGTATTGTGGGAGCATATTATATCTAGGTTATAGCAAAGGTAGTAAATACCTAAATTTTTCAAGGGGCAATTACTGCTGCTTGACCCCACTGCGTCCGCCCACAATTTTAGTAGCTTATGCTACAACCTTGCTTTAATTCATATATTTGGATGATGTTACAAATTTTATCAAGTCTTTCAGGATTGTGGATGGAAAAGTTGGGGAGAAATATCTTATGGAGGATATGGATGTGTCAAACGTGCTGAGGCTGCAGAGTTTCTGGTCAGTAAATTCATTTTAGACCTGCATATGCAATTACCTTCCTGATCTAGATAATTTATTTAATTTAAAATGGTTTCTAAAGAAGAATCCAGTCTTGTTAGATAACTGTCCAAATTTCTTTCGTCATTTTTTTAATGCAATGTCCCAAACAGGAGAATTCATTTTACAAATTTATATTACATGATGCATATTGATCTTATATATTGAAGTAACACATGCTTGCATTATCTATCAGGTTAGGTCATGGATGGATGAAGCATATCCTGGAGTTAAAGATTGTATTGTCTCATATATTATTGGACATGACAGCTTGAAAGCAACTGGAAGTGATAGGGTTACTTACTCTATCGAGCATGTAATGGATATAAGACTTCGTATGGATGGTTTATTCAAGCTGAAGGAGCATGCAGTTTGCTTTGTCGAAGAGTTTACAGCTCTCTACACAAATGGACCAGCTGGTGGTGGTGGAATATGGTATATAAGTCATGAATTCTTTTATTTCCTATGTTGTTAGTTTTAAACCTACGTCATGCATGAAGCATAAAAATTGGTTGTCATATATTTTATATGAGATCACTATATTCAGGCGCAATTGGTTCCAGCAAATTCCATAAGTGGTTTAATTTCTTCTTGATGATTGGAAACAAGTTGACATGAATATTGTCCATCTTTTGCGTTGGTGTCAACGCTTCATATCTGAATTGTTTGTTCTGGAATGCAGTACTGGACTCAAGAAGGAGATAATTCTTCAAAAGGGACTGGTAAGTTCATCATTTTACATACACGGTAGATTCATTAAATATGATGAATTAAGAAATTGATAAGAATTGCTTTTGTAAAGTATGAATAAGTACTTCAAAAGGAAAGGAAATGCTACTGCTTTCATTCTTCACGAACTCTACCTCCTGGTACTCAAAATGCATATTTCCTATGCAAGTCCAACAGCTCAGCATGGATTACAGCATCGGATCAGCTGTGACCTTTTACTGTCTAAACTTCTGATATTTGTTTGCTTGTTTGCATCGATTCTGGTGGAAGAGCCTCCAGACGTCAAAGCAGGGCACAGTTTCAGAGTTTCAGTTGAAGTCTACGTGGGTCCATTTAGCCTCTAAATAGCTCCTTTGACTTTCTCACCTTAGTGACGAGAAAAAATGGAACTTTGGCTCTGCCTTGCTGTAGAATCGTGGAACAGGAATTGATGTTGGGGGGATATGGGAGTGAATCATGTGTTGATCGACAGATCTCCACCTCCATTTTCATAACCCTCACTTGCACAGCAATTGAACATAGCATGACTATTTATGGCTTCATTTTATACCCACCTGCCAGAAATTTGTTCCATATTGGTCAAACTGTGCAAGAATATGATTGTTCTCATACAAAAAGACTGCATTAGGATGCCAGAAACGATTTATTTCCTAAAATATTGATGAAAATCATGAAATTGAAACTGTCTGTGGTTTGGTTTGTACTTTTCAGGTTGAACGTGAACGTGTTTTCTGGCGAACAGAAATGATGAGATCAAATTCTACACATCAATGTATTAAAGGTGCAGCATGTGATGAATCAGATCAAACCCACGGAGAACAAACAAAACCAATAGTTATCCCAAAAGTCATTTACGCGAACAGCACGGTGTCCTCAGCACTTGCAGTTGCTGCTCCATCGAACAAGAAAATTCCTCTATATGAAGTTGCCCATAGCAGAGCTGGTGACAAAGGAAATGACTTGAACTTCTCCATCATCCCTCATTTCCCAAGAGATATTGAGAGGCTTAAAATGTTTATTACACCAAATTGGGTCAAGGAGGTGGTGTCACCTCTTCTTGATGCTTCATCATTTCCTGATCCTCAAGCTATCAAGCAGAGAAGCAATCGGCTTGAGCAGGTGATGGTGGAGATCTATGAAGTCACCGGCATTTATTCTTTGAATGTTGTGGTGCGAAATATTCTTGATGGTGGTGTCAATTGTTCTCGAAGAATAGATCGACATGGGAAGACTCTGTCTGATCTCATCTTGTGTCAAGAGGTCATGCTGCCTCCATTTCCACATGAAAGCATCTGAAATCCATTTTTATTCGCTGTTGAATACCAAACTTCCAGATCTACTTAACACCAAATAGAGGGATTCTTTATTCCAAACCGTCAATTATGTGCATGAAACCCTCAAAAAGCTCATGAATGACAGCAATTTCTTTACTGCACTGTGATGCTTCTGTTTCTTTAATTTACCCCAAGTTCAAAGACAAAAGGAATGATTTAGGTCATGAACCTTTTCAATAAATTATAAAACCTTCAAGCTTTGTTACTGTGGTAGCTGGAAACCAGATGGTTCTTTCTGGTTTTCCTCTCCATTGGTATATCATGTGTACTTGGTCATTGGATGGCACTTCTATTTTAGGTGGTATGATGCGATCCGATAGAATTTGATCCGTATCCCAAGATTCTTGACTCTTCTTGATTTCTGGAATGGTAGTTCCGACCTGATTGCAGACACGATTTCTAAAGATCCATCCGTCAGATCGATCTTAATTTTGGATATGTTGTAGATCTCCGCGTTAGCTTTCCAGCGGTAGGTCGTGGGTCTAGAGAGGATGTCGGGATCTTAAGATATCAGCCTCCGACTGATGACTGTGCAGGGAAGGACGGGCTGATAATCCAACGGGATGGAGTTGTTTGTAGAAGCTGGAAGGGATCAAGGAGGAGAGGAAGAAGAGGGAGGAGGTGGCTGGCCTCTCGAGACAGAGGTGGTGCAGCCGGATGAAGGAGGGGGCGGCGGCCTTGGACGGCGGCCTAGGGAGAGGGGGAAGGCGTCGCAAGAAGAGAAGAGAGAAGGGAAGAGAGCTAGGGCAAAAGCCTTTCAATTAATTTTTGCATGCTGAAATAGGTGCTCACCACATCTATTTATAGGTGGCTACCTGACCCCTTAACTTGACTTGATCTAATTGAATTCAAGAAATAACTAAACCCAAAGCGACTCTAATAAAGGCCAAGTCGGCTAATCCGAGCAAGGCTATGCTGAAATGAAATTAACATCAAGGACTCAAAAGCAAAAATAACCAAATGATTAAGTCTGAGGCGGTCTAGTGGATCCAACCGCATCACTCCACCACGCTTCCCTTAACCTTGTCCTCAAGGTCGGAAGTCAGGGAAACGATCAAGTATCTCAGTCTCAAACTCCCATGTGGCCTGGTCTGCTGCTCTCCCCAGCCACTCCACTAGTATCTGGGTTTTCAGTCGTCCTTCTACTCGTATTCTGTGCTTCGCCAGCACTCGAACCGGCTCCACTACCTCGTCCTCCGGTGGCTCATGTATGATTGGGCCGACAGATGTCTTGGGTCCAAGCCGGGCCCTCAGAAGCGACACATGGAATACCGGGTGAACTCTCGATGTAGTCGGCAAGTCCAAGCGATACGCCACGGGTCCAATGCGCTCCATTATCTGAAAGGGCCCATAGAAGCGATGAGAGAGCTTCTGGTTCGCCATGGGCCGCAGTGTCAACTGTCGATAAGGCTGCACCTTGACGTATACCCAGTCGCCCACCTCGTATACTGGATCTCTGTGCTTCCGATCATGCAGCTGCTTCATCCTATTCTGCGCAGTCGTTATGTGGAACTTTAACCGCCGTAAGGTAGCATCGCGGTCTAAGAGCTCAAAATCTGCCTCTGTCCGGTCCGCATGTGACAGTGGATCATAAACTCGCAGCGTCGGTGGTACTTGTCCATACACCGCCTCAAAGGGTGTCATCCCTATGGCTGAGTGGAAAGCGGTGTTGTACGAATACTCGGCCCAAGGTAAATAAGAAAGCCACTCTCGGGGCCGATCACCAATCATACAGCGCAAGTACTGCTCGATGCAGCGGTTTACCACCTCCGTCTGCCCATCGGTCTGAGGGTGGTAAGCCGAGCTCATGGCAAGCTTCGTCCCTTGCTGTTTGAAGTAAGCCTGCTAGAATGCGCTAACAAAAATGCGGTCACGATCAGAAACAATAGTCCGAGGCATACCATGTAATCGAGCAATGTCCCGTATGTAGACCTCTGCCACCCGTCGAGCAGAAAATGGATGTGCGAGCGCCGAAAAGTGGGCATACTTGCTGAGGCGGTCCACAACGACCATGATCACTGAGTACCCTCGAACTAATGGCAGCCCCTCAATGAAGTCCATCGACATATCCTCCCAAACCTGATCAGGAATCGGTAAAGGCTGAAGTAGACCCGCAGGTCGCAGTGAATCCGCCTTCGCCCTTTGGCACACATCGCATTGCTGTACATAAGCTCTGACCGCTGCCTTCATGCCTACCCACGTACAGCTCTGGCTCAGCCTCTTGTAAGTCCTGAAAAATCCCTCGTGTCCAGCAAAAGGAGTATTATGGAAGTGCTGGATCAATACCTGCCGCATGGCTGAATCGGTGGGCACGCGGATCAACCCATGGTCCAGAATCAACCCATCTCGGTCCTCCATCTCGGGATGACTGCTCGGGTCTGCTGCCAACTCCCTCTGGATCTGTACTAGGTCCGGATCCCGGCATGTGGCGGTCCTCAAGTCTGAAATAAAAGGAAAAACCGGTGTAGTCAAAGCCGCCAACTCGCCGGACTCGGGATGGCGCGATAGTGCATCCGCCACTCGATTTTCTGCGCCCTTTTTGTACACCATCTCATAGTCGTAGCCGAGAAGCTTCGACACCCACCTCTGCTGGGCTGGAGTATGTATGCGCTGCTCAAGAAAAAATGGAAGGCTCTGCTGATCAGTCCGAACGATGAATTGGCGGCCGATAAGGTACGGCCTCCACTTTGTGACTGCATGGATGACCGCCATCATCTCCCTCTCATATGTGGACAGCGAGCGGGTCCTAGGGGACAACACCTTGCTCATGAAAGCAATTGGCCGTCCCTCTTGCATCAAAACATCACCAATGCCGGCACCGGAAGCATCGCACTCGACTACAAACGGTTTGGCGAAATCGGGTAGCGCCAAAACCGGGGCCGTCGTCATGGCTTCCTTGAGCTTCTCGAACGCTTCCGTCGCTGCCTCGGTCCATCTATACTCGCCCTTTCGCAGCAACAGGGTCAGTGGCGCGGCGATCTTTCCATATCCCTCCACAAACCGGCGGTAATAACCGGTTAGGCCCAAAATCCTCGCAGCTCCTTTTGGTTCTTGGGTAGCCGCCACTCGGTCATGCAATGTATCTTTGCTTGGTCCGGCTCCACACCTGCAGCAGAGATGACATGGCCTAGGTACTCGACCTTCGGTTCGGCCCATAGGCACTTGGATCGCTTTACCTTCAATTGATTTCTGCGCAGAATTTTCAGCACTTCCTCTAAGTGCTCTAGGTGCTCCTGCCATGAACGACTGTAAACCAGTATGTCATCGAAGAATACAAGGACATACCGTCGTAGTAATGGTCTGAATATGTCATTCATGAGCCCCTGGAACGTCCCTGGTGCATTGGTGAGGCCGAACGGCATCACCCGGAACTCATAATGGCCATCGTGTGTCCGTAACGCCGTCCTGTGCACATCTTCGGGCCTGACACGGATCTGGTGGTATCCGGCACGGAGATCAAGTTTGCTGAAGTATTCCGCACCAGCAAGCTCATCCAATAGCTCCTCGATGACTGGAATCGGATACCGGTCCTTAACGGTGATCGCGTTAAGTGCCCGGTAGTCGACGCAGAATCGCCACGTCCCGTCCTTCTTATGTACCAGCAGCACTGGCGATGAATATGAGCTTCTACTGGGCTGAATGATGCCGCTCTCCAACATCTCTCGTACCATCTTTGAGATCTCCTCCTTCTGAATGTGCGGGTAGCGGTAAGGCCTCACATTCGCCGGTTCTGCTCCCGGTACAATCTCTATGTGATGATCGTGCTCCCTCTCGGGTGGAAGACCATGAGGCTCCTCAAATAAATCTGCGAACCCCTGTAAGAGAGCAGCCAAATCAGTAGGTATACCTGCCTCCGTCGTGGTCTCCGTCGACAGAGGTAAGAGCTGCATCAAGTAGCTGTGTGCGCCGGGTCCGGGCAAGCCGACTAGGGGCTGAAGTGCAGCCCTTGGGCTAGGCCGAATGCCATCCAATCTAACTCGCCGTCCGCTCCGTCTGAAAGTCACCAACATCTCGGCGAAGTCGAATGTAACCGGCCAAGACTCTGCAGCCACTGCGTACCAAGGACCAAATCAGCTCCTCGTAATGCCAACGGATAGAGATCGAGCTTGAATTGGCTGCCCTGGATCGTCAAAGTGATGCCTCGGCATATGCCCTCCGCCCTCAATGTGGCTCCGTCACCCAATGCCACGTCAAAGCCCAATGTCGCCTCTGCTATGAGACCGATCTGTTTGACGAGCCTTTCATCCAAAAAATTATGGGTGCTGCCCGTATCTATGAGGATACGCACCACACGTCTTTTGATCATGCCGTCCACGCGTAGCGTTTTCGGTGTCGCCGATCCGGAGTAGGCATGCAATGAAATCTGAGGTGGCACGTCCTCTTTCTTGGCCTCTAAATCTTGGGGCTCGTCCTCAGCAACCTCATCACCATCTTCAGCCACGGCCTCGTCCTCCAATCCGTCGATCAACATCACCACTCCGACGGGCCGCGCACACCGGTGTCCCGGTGTAAATTTCTCGTCGCAGCGAAAACATAGGCCTTTTGCTCGACGTTCCTCCACTTGTGCTGGTGTCAAGGTCCTCCCGGGTGGACGCTCAACCCTCTTGATGTCACCTGACAAGCGAAGAGGGGTCCTCGGCCCTGTGTTGGCTCTGCTGCATAGTTGTTTGATTCTCACGCAAGAACTCCAAGAGACGGTCGGTGGAATCAAGATCGGGTCTCAGGTCCGCCGAGGCCGCAGGTGATCGCGAGCCTTCTTGATGTGGGTCGACGCCCCTTGAAGATGCCGCTTCTTGCTGCTTCGAGGTTGTAGAGCGGGTGTTCACCATCTTCCAAGGCCAAGGATTGAACTGCTCTGATACCAAATTGATGCGATCCGATAGAATTTGATCCGTATCCCAAGATTCTTGACTCTTCTTGATTTCTGGAAGGGTAGTTCCGACCTGATTGCAGACACGATTTCTAAAGATCCGTCCGTCAGATCGATCTTAATTTTGGATATGTTGTAGATCTCCGCGTTAGCTTTCCAGCGGTAGGTCGTGGGTCTAGAGAGGATGTCGGGATCTTAAGATATCAGCCTCCGACTGATGACTGCGCAGGGAAGGACGGGCTGATAATCCAACGGGATGGAGTTGTTTGTAGAAGCTGGAAGGGATCAAGGAGGAGAGGAAGAAGAGGGAGGAGGTGGCTGGCCTCTCGAGACAGAGGTGGTGCAGCCGGATGAAGGAGGGGGCGGCCTCCTTGGACGGCAGCCTAGGGAGAGGGGGAAGGCGTCGCAAGAAGAGAAGAGAGAATTAGGGAAGAGAGCTAGGGCAAAAGCCTTTCAATTAATTTTTGCATGCTGAAATAGGTGCTCACCACATCTATTTATAGGTGGCTACCTGACCCCTTAACTTGACTTGATCTAATTGAATTCAAGAAACAACTAAACCCAAAGCGACTCTAATAAAAGCCAAGTCGGCTAACCCGAGCAAGGCTATGCTGAAATGAAATTAACATCAAGGACTCAAAATCAAAAATAACCAAATGATTAAGTCCGAGGCGGTCTAGTGGATCCAACCGCATCATGGTAGCAATATCACCCGTCTTTCATCTAACACCAGATTGGCCTTTTGATTGTTCAATGTGGGTGAATGCATCTCTTTCCAAGTCTGTAGATTTTATTTATAATATGATGGTGATTATGTGATAGTTGCTGCCATTGATTATTTATGTTACTAATGTAGATAGTTGCAAGCTATATGGAGCATCCTAAATCAATGGATTAAAAGTAATCACTAGAGTTGTTCATGTTGCTTGACAAAATAAAATTGGATGGTCCCATTTTGGCTCATGCCATTTTAACAGGACATGCAGACCCCGGTACTTGGTACCCGGATGGGTTGCTGGAATTCGAAATAAAGGAGACAGAGACATTTCCAACTGCCGTATGCTTGAGAGACAGATATCTTCTGATGGTTCAGTTGCACCTACGCATTCAAAACTTTAGTTGCATCAACTAAAGAACCACTACAGATCATTTACCAAGAAAAAAACCACTAGGGATACTGTTGATATTGTTGTGCAGTTACAAGCTAGGCTCATGTAATACATTGGATTTGATGAGTATGATGATGAGAAAGTGAAAGATACTAATAGTTAGTGAGACTTTATTTAATTCTTGTTGTTTTTTAAGTCACAATGAATTCTTTCTATTTAGGCCAGTCTTTGAGCAAAAAAAATAAAATAAAGCAGAAATTAATTGCCTGGGTTCTCTTCAGGTCTAACAAAAGCTTTCTATTGACTGTAAATACTATTTTGGGTCGACAAATCTCTCCATTTCTAATTTCCGGTCTCTAATAGCTATTTGAATATTTTAAAATTTTGAAGATACTTCTACAACCCTCACCAAACAGTTACAATGTGATGATGAGATCTCGATATCTTGAGTGATGGCAATTCATCCATTCAAGTTAAGAGAATTAATCCTGATGCCTAATTTATGAAAATTATTTCGAAATTGCCTGTTAATTTCCCCTAAAATAAATGTAGACCACGCCAATTATATGACCTTGCCGCCTGCAGGAATTTCCTTCACTCAAGAATCTCTTAAGATAGTTTTCTACGTCTTCGATGGATAAATAGATTTGTACACAGAAAAAAAAAACTATAATTAGGCAAAATGAGTCTGGGGACACGTTCAAATGGTGATGACCGTTAAAAATTTTGGATTCCTGGTATACTATAGAATATGGATAGTATGGGACGTGACACCGTTCCTTTATCCTCCCTTTTTGACTTTGTCTTTGTGGTTTGTAGCTTACAGCCCTCCGCTTCCCTCTCCTATATTTCCTCCTTTCATTCCCATCTCTCTTCACCAAAATAAGCTTTTGAATCTCATGCTTTAAAGCTTTCACCTCATCTTATTTCTCCTCTCTATTCTCTTCTTTTTCTGCTTTTCTTTGTTGCAGATTGAGAGGCAGACTTCCTTTGTCAGCTGAACTTTTCTTCTTTCTTTCTTTCTTTTCCAATATTCTCTAATACATGAATATATAAAGAAGATAGTACTGCTTGATTTGGTGTATTGTTTCTCTTGGGTTTGCAACTGGAATATTTTCTTTTGAACTGTGGCCATGTCTTTCAGTGGCACCCAAGACAAATGTAAGGCATGCGACAAGACTGTCCATTTCATTGATCTCTTGACGGCGGATGGGGTTCCCTATCACAAGACCTGCTTCAAATGCAGCCACTGCAAAGGAAACCTTACGGTAGGCTCAATTCTTAAGCTGTATTGATATACAAGTTGTAACCATTTGCATGTTATTCCTCGAAGCTAACAAGGTTTTTTTTTCTGAAAACAAAAAGAAAAAGAAAGCTATATAATGTAAATCTCTAGTTTGCTTGTGATGCGTCAAAATAACCTAGGGTTGCAACTTACTAGCCATTTTAGCACCATAGGGGCCCTTATAGTACACTTTTATATATGCTCCATTGTGTTACAAACATATATAATGGACTGCAAAATAAAGGCCTTCATGTATGAATTATGAATTTGATAGAATCATATAATGGCCATCATGGCTGATTTTTGACAACAATTTTTCCCCCCTGAGAATTTAGCATGAATTATATACATTGATATTATATTTTAGCCATTAGGTTAATACTTAAATACAATATTATATCATCTAAGTGTATTCAGAATATTGTTAATTTGCTATTTTAATTTTTTGAGAAAAGTTAATTTTGTCAGTATAAGATGTTGTTGTCATTGGATGGCTAATAATTGTTGGCACATATCAATCATTTAACTCTGAAACTAGGTTTTGTATGTTTCAAGTTTATATGGTTGTTTGGTATCGGTTTCGAGTAGTGGCCTTAAAATAGCAACATAGTATTACTGAAACATGTTTTAGCCTTTCTATTTGCTTTCCATTAGGCTAAAATTACATTCTATATGTTGTTGTATGGGCATGTCTTCAGATGTGCAGCTACTCTTCCATGGATGGAGTCCTCTACTGCAAACCTCATTTTGAGCAGCTCTTTAAGGAGACAGGCAGCTTCACCAAAAAATTCCCAACAGGTAAAAACTATTCATCCTTCTCAGAATTTTATGCTTGTCTCTACCTAACAAACGAGAATTTTCCATATTTTACATACTTTCCATCAGTCATCTATGGATACTTGGATCATTTCTTCAGCTAAGATTCTCTGTATTAATCAATAACCTTTTTCTGATGATTGTGTCACGGCTCGATGTTGGTTCTGCGGTTCTCAGGTGCAAAATCTGGGGATAAGAATGAACTGGTAAGCTAACTTGACTTCAAGCTCCATCATCTGAATTCCTCTTTCCCCTTTGTTCCTCTAGGAAGAACTAATCATATATACTGTCATCATCAGCATATGGCTAATGTAATATATTCTTACTTAGCAGAATAGGACTCCAAGCAAGGTGTCCTACATGTTCTCTGGGACCCAAGACAAGTGTGCCAGCTGCAACAAAACAGCATACCCTCTGGAAAAGGTTAGATGTTACCTCCCATCATATGTTGGGGAAGTTGAATAAGATGCTCAAACAGAGCTTCTCACAATGTTGTCTTTGTTGTGGAAGATAACTGTGGAGGGAGAGTCATACCACAAGACCTGTTTCAAGTGCTCCCATGGGGGGTGCACCCTTACACCTTCATCCTATGCCGCGCTTGATGGCATCCTCTACTGCAAACACCACTTTGCACAGTTGTTCAAGGAGAAAGGAAGCTACAATCACCTAAACAAGGCTGCTTCGATGAAACGGAGTGCTGCTATTGAGCAAGAGCAAGAGCAAGCACTGGCGGAGACGGCACCTGAGCTCGAACAGGACCAAGAGCAATCATAGAGGCATGCTGCTTTATAGATCAACATATTCTCCTTTGTTTCCTTTTTTTTTTTGGCCTTTCTAAGTTTGGCTCCTCTAGCTTTGTGATTTTTCCCTTTTTTACATCTATATACATGGCTTGTGATAATGAAAATAAATGGTGAGCTTGCATTTACTTGTTTACTTGACAATGTAAGATCTTCAAACCAAAGAAATACTTGGAACATGGCTTCAAGCTAAGGTCACAAGTTTGCCTTACGTATTTGTATAGCAAGTTGTTTTATAGTGGATTTTAAAGTTGGGTTTGAAGTTTGCACGGCAGAAAAGAATTGTACCGCTTTTTGGATCAGTAAACAATATACGTAAGGCTAGCAGAACTGTAGACTAGATTTTTTCTTTTGGCAGAGCACTCTGATAATGTATTGTAGGCTAATTATGTAACATGCTATTCTCTTATGATATTTTATTTTCTGATTCTAGATTTGTGTGACTTGTCCCATCCATAAAAAAATAAACAAATAAGAGAAAAGAAATAAGAGATGCAAGTTAGATTTTAATAGAAAGAAGCTTTTTGAGTTTTTCTTCCTCTCTAGGAGAAATATTAGACCTTCTCATTTGAACCAGAAACCATAGTAAATTATTCAGAGTTTTTTTAATATTAAGTAAATGTTAACAGCAGCCTGATGGCTTCATTAATAAAGGGTTAAGTGAACTAATAATGGATATGGTTCCCACGTTCGGGAGTACAGCAAAGGCTGCGAGTTGGGTTGGATTGGACTGACTTGGGTTTAATCTGGTACTTGAATTGGGCCGAAAAGCAGTTTAATTGATTCCCATTTGCATGCAATCAGTCTAGTTTTTCTGATTCTTCAGAATTGACATTCCTTCTTAGATTCAGCTTTTATATTGAGTTTGTATAACCATTCTGGTATTCTAATGTAACTTGACCTCTAGGAATAGCAATTCCTAACTTGATTTAGCATCGGACTGATAGTTCCCCATCGGACCTATAGTTCCCCACTCAGTGTTCAAATCAAATTCAATGTAAATAAAATCAAGTAGTTGATTACGAGTATTCATATAGTAACTGTGATAAAACCTGCTTCTAGCTGCAATCAAGTTTCAGACTTCAGATGCTTCCAATTTATACCTACAACACTTCAATAGTTTTCATTATAAAACAAAATGAATAATTTGAGGAATACTGAAAAAATATACGATACCTTTCGCGCGAAAGAGTGATTGATCTTTTTTCATAATGTTGCCCATCGAATTGCACTCCACACAGATCTCAAAGCACTTCAAACATATCTATTCATCTGCCTGTGTAGATCTCAAAACAACCATCGCAATCCAACAGTAGATATGCCCAAAAGAAGGTGAATCATTCTTTTGCATGAAAAATGCAATGCCCTCCCACTTTTAAGTGCCAAGGCTGTTTATGAGGTAGCATAATTTGGTTGTAGGAATCTCTCCGTCTCGATGTCGTCATCTTGGAAGGAAAAAATTATCACATACATGCATCCTATCACTAAGATGAGCACGAGATAAATGGAACCTATACTAACACATCTCGTGACACCAGGCGTCCTCGAAAGGCTCACACGCAGGCCAACAGTTTGCAGTGTTCTTGCAAACATTGCCATCCCGAATCTAACCATCCAAAAGGTTCAATGAATGAAATGAAGACCCCCATAAGCAGCAAACCGCACGGTGCCAATCCCCAAGGGTCCCCACTAGCCTTATTGCAACCACCATCCTTACTCATTGATGTTTCTTAAAATTACAAATGGGTTTGGCCTATAATGCTTATTGATCCTAATTAGAATAATGAAAGACATGTCATGGGCCTAATAAACCTGGACTTGGGCCAAAAATGAGAAGGCAAGAGGGTTTTTGAAGTTATTAGCCTTTTCTTTTTTTGTTGATTTTGATAATTTTATTCTAATCTTGGAATATGAGAGCCATGAAATGAGGATTCAAAGCCTTAATGGTTCTATCATGGGACAAAGATATCCTCACAAAAGCTGGTTTTTAAGGAAAATTAATTTAACCAGAAAGGAAAAAATATTTCTACTTTTTAGCAAAAGGATCTTAAAAAAAAAAGTAAACAGACAAATTTTTTGATGTTAGATGACTAAAAGACACCTGAGGAATTAACCAAAGACCAACATGTACAGAAGTCAAAGCTGTCTGCTTTTATACAGCATGTTCGGGTGCGAAGTGGTGGCTTCCGCTAGATTCTCCCTAGATTTGAAACATCTCCCGTTGTCCGAACTTCAGACCATTGTCCCAAAGGGCATCCTTCCTTCACCAAATCTCAATCTCTCTCTCTCTCTCTCTCTCTCTCTCTCTCTGAGCTGAAGCTTTTGGGAGGGGCAAGGGGAGGGCAAAGATGAGCAGGGGAACGAGCATATTTGTCATCAGGTGGATCAACTTTCTAACCATGGTGAGCATATCAGGATCCTTTTCCTCTCTTTTTTGTCCTGTCGTGCTCAGATGTATGATTGCTTCTTTGTTTCCCTCTTTCGATTTTAATCCTTTCCTCTTCTACACCCTCACTTCTTTTAGTTTTATTTTTAAAATTCCATCTGGGTCTTAGTGATATCCCTGAAGATTTTGGTAATGATGCTTTGCTGAAAGGAAAAATTATACACTGTTCTTTTTCCTTGATGCATATGCAAGTGTGGATTTTTTTTTTTTTTTTCAGGTGCTGCCAGGGTATATTGTTTTTTGGGTTAACAAATAACCCAGATTTTACACAAGATACCTCTGCATTGATGTGATGAATATTTAGAATGGAAAAGAAGAAAAAATCTGGTATCCTCGATTTTTTTTTTTTTTAGGTCCCCATAATTCAAATCTTGTTGTATATATATTTTTTTAAAAAGGAGAAAGGACAAATGGGAAAGATGGATCCAGGGCTCATGCTGCTTTTCACATCATTGCAAAGTGCACTAGGTTTTGCCCTTGAAAAGTTTGTTTGCAGTTATTTCACAGTTTAGGAAGTAGGAAAACATGTGGTTTTAAGCTTGATTGCTTTTTTTTCTTCTTCTTCTTCCTCCTTTTTTTATAATTGTTATAAGATCTTATGCCGGTCTATAATTAAGAATAATGCTGGTTTTCTCTTAATGCGGTCATACAGATATTAGCAATAGCAGTTATATGTTTTGGGATATGGATGAGCACCCATCATGATGCATGCCGAAGGTCCTTAACACTCCCTGTCATGGGTATCGGCGCTTTAGTCCTTCTAGTGTAAGCATTTTATGCATATGCTACAGAAGCCTATCTTGATGATTCTTTACCTCTTTTGTTATTTTATTTGGGCATTCTTCAAATTTTCAGATCCTTGATCGGGTTCCTTGGAGCTTGGAAGAATGTCACCATACTGCTGTGGGCGGTATCCTTTTGTAGTTTGTAACATATGACAATTTTGCAAATTTTTAAGTTATTTTCCTCTCATGTAATTAAAAGGTTACCTTGACATAAAAACTTCAGTATCTTGTGATCTTGTGCTTAATTTTGGTGGCAATTATGGCGTTCACTGTGTTAGCGTAAGTATTGACTGTAGGATCAATTATTTGAAGTTTAATTTGTTCTGCTCTGTGATTTGATAGAAATTTATAAAATCTCTGGCTCTTCTAATTCTTTCCGACTCTACATTTATTAAGCCATTTAGTCCGTACTCCGTAGCGCTCTTTAAACTTGTGAAATTTCCATTTTTACATGAACAAGAAAGTGCAATGTAACCTGTACCTTTTTTTTTTTAGCAACAAGGTGAAGTTCCACCCTTTTTCTACTTATAAATTATAAATAGGAAATAAAATTCCTGAAAAAAGTGACCAGCAATCCACCTTAAATGCTCAACAAAATTCCCAAACATGAACTCCATTCCATAGCTCTTAGCAATTTTCATTGCTATCAATAAAAACCACAAACAAAGCAAAGCCAACGCGAAGAAATAGGGAGTGGAAGGGCTATCATCTTCTCTGGCATCAACTTTGACATGCATTAGATCCACCAGAGACTCTCCAGGAAAAATTACCATCAGTTTTTTCCTCTTCTTATCAGGAAGAACACTTGCCCAGTATAGAAAATGAAACTCAACCTATATCAAATTATAATTAGTTTGCACATGGAATAAATCCCTCAACAAAGAGGTCAATTATTCTAATAAATAAGTCTTTCTAATTTTGGTAAATTGAATTTTCCTAAGGGATTTAAAACAACATATGATATTGTAGTGAAAATGCTGCCCTTTTTTGATTAAGGCTTTGCTTATTCTCTTTATCTGAATTTCATCTCAATTCAATGTAGACCATGAGGCATTTCAAGGAAGCAAGATTGAGTTATGCACTATCAAATGTGTAGTGATACTGGACCTAGTGTCACAGGTTCAAAACACGGAAACAACCTTTCCAGAGACGGGGGCAACACACACACATCTGACTCTCTTAGACCTGCATTGGCGGGAGCCTTTTGCACCGGAATGCCCTTTTTTATCGGATGTTAGTAAACATTAATGGTTGTGCCTACTGGGACTTGGTGTGGTTAATGTGCAATTCCATGCTGACTCATAACATGGACCAGCATGTAGCAAAGTCTAATCTAGTGGGTGGATATACAACTAGAATGTTTGAATATTCTAGTTCAATGACCTTTTTAGTTCTTGGACAACTAGCTTGCTTATATTTGTGTTTAGAGAATGCTTGGAAAAAGAAAGTTTCTTTTGCTAATCTGTTGAAGTCTAGCATCGTAAATGATTTAGTATATATGCTCTAAATGCTGTTTAGATTTTTAAGCACTAAATGCTCTTTAGATTTTTAAGTGCTCAATGCCCTTGGGACTTCGCTGATATTTTCTATTCAAGTCATTTTCGATCACAACTGCCTCTTTATAACTTTTCATATCCATTACTCGTCAATAAATATATGCATCTCATGTCCAGAGTCCAGAACATGCCATAATATTTTGTTTCTTTATTATTGATTAGTAATTTAGATCTTTAGCCTGATAATTTTTAATTCCGCTATTTTGCGTTATGCCCACTTTTGCAGTGCTCATTTGATGCATACTTTCCATCTCATTATACATCTTGATTTATACACTGAATGAATTGTACATTTCTCTTAAAAGTTTTACATTGAAAGTCTGAAATGCTTTTTTTCAACAAACACACAAACCTATAGAGATTAATGAGCTAATCTATGTTCCACAACCTGGCCCTATTACTGCAGACACTATTCTGTTCAGGTTGATACCTCAGTCCCAAAACACTAGCTTTCTTTTTCCTTGTTAAGTGATAAATTGATGATATTGATACTTTCATTCATTATGGAATGACTCTTTTGCATGAATTAACCACCAAAGTATCCATTCTTATAATTGTCCTACCTCTCCATAAGGCTCCAATCCCAACTAGGGCATTGAATAGATCCAGAACCACCCAAATTTCTAAAGTTTATACACAATTTGATTCAGTACCAATATTGGTAGTTATGGGGAGTATGAAGTAATTGAAGAATGGCAATATCTGAAGTCGATAAGTGTATCAGAAAATCCTATTTGTGGAGTCATATTGCCCTAGGCGAATGTTGAATTAATGGCTTCTAATTTTCTGAAATATGTCAGTTTGCCTCAAATTCCAACGACTTCTGCTATTCTGACTGAACTTTATCTACATGCGACAAAATCAAGTTTGGAAGAAGGTGGATACTGCCATCCTCTACAAATAATAGCTTTTTCCAACAATCTGTAGTAGAATTCCATGGTTTTCTTTAGGGCAAACCCAAAAATTATTCAGAAGCACATCAAAAAGTAAGCACAGGAGATTTACACCTTTTCTTTTACAGTATATCTACATCAGCTGAAGAGTCAGATTCACTTTGAAGAATGACATACAATAATTCACTGCCTGCATGTTTTTTGATCTTATAGAAATTTGCGCTGTGGAACACTTTGAAGAACGCCATACAATAATTCACCAACGACATGTTTTTTCATCTCTCATATTAGGACATGCTTGTAAAAGTCTCCTATATAGTTTTGAAGGAACCAAGCTGTAAAACCCTTTTGTAAACATCTTATCAAAAAGCCTAAGAAGAAAACCCATTTTTAGTCTGTTCAATGATACGATCCATTGATAAATGTATTTTATGTAAGAAGTCTGAACTGAATTGCGTGATCACCATAGTTATTTATTGAAGGTATTATAGTGTTGCTATGGTATACATTAAACAACATAAATACAATTATATGAAATTCTGCATCTGTAATCCTTCCCCTTAAATTTAGCTGATAGATCTAAAATTGCTTTCAGGTGTTGTCAACCGGTGCTTTTATAAATGCAGCCTCTAACATATGGAAAAAGTCTTGACATATTTCTAATGTAACCCTTATGATTTTATTTTTTAAGCATCGTATCAGGATTTAATATCAAATTTCTGTTCAAGTCTAACTTCAATCCATGCACCTTACTTGTACTCATTGTTGGCATGTCATCTGCTTACACTGCAAGCAACATAAAGGGACCATCCTGAAGGATGTTTAGCAAACTTGATTGTTCACACCTGCACTTACTGCAACCATGTGGAATAAAGAATGTATCAGAGCTCTTGTTGTACTGTCTTGGTGCTTGTTTAAACTCATAATGATTTCTTTAATTTACAAACCTGCTTTTCTCTTGGCTAAAAAAGGGGGAGGAGTGATTCCATTAATATCTCCAACTCAATTAATGATCATGATATTAAGCTTAATAAAATACACGGGAATTTTGTCACTGATATAATTTATATAAAATCCATTTCCCTGTTATATATTTCCTATATCATAAAACTATCTTTGCTCTTTTTATGCTCGTTTGTTTTGTTCAGCAAACCATCTATAATTGATGGTCCTCTATCCTAAGGTGAATCATGTCACACGTCTTACAAAAAGATTTTGCTTCCTTTGTCGCAATTCCAAGCCAAATACCAATTTTATTCTCTAACTTGAATTTAAAGGTATGGGTATCTTTTTCCTCTTCCTTGTTTTGGTAATGATGTAGGAATCTGTTGAAGTACTATCCTATGCTACCTTTTTCTAATGTCACATATGTCTAAAGATGACAATCCTTCACCTTTTCACTTTCCTTTCAACATGCTTTTGCCTCATTTTTGATAATACACAAGTTTTGATGTTTCCCTGTGATTTGTGATTTCCTGAACGTTGCAGACGAAATTTTTTATCTTTGTTGATAGGCTTGTTGAATTTAGAGTCTAATAGATTTTTTCTTTTGATTAATGTTTAATATCATAAGAAGAATGAAAAGTGTTGCACAACTTGGCATCTTGCTTCCCATACCTAGGATACAATATAATCGAGTAAAAAAAAGATAATTAATTGGTTTTCCTATTCAAGTCTCTTTTGATATTGTAAGTTCAACAAGTCTAGACATTGTTATATTAATGCCACAATCCATGTTAATTGCTGTTCCAAACAATCTTCTAGTAACCCTTAAAAATTCTCATCATGTACTTGCCTCTCTGGGAGTCCTTTTCATTGCTGCAACTGAACTAACCCATTCAATTGAGTGCTACTTTGAACTCTGAGATTGGTTCGATCGGAGAGAAGGGATTGCTTCCTTAAATTTTCTCGGCTCGGACGTCTCATTAGAAAAGAACTAAGAAAATGAAAGAAATTCAAAATTAAGGTTTAGCCCTTTTTGCTTTCGCTAATTGATGATTAAAACTAGTGTACAATGCCTATTTATACTAATGAGGCCCTCTCTCCCATGGTGAGCTAAATTCTTTTTCTAGTGAAAAGAGGCAAAGGTTTTTCTAAAATAGTAAGAAATCATATTAGACCCACTAGATCCCAGATTTCTGTCTTCAGAAGACCTCCTACGGCTGCAATAAGGAGTGATGTGTGGCAAGTAGTTGTCGTAGGTCCACCTACCTGATATGGCTAGTCAAAGACTTACCTGAAAATGAAAGCTTCAGTTTGACTAGCTTGTTTTAGGCCCCAAACATCGTTGAACCTCGATGTCATGGGGTTATGATGAGCCCCTACAGGGTGGTCACACCTTTGTACTTGGCAAGTGGTTTGTTTTGAAACCTAGGATGCCGAAAATGGATGTCGGATGAGATAGTTATGGCTTCCAAAAGTTATGCTTCATGATTGGGTCTTGGATGTGATAGATTTTGCCCTTGAATCCTGGCCAAGTTAGTCCCCAATAGGTCTGGCGATCCTCTTGGATCAACGATGTTGAAGGATCCTTTTTCCCTTTAAAGGTTTCGGTATATCTCTTGATATCAACTTTCTACCATTTAATTTGACCCTCATATTGCGACTTAGACACCCGGTTGTTTTCTATCTTTTACTATTTTTATAAGCTTGATAATTTTTAAAAAGGTGATATCCTGAAGTTTGTGAAATTTTTCTTGGAATAATTGTCAATAAAAGATGCTTAGATCTGTACTTTATTTAGGTTTTGATTTTGAGTAGACTCTATCTTTGGCAATTAAATTTCTAGCTCCAATTTCACAACAATTCTGGTTTAAATAATAAAAAACAAATTAAAGTTCAGTTAAATTCAATTTAAATTTGAGATAAAATACTAAATATGGGGAAAATGAAATAATAAAGATGTATTTACGACATTTTGTAGTAAATTTATTGGTTAGGACTTCTAAAAGTATAGTTTTGTGGTTTTTTGCAATAAGAAAATTAACCTATTATTTTTCAAATATTGTTAAACTAAATCATATTTTATGTGTAATATATCATTTTACCACTTGAGAGCAATCTAGCATATGGCAATCTACTCTTTATGATTTGAGTTGCAGGATAGCTAAACTTGTGTCAGAAAATTTACTTTCATCTAAATCTCTATGGAGCTTATGTTTCCAGTGTTTCCATATCTTTTCCAAACTTTAAAAGAGAGTTTAATACAGAGAAAATGCTTCTCCCCCATTTAAAGTAAAACTGTTAAGAAGATTAACATAATATCTCAAATTTATGCAATTAATTTAGACTGATTAGTTAGTTTTGCTTGGAACTCCTAAACAATCTGAGTTTTGGATTGGTTCTTACTTCTTACTGAAACTGAATGTTTGGATTTTTGTTTGAGGGTTTGGACAAAACTTCTGATCATGAATGACACAATACATTGCACTGCTCTAGGGACTATTAATTGGCATTTTGGTGTAAAATGTGAATTTACTGATTTATCTTCATATTAGCATGACTGGTCATCTTAAACCTCACCTACAATGTTTACCTAGTAGCATGGTCTTGAAAAGCTAGCCACAGGACTTGAAAAACTTATGCCTCAAAGCAAGGCGGTTAAAAGCAGCCTCAAGGCTTCTTCCTTGAGATCAGTTACAAGGGCTTACATTTATGAATTAAAACATACCCTTTACCAGGACAAAGGTGAGAAAGAGGCATGCAACTCTTATATCCTAATATATTATCCTTTTAAAGAGTAAAGTATAAAACTAACCTTATTGCTTCATTTATTATCAAAATGTTGATTATGGTCTCGTGAAAGCTGTAAACTTGTCCTCGTCATATTCTCATCTCTATTTGATTTGAAATTTTAGCCTATGCTTGACACCTTATGCTCCCTGATCCTTGATAGAGGGCAACCAATGGTTTGGAGCAACCCATGAGTGATGTTCCTATTGCTATTGTGTTATCTGTAAGTAATTAAGTTAAATATTTGAGATTTATGCTTTAAGCTGCCTGGAGGATTATGTTTCATATTTTTAGGCTGAGCTGCCTTGCCTCCTCTTTTAGCTTTTTCAGAACATTGCTAGTGAGTGCCATTTACCACAGCTGTAACATCCTACAATGAGTCAAATGGACCAGTCTCATCCCAATGAATCCTAAGCATCCTTTGATAAACTTAATTGTAATCACAAATTCACACATTGGCATACCTCATAAACAAGTTCTTTAGCACTCCTGTATCCTGACATCATAAAGTAGGCACTAAAATTGACAGACGCAGGGGTGGCTCGACAAGTGACCAAAATTTGTTGTTTGTTTCATTTCCTATGTTATTTTTATTTTCATGGAACATTAGTCACTCTTTCGCCTATTAATTCTATTTTCTAAATTGAAACCTTTTGAGTTATGAGAAGGGCTCCATAGGTTTCAAACCTTCAACATCGAACTGATCATGTAAGGACATCCAATAGGACAAGTTTAAGTCAGAACTTTATTGATGTTCAAGTTGTAATAATTTTTTTCCATTTAATTTTTCAGGCTTTATTTTCTTAAACTGTTTTCTGTTTTACCTAGATGTTGGAATGTCATCCAAATATTGTTTGCTTTTGTAGGTTTATCATAACAAATGGTGGATCTGGTCATGCTGTAGCTGGACTGAGGTGAGTCTGTAAACTATGAAGTACTCCAGTAATTTCATTTCTCAAGTCTGCTGAAGTGAGAATCTACATGAGAAACCCTGAATGACCTCTTATCATTCTCATATTGAGGGTCGGTAACCTCTTAGCCGCTAGTTTTTTGATGCATCCATCCAATTTACCTTAAAACTATCAAGTTTTTCATATTTGTCTATTTCATATATGGACTACAAAGGGTTAAACATGAACCGGTTATTTCTTGCAAGAGTGTTCATATCTATTTTCTAGGATTTGGAAAGTCAATTAGCTCATCATAAACAGGAGCCTGCCCTTGACTGTATTGCCAACATTTCTTCCACCATTTGATTTTGGATTTTATCCTAATCAACTTTTGGCATATTTTCATAGTAGCTTGCTTGTTATTGCCTGAATAACAAGGATTATATTTCTAACAGAAGATGATATCTGTCTAGATGCTATATCAGTCAATTTACACTAATCATCTATTCAGGTACAAAGAGTATCATCTTCAAGATTATAGTTCTTGGTTCTTAAAACGGGTGAGGCTTCTTGTTTATTATGAACACTTAATTCTCTCACCTTAACATTAGTTTGAGTAGATATCCTTATAATTATACTAAACTGGTCTATTACCTTAATTGAGCTCAACAATACCAAAAACTGGAGACACTTGAAGAGTTGCCTTGTGAAAACCGAGGATTGCAATGATTTGCCAAAGAAATACAAGGTCTGTCTCAGTTTTCTTTTTTCCTAACTTTTGATTTATGTCAGAGCCTCATTCTTAATTTTCTCAATATTATCCAGACTTTGAAAGAGTATAAGCTCGCAGAACTTACCGCCATTGAAGCTGGTTGCTGTCGGCCACCATCAGAGTAGGTGCTTTTCTTCTTCTTGATCAGATAGCCATTTCATGTTGAAGTATTTTTTTGTTCTTTTGTTATTGTGTACTTAGAATCTTCAACTCCAAGTTGCAAAATTAAATATAATCTCGCTATATGTTTCCTTACCAAATTTGATGTGGTACTGCCTGCAGCACTTATTAGTTACTCCAATTTGGGCCATTGAGGCATATAACTGATGATCGAGTGATCCTGGGCAACGAAAAGGGTGTGCAATTTGCATCCTCAAACTCTTATTGGGTTTGACTTCTTTTTTCTTTCCCCCTTATTTTTAAACTCTGCAAACAACTGCATGTTGGCATTCAAGCTGACATATGTAGGTGCCCTTCTGTGGACACGGCATGTGCGTTGCATTATATTTGCCACAAGAATCATGAATTCTCAGCATTCTTTCAGATTTACAGTGCTGCCTGCACAACCGTTGTGGGTGCACACATTATCAAAAAAAAGAAAACTTCACAATTAGTTCTGAAATGATTATACCCTGACAGATTAACCAAAGAAAATTAGTAAGACATTCTTGTATACAAATTCAATCATCTTATACATGCGGAAGTTTCAGATACGGCGTAGACATTGCACATGCATCAGGATTGACTACTTCTGTTAAGTTCCACACCTCCCAATCCCGAACCCTCCTTTGATTATTTTTATGTATACCTTAGCATGCTTGAGGATGAGTGTAACAATCTAAGACCCCACCCAAAATGGCTAGCCGGAAGATTTTTTTTTTGGTTTCTTAGTCTTGTATAAGTACCCAAGATCTTCTTGGCAAATAATCGATGTGGGACTAAATACATGTCCGCACGGGTCCTCATATACTTTCTCTGTTCAAGCCCTGATGTTCTCGTCAGGCTAAGGGTTCGAATCTATTCAAATCTAATAACAAGCACTATAATAGGCCCGTGGTCAGTCTCCATTAACTCGTGCTGCAGTGTCTCCTAGTCCACATAGGTTATAGGCTGAGTTTGTTTGGATATTATTTGTGACAATCCAAGACCTCATCCAAAATGGCTAGCCGGAAGGTATTATTTGGGTTTCTTGATCCTGTATAGATACCCACGATCTACCCAGTGAATAACCGTTGTTGGACTAAACACACCCTCACGGGTCCTGACAATGAGTTATTTCTAAACTTTTTTTTTTTTAAAAAAAAGAGAGAGATTGTGGGAATGCTACCTTCCTGGCTTGAATGCTGAATCTCTTTGCAATGCATGTGTGGTGCAGAGGGGTACAAACCAAAGGATCCAAGTCCAGCTGGTGAAATCTTTTGGTAGACTTTTGCTTGTATGTTTCTTTTATTCCTTTCGTTTTATGAAGACCTTTTTAACCTTGTGTGCATGCTAATAGTTAACAATCATTTTGTGAATTCATTTGGGCTTCTTTAAGCATTCATTCTATTACAGATGATGGAATACATGCATGAATCTTGAAACTCCAAATAGTGACATATATATTTGGTTTTTGATTATTAGAAAGGAAAATGCATAGTTGGGTGTGTAATAGAGCTAGGCACAAATTATGGATCAATATATTAGAGGCAGTGTAAGAGTTGCTTCACTTCATGACAAAGTTCTGAGAACTGATTATGTTTGTATAGGCACGTAAACAAGACTCGTAGAATGTTTTGATAAGTGCTTAAATGTGTTTTGTAAGGTTAGACAATGGAAGGAAAGGCCTTAACATAACGCAGATGTTAAGTAGTGAGACAGGAGTCTGAAAAGCTTGCAGTAAAAGAGGGTCCATCTTAGTAGGAATTGTGTATAGCTGCCTACAAATACAGGAAGGTTGGATGATTGTTATCATTTGTCATCATGGTGTTCATTCCTTGGGCAAATGCATTTTTATGCCCATGGGAGCAAGCAGTAAGTGTTGTCTCCTGTGCATGTACAATGTTGTCTGACAACCCAGTTGTGATTGAGAAGTAACATCTACTGTATGAATTGTTTCTTCATAGTAAACTGTTTATTCTACTTCTATTTATCAAAAATAACAGTATTTCCTTTTATCATATTTTCTCTCTTTTGTTCAGGTGTGGATACCCAGCAGTAAATGCTTCCTACTATGACTTGAGCTATCATCCTGTGAGCAATAACAAAGACTGCAAGCTTTACAAAAATGCACCTAGTGTGAAGTGTTATGACTGTGATTCTTGCAAGCAAGTCCATGCATTACCTTCTAAGCATTTAATCTTAAAGCTCAGTGGTTATTAACATTTTTTTTCACTCAAAATAAAATTTTCTCATACTTTTCTTTCAGGGCTGGAGTTGCACAGTACATGAAAATTGAGTGGAGAGTGGGTGCAATTTTTAATGCCATCCTGTTCGCCATATTGGTATGAGTTTCTGAATTCTCTGGTCTGACCCTCCATATCATGTTGCCTGATAATGTTAAAATCTTTAGTCCTTGGCTGAAACACCAAAATTTTTTGTCTTTTGCTGCGGACTGCATGCAAGTAAATTATACTTCATGCATCGAACCAATGTCTTTCTCTAATGCATGCACATTCAGTTGATGACATATTTCACTAACATGTTCTCTCTCCTTTTTCTGTCCTTTTTTTTGGGTACAAACCTTTTGGGATTTCAGTCAGCTGTATTCTTTGTTGGCTGCTGTGCAAGGAGGAATGCTGAGAGGAGTCATTCTTCCAAAGTCAGAGGCAGATAATTTGTCTATTTTGTAGCTCTTTGTTGGAAGATGCAGGGATTTAGTGAGAAGCTGTCAATTTTTCAGCAACATCCTTATTAAATGGAACAAATTAAATATACGATCCTTAGTCTGTACCATAATGCAAAATCCATTAATTTCTTTCTATACATTGTTTTCGATTGTATGTGGGGCTTGAGTGTGACTTTTTCGGCATCAAAATGATAACATTCTCTAGGTGCATTTGGACATACTAGAAAACCAGTATGTCCCATGTGTTATATATTCTTTAAAATTAGAAATTATGATTATATAAGATTTGGTGGTTGGTTATGCAATTTGTAAGAAGTCCTAGTATCGCCTTGCATATTTTCTATCCCTGAATATATATTCTTAACAGCTAATCACATCTTAGAAATTCTTAAATATCATTATTATCAAATTAAGGACAGTAAAATGAACCTAATTGGCATTGCACCATAAAACACCGCAACTGGCTCAGCTCATGTTGTGCCCTACTTCACTGATTTGTAACGGAATAATGGTCAAGGAAAATATCCACAAAATAGGTTCAGATGTAGATGTGCTCCTTTCTTTGGTTGAATCAGAATACTGTGGAGAGGAATTTTAAAATATGTGACACAGGAACGCTAATTAACCTTGGTTCAAATGTAATATTTGTAACTTGCTCTTAATTGAGGATGGCCCAAATGTCTGGTATCTCTTCCATCATTGGATTTTGTTGAAGTGTTTCAGTTTTTTCAGACTTGCTGGCGTTGGAGGCATATGTGATATGGTGGTTCACAAAGCCATTTGGGTTTGACACTTATATATCATATTGGGAAGGTTCAAACTGTCACCTCATAAAATAACTAGCTAGAAGATATTATTTAGATTGTTTAGTCCTATATAAGTATCCAATTTTTTTTCAACAAATTAATCGATATAAGACTAAATATATATCTGTACGAGTCCTCACATATTCTTTTCATTTAAAATTTGCCATCTTCATCAGGTTAGGTATCAAAATCCGTTCAAATTCAATCATAAATATCAGGTTAGCTCAAATATATTGGTGCTATAGTGTTTGTTAGTTCATATAGGTCATGGAATGGATATGTTTCGATACCATTATGTTCCAATTCAGAACCTCACTCTAAAAAGATTAGTCGAAAGGTGTTATTTAGATTTCTTAGCTCTGAATAAGTACCTATTATTTACTTAATGCATAACCGAAGTGGTATTTATATCTGAATTTAGACGCTTTAAACTAGTATTTGTTTCGTTACTTAATCGAAGATGGAATTGGACCTCTTTATTATATCTTATCTATGATGGATTTGTACGCTAATTAAGATAGTTGGCTTCGGACTATCGTGGGCTGTGTTACGTCCCGAATTTAGAGTGCGACACAAACAATGAGAAGGATCAAGAATTCTAAGTCTGGCAACCAAATTTTAGAACATTAGGGAAATTATTCTATGGTAGAAGTAATATTCTACCAGCCACCAAAGTTGAATGGGAAAGATGCAATGTTTTTTATTCTTGTTGTTTGGTAAACAGATGCATGCTTTTTCCGAAGACAGCGGGAGGCATGCAACGTGACAGACGGACGATCCTGGAGGGTTCACTTCATATTCAAGCTTTAGTCAAGTTTCGTTGTTCAGCAAAAGAATGACTAGTTTCCATGAGACAATTATTAGCTCCAGAAATGTTTGTTCTTGGTGTTTGGGAAAAAGAGAGCACCGAACGGCAACTAGCAGTTAGAATTTTATCATTTGGAACCTTGTTGCCTTCTACGTTTGTACAGAATGTAGGGTTACTTAGGAGATACATAGTGGTAGGTATGGCAAGATTTTCTTTTCCATAGTACAGAAGAATGGTGTAGACTTATTACTAAACAATGTTTGAAATGCCTAATTGCATGAAAATTATGTTAATGGACATAATTAATGAACATAATTGACATATAAATTCTTTTTTTACATGCTTTCCTCTAGCTTACATATAAATTCCTGTTACATATATGGTTTCCTTTATTTTAAATATAAATTCTTGTTTTACATCGATATGCATCTATATTATAATTAATACAATTGGTAATGATTCTTCTTGATGCAAGTGTTTTATGAATGGCCTTGAACTGGATTTGTTGTAGTACATGCAAACTCCCAACTTGGAATATATTTTCTTGGAAATCATAAATTAAACTTTGGATTACATGAATACTGAACATGGTCTTATCATGATAATGATGAGAATGATTAATTGGTTGGGTTTAGCTTATTTTGGATAAAAATTAAGTGTGTAGTTTGGTCGTAACAATTGGACTCATGGGAAACATTTTTGCGAGCGGAAAATATGGCTCCATTGATGCTCTGGGCCAAAAATATGATCATGATTAGTCTAATATATATATATATATATATATATATATATATATATATATATATATATATATATATATATAAAAGAATAAAATACCAAGAAGTTAACAGGCTGCCACCTCACGAACGATGTTGTCATCATGCAGTTACTGTAGCAATGAAGGTTTGCTCAGATATCTGCGTCAGAGGAATCTTTTATGGTAGAAAAAAATCCGTAATTCTTGTCAAGTAGTTTCTATACTCCTTAAATATATTAAAAAATTATAAAAACATCCCTTCAAATTTTGGGCCTTTATACTTAAATTCTAAAAATCTTAAGCATCAATAAACCATCAAATTATTAAATTTATCGCAATATGGTCCAGCCGTTAATTTACCGAGGTCAATTTTGATGACGGTGTTCATGAGAGAGATGTTTTAGATGGAGCAGGTTTTGCGATAAAGACCCTGATGAAACTCTACCGAAGGTATCAAGGTTTTTGATACTATTGTACCATTGCTAGAATTAGGAGCTACATACGAAGAATTGTCTTTTGCTATCAAGAGGTTAAGTACCTTTCAAGTTTATTTAGAAAACAATTTCTTAATAGTTGTCAGATAGCTTTTAGATCCTCCATCTAGTGATACTAGAATCTACCCACAGACTGAATGGCAATCTATGTGGTTAATCATACTAGGACTATACTATAGTCCGACTCAGAGGGCGCGGGCCCTAAGCGCCCGGCTCAGCCTTAAGCTTCGTGCTCCTTAAGTGGACCTCGGTCAAAAGCCCATATTATTTAATTCATCCATCTTACTAAAAAAAAAGCAAAAAAAGAAAAAAAGTCGCCGTCTGTAATCCGTTGCATAATAAATATTAAGTACAACTTCAGCATGACCCTGTTTCCTTTCGTGGCACCTAAACCTTAATTTAATCTTTCTGCCCCTTTCCATGGTGGCCCAAATCAATTCGAAGTCAAGCTAATGTCATGCTTATACTAAAAATAAAACAAACTCCTATGGCATACATCTGACACGTTTACTGTTTAATTAGTGTGCTTAACATTTAATTATAACATATTTATCAAAGACCATCTATTTTTGGTTTACGTGTTAGCCCCTAGGTGATCCTGACCGTCGCTCAGCACAACTGAACTCAATCCTCCAGCCGGTGGACCTCTCGATCCCTGTTTAATTATTTTTGAAATATACCATTCAAAGTTTCAAGCATTCTAACGGATGAAAGTTCGTAGAAAAATCTATTTTTTTAAAATAATAAAAATTATCAATTGAAGAAAAGAAGACCGAAAACAGAGTCTACTAAACTTCTCCGTTCATATCATTACAATTTACAAAAAATTTGTGAATGAATTGAGACAGGAGCATTTGATGAGTGGTTGTGATTGTATTAATTGATACAATATTGGGGCTGAATCACGTAAAAATTAATTTTTGTAAAAAAAATTATATTAGTTCGACTCAATTGTTAAACCGTATAGAACTCGAATGAACGGTCTGTGGTGATCCCTCTATAAAACCGACTTATTTCCTCATAGGCAATACAGTCAACACCTTGCAGGGCCCTTTCCTTTTCACTTGGAGAAGGACGCAAATATAACTTTGTCGTGTTGGTGACAAATGCAATGAGATGTGTGGCTTGTCTTTCCCTTGCTATAAATGCATGAATATGTCTGCTTGCAGGGCTCGAGAGACTTTGGTGTTATGGATATCTGAAGGTAAAAGTCAAGCCCTTGGTTGCGTTAGAGATACAAGAAGAAGCCATTTGAAGAGTTGGCACAAGTTTTACTCTACGCAAACTTGGTGTTCTTGGTGAGGTAGGCCATCGTTTTGACTTGTTTTTTTTTTAATGTTTTGTGCTTAAGTTATGCTTGCCATGGGATTCCTCTAATCTTGGTAGGAGTTTCCAGCTATGGTTCTGAGAATAAGCTTTTGCTCTTTCTTTCTTTCTTTCTTTCTTTTCATCTAAAGCCATATGGTGAAATTGTATTTTCTTATTTTTGCCCCTTAAATATAACTCTGGGGGTAAGGAGATAAGATGAAGACTGAAACTTTCCAACAAACTCAGGAAAAAGATGCAGAGTTAGGTCTATGGAGTAAGCGTTGGGTTAGAATTTTCTTAAGGTCGGTCCTATAAGAAGCAAAGAATAATGAACATTAAATGGATATACACATAAAATAAGTGTGAAACTTCTCAATTGCCATCATAAAAAAATAGCAACAATTTGCTTCGCACCAAGTATATAGTCAAAAGAACAGAGATGTTGCTTTTATGTGGCTAGGTAATGCCAGTATTTGTGGCGTTGCTTTTAAATTCTTGTGCTTCCTGATGTTTTTTTAAACTTGATGAGCTACCATTACTTTACATCAAAAGAGAGAGAGAGAGAGAGAGAGAGAGAGAGAGAGAGAGAGAGAGAGAGAGAGAGCTACTGTTACAGAAGTGAACATGGTAGATGCTGGGTCATCAAAACTTTTAGATCAGCATTTGGTTATATAACAACCTTGATAAGTTTAGCAGTAAAATGAAATAAGTAAAGCATTTATATATTCATGATAAGTGATGTAGTGGAATTTCTGATGAGAAAACCTAAGATTGATCGTGCATTAACTGTATAGTGTGGATCATTAGGAGTTACCCCAAGAGATCAAGTCCTGCAAATCCCTTCTCAAATGATATATTACAGATAACATGCAGAACATTATAGACTACTACTCAAAAACTTCTTTTCTACATACGCATTTTCTTAGAGCCTTTTGAATATCCACCGACTGGAAGGCGAGATCATCAACCTTCAGGGTCTCAATTCAATGTCTAGAAGCCGCTTTCATGCAGTCTCTCTCTCTCTCTCTCACACACACACACACACACACACACACACACACACACACACACACACACACACACAGAGAGAGAGAGAGAGAGAGAGAGAGAGAGAGAGAGAGAGAGAGGTGCTAAAACCATCTTAAATATAGATATAATGTGTGGTGTATGAATTTGGCGAAGGAAAAATCTTGGTTATTTATACTTCCATACCTACCAGATATCAAACTTCCACCTCCGCAGGCTTTGTACTCTCAATATGTCGTCTTATATATGATGTTGTTATCATATAAATGACTTGTTGGCTGAAAATTCTCTTGGATTCATGAATTGAAGCTATCCATTTAAGCATAATTCTGTATCAACCAAATACCATCCAGTTCAAATCCTTGGGAAAGAAATAAAAAAAATCTTTATACTTTTTTTTTCCCTGCTGTCCAAAGACTAAAATCTGAATTAGATTTGGACAGAATTTTTAAAAAAATACAAGCTAGATGAATTAACAAGCCAGATTTCTATAAAATTTTTAGCGCTCGTAGGAATATTCAAATAGGATCTGATAAAGATTCTTGACATATAAAAAATCATAGTGCTGCCTTCCCAATCATCACCATATGCCGACACCTATAATTATTATCCTTCCAACGAGGGATGGTGCGAGTGTGTGAGGCAAAAACGGCACAAGATTGTCAGCGACTTGGCCGGCTCAAGACACTGCTACCCCGCCAGATCGAGTTCCAGCTCTTCTTTCTCTTTTTTTCTTTTTTCTTTTTTTTCTTTTTTTTCTTTGACGGGTACTTCATACAATGCGTGTACGAATACACCCAATAAAATCAAAAAATACAAGCTCACGGAGTGCCTGTGGCAGCTCTCCCTCTTTTAATCACAGGGTATACCCTGAGTGGTGGGCCGCATAGGCAGCCACCCAGTCGGCCACTCCGTTGGCTTCTCTGAATGCAAGTTTGGCCTAGAAGGCCACCTCATCCCTCATCATTATTTCTATGTCTTGGATCAGGAGGTGGTCCGTGCTTTTGCCCCTCGGCTCCTCAATTTGACAAACAGAGTGATTTAAGATGCGGGAGCTCATTTTTCCTGCATCTTAAATCACTTTGTTTGTCAAACTCCATTCTGTTCGTCAGCTTCTTCACCCTATTAACAAGAAATTGAATAGAAGAAAACTAGTTATAACCATATTGCGTAGCAGATTGGTCCTCAGATCGTTTTCCTCTTGGAAAAAAAAGCAGCATAAACCATACAAAACCGTGCTCAATGTCATTGACAGAATGGCTTTGAACTGCTTCAGAGCTCATACGCTAAGACTTTTATTAGCTGCTAAGTCTGGTCATTCTGGTTTGGTTTTTCTATTGCTGGGAGTGAACGGCACGTAGTTTAAAAAATAATTAACTTGATCTTCTTCATCATTATCTAATTTCCACCCCTGGAACTGCTTTTTCTATTTGCTGTCGTTGGAAGAATGGCGTTAAACTTCCACCATGGAGAAGAGAATCCCCTGATGCAATTTTTTTACTTTTTACGGCAAGGGAAAAGGATATGCTGACCAGTCTGCGATTAAGCCAATTTGGCCATAAATTGGGTTCATTTTATTTAATTTCTTTTTTAAAGGCGCTTTAAGATGCGCGAGAGTGTGCGAGAGCGGTGCTTTAAGATGCGGGAAAAGCAAGCTGGTGCTCGATGGGTCAGGGTAGCAGAGACCTAAGCTCCAACAAATGCTAGGAACTTGTTAGAGCAATCCAATTGGATTCATTTGTTGGGAACCACTTGGATATGGTCCATGTTAGCCTAACACCCCTCCAACTCAAATTCTATGAGAAAAAAATCTCTTTATGGATTTTTTTTTTCTTTCGGTTGACCAATAAGCCCACAGGTTGGAACCTAGGTGGGCTCTTAGAAAACTGCAAGCTAGGCAAGCCAGGAGGCTCGATTTCTACAAGATATTAATATAGGAATACCCAAATAAGCTCTAAAAAGATTGATGTGCTAGTTTCAGCATAAAAAGTTAAAATCACATAAGGTTATCGAACTAAATATCACAACCCATGAATCATTTAGTTGAATATTTTAAGATATAGGCACGAGGCATTAGAAGGGTTAAGATGGCGGTTTAGTTGTTGAGTTTTTCTTTTTTTTATTTATTTGTTTGGGAGAGAAAGGAAGGTAGAGTTAACCACATTAGTATTATTTTTAGGGCCAAATTTCTAGAGAGCATTGTCCAAAAAATTGAACCCAAAATCTTAAGAAATATGGATAGTAACAAGTGGGGCAAGCCCTGGTTTACACAAGTTGAGCTAAAACTTTAGTGTAAAAACATGTGGTTTTAATGGCTTGGTGGTTGTTATGCCTTTATTTCCTTCAAACCTTTTAAGATAATGCTCAAAGAAATTTGAACAATCCCTAAAAAACTAAAAAATAAATGATTGTTTAAAAAAAGACATCAATTACAAAGAATAGACATAGGAGCTTTCAAAACCTCCTATAGGAAGAGTTTTTTTTTATAAAAATAAAATGAGTATTTCTTTCTCTCCTTTAGCAATACAAACAAGAGAAAATATTAAATTCTATTCAACGTGCTCAACTCGAATCTCTCAAATAAAATAATAATAATAAGAATATTTGAAAGTAGGGCTCTAAGCCCAGTACTATTGGAAGTCTATTACTTGTCCTCTATGTACTAGGATTATATTTCTAATTTATCTTTGTTTCTCATTCCAATACTAGTTGGAATAGTTCATCTTTTAGTGTTAGTCCACTTTAATTAGGTTGAGCTTTAGGCGTAATATATTTGAGTTTGTTTTTTAGTTGGAGTGAGATACTAGTATTTTTATCTTACAGTGGGAGAGAGATTATAGTTTTATAACTAGGGGAAGAATGTTACGTGAAGATTTGAGAAAAGTTTGATGAGACATCTTTTGTGGTAAGAGAGAGAATTCTTTTGATATATGGAGCCTCTTTTATGAGGCATCTTTATAAGATGGAGCCAAACTTATTCTTTCATCTTTTATTTTCTTTTAAATAGATTTATTTTCTTTTAAATTGATTTATTTTCTCTCCCTTTTTTTTTCCTTCCACTATTATTTCGTAAGTGAAATAGGGGTGAGTTTCGCTAATGAATTTCTTCTCACAATTCTCTGCAAATTTCTTTTGTTTGATGTTTGTTTTGAATCCTAGGTGGCAAGGTTGATCTACTTTGGATAGTATGTCATTCTACATTTACTTCCATTAGTTTCTAATGATCCACATTATAAAAATAAAAGTACATATAGGAACTCATAAAACCTCTTATAAGAGGTTTTTTATAAACATAAAATGAGTATTCCTTTCTCTCCATTAGCAATCCGATCAGGAAGGAAGAAGGATTTCTCTTCAATCTGCTCAATTCGAATATCTCGAATAAAATAATAAATAATAAGAATATTAGAATATAGGGCAATAAACCCTTTACTTCCATTAGTTTCTAACGATCTACAAATTAAGGTATATCATAGTTAGAAAGTAGAGTCTATGCTTTTTTCTTTCACTCTCTACTTAGGATTTTTAGTAGTTAGAAAGTAAAATTTATGCTCTTTACTTTCACTCTCTCTATTTCCTTCTATTGGTGTTCTACTGTATAGGAAGAAGAGTTTATGCTATTTGCTCTTTGCTCTTTATCTAAATCCAATTCTTCTTCTAACTAAAAAAAGAAGAAGCTGCAAATTTTCTACTATTTTATTAAGATTTGCTCTTTTTATTTGAGCCAGATTTCTTTTCTAGTTAGAATAGAATAAAATTTTCCCGATTTTGAAGCTAGAGAAATTCGGTCAAAATTGAGCCGAATTCCTATCTGATTTGAAAGAGGATATAAATTTAAATAATAATAATAGTAGTAGTAGTAGTAGTAGTAGTAGTAGTAGTAGTAGTAGTAGTAGTAGTAGTAGTAGTAATAATAATAATTTGGGTAAAAGCTAGATCTTGACTTCCGATCAACTTTATTTTCAGTTGCAATGTCAAATTCTTTTCTGATTAGAGTTTATAGCTTCCCAAAAGTTCGGTATTCAAGTGAGTTTTGATATGGAGAATCTTACTTCCGAAGCTTGTCCAAACATCCTCGAGTGGCTAAAGTAGTCCGCATCGAAGCCGGTGATCCTGCTATATCAATTAAAGGTCAATGGAAGATTAAATTCAAATTGATTCCAAACCATCTTTTAAGTCTCTTGCCACCTATAGACACGTGAATGTGGAGGCATTGCTAATTTCTTTTGCCACCGTCATCCTCCTCCAAGAAGTCTAACAATGCCAGCAAGAAACTTGTTCTACTACAAAAATTAAGCATATAAAAGATACGTGCTGCTGCAACTCCCTAGCCAACGGACAAAGAATGAAGATACGATTTAAACGTGACTCTAGGATAGTCTAATCTTTTTGTGTGTGTGTGTGTGTATGTGTGTGTGTGTCTTATACTCCCTCTGTTCGGGGCAAAATATCCTGATTTTCTCTGCAGTTTGTAGCCTTAATTATTATGAAGAACTTGAGCACAAAGAAAAAACATTCAAAGATAATGGATAATTGATAAATTTTTAGATTTACATATTGTAATATTATGGTTAGTTGATAAATATTATAGATAAACTAAATTATATTTTGATAAACAGTGATAGTGATTAAAACAGACATTATGATCAGTAATACAATTGTGGCATACACCCCCTCTCTCTCTTTTTTTTTAATACTTTGTGACCAAATAAGATGCATTATATGTACTAGAAGCATCAAACTGATAATTATCATAAAATCATCGCTGGAGTGGGATTTTTTTTTTTTTTTGGCCTAGGTTCCTCAGTCAATTGTAGATCAGTTTAGACCATCAGCATCATCAAAAGTCAATGACACGTTGCACATTAAGCTTTGACAAAAAAGTACCCCAATCAATGCAACTTTGCATGAAAGTCCAAGTTCACAGAAGTCACGAGACACAGAATATCTCAACTCCCACAGAAAAAAGCAAAAAATAAGAAATGGAAGGGTCAAGAGCTGTATTTCTTGGGTCATACGTTATAGTAATTGTCACTGCTGACTGAGTCTTTGGGCATCCTGAAAAAAGGATTTACTTTTCTTCACGCGCATCATTGTTGGATCATTGAATCGTCACTTTGATATCGGTGCAGATAGTTGTGAAAGAAATTTGGATGCTTTCAGATTTATGCATAATATGATCTAATGATCAATGTCAGAAAAAAAAGATCAATAATTTTTTCGTGCGAAAAATCCAACAGCCAACGTATCCGTCTCCATTGTTCTGAGTTACCGAAAGATGCAAAACTCTTAAAATGTTGGACGCCTCCTGATGTTAAGCAATACCAAGTCCCATCCAAACTTGAAAAAGACATTTAAGGCGGTCGAAGGCTTCTTTATTGTGCGTAATGATGCATTGAGGGGGAAGTCACAGCTGTACAAATCTGTACCTAAAAGAATGAGGGGGACGTATGTCAATGTGCTTGTGTGTGAATGGCAAGAATAATCATCTACCATTTTGACGTGAAAAGTTGTTGTTTGAAGGGCAAGAAAATAACCAATATTAGAACCAGACAACGGACATGAACAAATTAAAGAAGAAAAAGAAGGCGAGGAGGAGGAGGGTCTCTACGTGAACATGTGCTGGGGTGGGGAGGTTTTGCAAGAAAGACAAGTTTGAATTGAACTTTTTAAACTCTAAAATTTCTAAAAACTCGTTTCTTTCATGGAAATAATTTTTTCTTGCTGAAAGATTTTTTTCTGTAACATTGATACACATGCCTGAAAAAGTAACTTTTTTTTATATTTAGTTAGTCATGGTGATGCATTTAATTTTTTTGAAAAATTTATAAAATATTTGTTGTGCTCTTAATAAAAAAATAATTTACGCTATTCTATTTAAAAATATAAGAATATTTTTTTAAAAAATTATTTTAATTTTCAGTTTATAGGAGTTGGACTTTTTATGTCCCATATTTGTTTTCTTTTTCTTTTTCTCAATATGAGGTATGTTTTTATCATACGTTTCCATTGCTCATACTTCTCCCGCCGCCTCCTGCGAACGGGACGAAGTCCCGAACATACCCATCAAGCGTAACGACTGACGCGTTATCTAGAAAAGTCGACCGAAGTATGAACAAATTAACCAACCATGACCGTTACTGCTTCGATCATCTCGACGTCTCTCTCGAAGGTCTTCGACCGTCCCAACTTACTACTTCTACTTATATCTCTCCTCTCTTTTATTTCAGAAGCTCCACTTCTCCATACTTTCTCTACCTCCCAAGGAGTAAAGCATGGCGGGGGGTGGAGGAGCCAACGACCGATCCTTGGAGGATACATCGACATGGGCTGTGGCTGCGGTTTGCTTCGTCCTGGTTATCATCTCCATCTTCATCGAGCATGGCTTCCACCTCATCGGCAAGGCAAGTTTGTTTCAATCTGCATGCATATATTACTTCGCATATATATAGACTCTGAATATATCAATCAAACCTTCTCCATATCCACTTGGTGTAAACAATATACTGAATGCCATCTTGCAGTGGTTGAAGAAGCGTCACAAGCGGGCACTCTACGAGGCTCTAGAGAAGATCAAATCCGGTATGCTGTTGTCCAGCGATTACCATTCTATCCATGCATCCATAAAAGATACGTATTTGAGAGGAATAACATGGATCGGTTTGCTTCTTTGGAGATAGAGCTGATGCTGATGGGGTTCATATCCTTGCTCTTGACCGTTAGCCAAGGCCTCATATCCAAAACATGCGTGCCCAAAAGCGTGGGCAATTCATGGCACCCATGTAGACCAGAAGACGAGGCTGCCACCACCGGCACCGGAGATGATGACTCCGAAGATCTTCATGGGACCACCGGCCGGAGACTGCTGCAGACTGAATCATCTACCATTTTCCGACGCATTTTAGCCGGAGGGGGGAACGACGAGTGCGCAGCCCAGGTTGAAGAACTATTTATTCCTGTTTTTCTCAATGCCCATCATTCTTATCCTTAGTGCATATTATCTATAATCTTATCAACAATAGCACCAATATTACCATTGGTTAGTACGTAATATACATGGGACAAAAGCATAGCTATGCATATTATTATTGTCCATAATCTTATCGACAATAGCACCAATATTATTACCACAAATAAGTAAGATAATTGTTCAATACCGTTGCTTACTATGTAATATACATGTGACAAAAGCATTGCTATATATATAATTAAGTTGTTATTTGTTATCATGTTGGATTATATCATGGTACTATACTTGAATACTTTATTTAATTACTCTTATTGTGTATAACATGCCCAAAAGCCCAGCTTTGTTTTCCTTGTTCTACAAGAAGACTAACCTAGTACTATTAGAAGTTTAGAACCCTTTGGAAGATTAGAGAGGCTTAGTCATCGCCAACTAGGCCAGTCAACCGTAGGGGAAATTCCTGCATGGATTTGTAGGACCAGTACTGTTAAAAGAAAACAAAATCCTCGTGGAACCCTCCCAGGAGACACGGAGGAGGAAACGAGAACCGTTTGGGGTGGGGAATAGAAAGTCTTGATCCCCGAGGATCCCTTTTCACACGGAGAGGGGAGGAGAGGCGGAGCGAGAGGCGCGGGAAACAGTCCGCCGTCGTATTTATTACGGTCGGGGAGGAAGAAGACGGCGTGCTTTCCGGTGCCCCGGCAGGACAGATGGGACGGGTGAAGGGAACGGTCAATGATATCCAGACCCGTTCAGCGCGAGCGGAGCCAGTCGTAGCGAGGGAGTTACTTAAGGTGGTCCGGCGGAGGAGAGCAATCGTCGAGCGGGCCGCGGCCGTGGGGAGCGTGACCCTCGCGCGCTCTCCTTCCAAGACGTCGGGTTTCCCGTTCTTTTGCGTTGGAATGCATAAATTTTGTTCATGAGATGTCGATGTTAAACACACTGCTTGGATTTATCATTTAGATGTTAAAAAGGACATAAACTTTTACCAATAAGATTTGTAACTTGCAATGTTTTATGCTATACGAATCCGGCATGACCTTTCAAATTTGCAGGATAAAGTTCCATTCATTTCCTCCAAGGGTATCCACCAGCTCCACATGTTTATCTTCGTCTTGGCCGTCTCCCATGTTCTCTACTGCATAATTACAATGGCTTTAGGCAGACTAAAGGCAAGGAGATGTTTAATATATTGTATCAATAATTACTTCAAGTCATATATTTCTGGCAGAAGGGAATGCAATAGTTAATGTTTACGGGGTGCCTATGAAACAGATGAGACGCTGGAAAGGCTGGGAATTGGAAACTAAAACAATTGAATATCAATTTTCACATGGTAAGTTCAAATATGAATCAGCTAATCAATCAAAAGCATGTATATTATGTGCGCACCAGTGTATTGATGAGTGCAATATTGTTGTGGAAATGGTTTGGTAGATCCTGACAGGTTTAGATTTGCAAGAGATACATCTTTCGGTCGTCGGCATTTAGACTTCTGGAGCAAATCGCCCATTCTCATTTGGATTGTAAGGATCATTTCTTCAGAAATCAGCGTATTGTTGTCTTATTGAATTCACACTTACTATATCATAATTATGAGAAATAGCTAGCCAAGGAACCACTGAAAATTAAAGAGTTTTTTATTTCCATTTTGTCAAACAAGGATAATTTTTTTTTTCTGAGCAGGTATGCTTCTTCAGACAGTTTCTGAGATCAGTTCCTAAAGTTGACTACTTGACGCTACGACATGGCTTCATAATGGTAAGTAATTGTTAGATTCCTTATTAACTACAAAGAAATATATTTGATCACTGAGCTGAAAACTTGCATACTTTCAGGCTCATTTGGCTCCCCAAAGCTCGACAAAGTTTAACTTTCAGAAATATATTAAGAGATCACTTGAAGAAGATTTCAAAGTTGTTGTTGGGATAAGGTATACTGATCATTTATATACGCAAGGATGCTATTATTTAAGGTTTTAGTAACCTGGTTCATAGTAGAACTGCTTCCTAGACCTACAACAGAAGAAGACACATGAACTGGACACCCTAAGGCCAGAATAAACACTTACATTCTCACATGATAAACCCTAGATACATTATCTCTCAAAATGCCTCTAAGATCCCTGCGTACATTATGTTAACTGATTGCCTAGAATGGACAATAACATGTGTGGTAACATATAAGCATTGTTAAAATGATTTAACTAGCGTTTCTTCTAAAACATGCTACAAAATGGTATTTGCCTAGGACATGTCCCCTATTAATTTGATATCTTTGATTTTCTCTTATAACAATCAAATTCAATACATAAACAACTTTAAAATTTAATCTGCAAATATTATTTTAAGACCATTCTTAAGAGAATCTCTCCCTTGTTCTACTAATGACTTATTTTCTAAAATTTCCAGCCCAACAATATGGTTCTCTGCAGTAATATTTCTGCTACTCAACACTCACGGTATGCAAATTATGCCACTACCTCTTCCTAATATTAGCATATGCTTTGGAGATATTAAATGCATATTTTTGTTGGGCAGACTGGCACTCCTATTTGTGGCTACCATTCATCCCTTTGATTGTAAGTTCATGTGACCATATTTTTTGTAAAGTTAACTGCTTTTAATTTAGAAACACATCCGCTGTATTTTATAAAACCAGTGAATGTTTGAATTCTTATTCTAGTTGTTGCATAGAAAAGGTCAAAGAGAAAGGGGAAAAAAAAGTTGTCTCAAACCCATGAACAATTAAGATCCTGAGATCACAGTTCATTACTTGTTTATTGTAAATTGGTTTTTTAATAATCCATTCTTTATGGCTCGAATCTTAGTCTTCTTCTAAAGATTTAAGCACTGAGTGCTCCATGTAAAATAACAAAGATCAGACCACATCTATAATCTTACTCTGATTGTTAGTCAGTAACAAAACAGTTGAAGCTAACTGGCTTAATCTTGTTATCTGTCAAAGAGAAAGTAGCTAAGAGAGTAAGAATATTTGCAGATAATTCTCCTAGTGGGAACAAAACTTCAGGTGATAATAACAAAGATGGCTATACGTATTATGGAGCGTGGAGATGTCGTGAAGGGTATCCCTGTCGTCCAGCCCACAGATGATCTCTTCTGGTTCAACCGTCCTGGCCTTCTACTCCATCTCATACATTTTGTCCTTTTTCAGGTAATTTTTCTCAAATTGCAACTTAAAAGATGCAGTGCTCCTTTCTTTCTTACGTCCAATAATCGAAACCTCCAGGAGATGATGTACCTTAATCAAACATTTCCACTAGTCAGCAGGAATTGTAGCATGTAATCAACAGTGTTTGCATGTTTTTCTTGCAGAATGCATTTCAACTTGCATTTTTTGCTTGGAGCTGGGTAAGACAATGATACCAATTAACCTCTCTCTCTCTCTCTCTCTCTCTCTCTCTCTACACACACAGACATGCATGCCTATGCATATAGAAATTCAAACAATCCCTTTTTATACCTCTAAATAACAAATTAAAATTTCACACAAGCTTTACAACACTATAAAGAAGAAGAGCTCATTCCGATGTAAACCATTTGCAGTCCGAATTTGGCCTCCCTTCATGCTTCCACAAGAATATAGAAGACATCATCATCAGAATCTCCATGGGGTTAGTCTTCCTACTCTATTTCTGATAGCTTTATAGAGTTATTAAAGCAACACAGTTATGCATAATTTTTAGAATATGTGAGTGAACTAGCTGATCAATTTGCGCACTTCAATTATTTACTAAAGATTTCTCTAGAAGTACTTGTACAAGAGTAAAGCAGTAAAGTCCAATGAAAAAGCCACTCACACATCGAAAGGCTTTTGCTGAATTTCTTATGGTGAATGGCAAAATGGTTTTCTCATCATACTCTTTCTGTTTTCAGATAAAGAAACAAAATTTTTCATCCTGTAAATTCTTCATTCTAACTTTCATATAGGAAAAAATACAGCATATCAGGTTAACATATACCCAACAAAATAGATCATATATCAATTTCCATTACAATTGTCCAAATGATAGATTTTATCTTTCCTTCTTTTTCTCTTCTGAGAGAGGTCAGGTGATTTTTTATAACCTCATCATTAGTTAATCAACAAATTAGCAGCTCTACAACTCTAACTCTCATTGTTTTATCAGTGTCCTCATACAGGTATTATGTAGCTATGTCACACTACCTCTCTATGCACTGGTAACGCAGGTACATTTCCATATTTAAAGAACATAGAAGAACCTTCAAATGATCAACAATTACTCATCCTATATGGTGTCTCCTTACGTACAGATGGGGTCCAACATGAAGCCTACCATCTTCAGTGAGAGAGTGGCAACTGCCCTAAGGAAATGGCATGATACAGCAAGAAAGCACTTGAAAGAGAGCCGACGGTCTAGCAGTGTGACACCTTTGTCTACAAGTAGGCCAGCAACCCCAACCCATGGCTTATCACCAGTACACCTCTTACGACACTATAGGAGTGAGGTGGACAGCCTCCAAGCTTCCCCGAGGCGATCTACTATAGATGATGAACAGTTTGATCTAGAAGGGACACCATCACTATCCCACCACACAATCAGTGGAGCTTCGTTCCACCATATGCAACAAGGACAAGTAGATGGAGGAAGAGAGATGCAAGTATTTGGTGATACAACAGAGCAGAAACAGCCGCATGACATTGAGTCCAACCAAGGAGCTAGTTATCTTTCTATTGACTTTTCTTTTGATAAGAGACGATCACCGAGTAGCTCTCACATGGTAAAGCTTTAAAGGTCATTTCTTCCATGCGTGATAATTGGCACCAAAGGCATGAGAGCAATGATCAGGTTAATCAGTGTATACACAGTACTTTTGTATTTTGTAACAGTTTTGGTAGAAAGATGTTGGTATTCATGGCATAGATTGTCATAAACAATGAAGCAAGGACATAGGATATATACACGTACACGATACAAACACACCGATCTTGAAGAAGTAGGATACACATGGCTGGATTAAATAAATAAATGTAAAAAAGTTGAATTCCTAAACACTATAATAATATAGGCTTTCAGCAACATAAAAGTTATGCTGAAAGTCATAAAATAGACACTAAATAATTATCATGGCAGATTAGCAGCCAAAAAAGAAAAAAAGAGTAGGCTTGTGAGCCACCATAGTTGAATTTTTAGCAGCAATATATGTACTATGACTCCACACAAAAAAAGTGCTTCTGTTAAATAGAATGAGTTTAAGTAGCCACATCTTTTGCCGCTATAGGTCTGCATGATTTTCTAGAGGAAATTGTTTTTGCCACTATAAAAGCCATTGCTATAACCCTATTTTCCTGTAGTGAGAGTTTAAGTTGCATTACAAAAGCTTATAAAGTTGTCATGCAAGAAGTCAGAGAGAGAGAGAGTAGATCATGACAGATAAATGATTATGTGCAAAGGATCTCCATTCCACCAGTTGGCACCTCTCTCCATGTTGCTGGAGCTGAGTATACTTTTCCGGTTAGACTTAGAAAGGTTGTGGTGAAAGCATTATTCTTAAATAAAAGAAAAGAAAAGAAAAGAAAAGAAAAGAAAAGAGAATTAATCAATGATATGCCCCATAGTTACACCAACTCCTGTCCTTAATGTCAAGTATGTCGACAGCATCTACCAAATACATGGAAATTTACCCCCAATAATATAAAGCAACATTCACAATATGCAAAAAATATTTAAACATAAATAAATAAAAGAAGACACCAACTTATATCCAACTTATATCCGGCTCCCTTGTAACCCAACTTATATCCAATTTAGAAGACACCAAAATCTTATAATTGCAAGCCAACAGTACAGGGTGTCCAGCCCCTGTTCTCCTCACAGATTCCTAAAGATTCCATCAGATTAAAGCCACAGCCCCTTTCTTCCACACGCCAGTTGAAACATAACTCGACTTCAGGCTTCAAACAAAAGGCCTAGCTCTTTCAATCTAAAATTCTTGAAGCCGAACAGATCCTCTGAAGCCAAGTGATGACATCTAACCAAGAAAATAACATCTAGCAGAAGCAGCAACCACAACAAGGAGGAGAAGTACAAAAAATGAGTGAATAGCATACTTCTGAATTCTAGCCAGAAGCTCGTAAGAGGCTCCCGATGGCGAGAGCCGCCTTGGAAAGACCGACGCCGAGCATCCGAGGAGCTGGGGCGGGAGACCGAAATCTAATGCCAGTCGGAATTCGCCGAGCGAGATCTAGCGATTGGATACGCCGGCAGCAGCAATATAACGACCGTTGGACGACGAATCGCCTACTAGATTAGGTGGGGTCGCATATCATAGTTTGGCCAATGGACTGATGTTGGATCTAGGTAGCCTTTGACACCAGGTTATGCCAGGATAAGATGAGTTGAGTTTGATCACAGACAGTGCTTATTGTAACTCAAATTGAAGTAGTTTTTGAGTCACAAGGTTGAGCTGAATATTAATTGGACATTCACTAATCACTATTTGCACTTGATTAAACCTTGTCGGATACAATTCAACTTAAATTGCCACCACATGCAAAGCATGAACTTTTGCACATTTGGGATCTTAAAAATCTTGTGACTGATTGGTGCTGATAAAATATTTTCTACAAGAGAAAGTTTTCTTATCCTAGATAAAGTAACTTAGGAATATAAATTTTTATTCTTAAAAATATAAATAATTTCTAGCTAGTTATTTCTATACCTATTAAAGGGAAAGAAGAGAGAAAACTCAACCTTTCTTCAAAATTCAGAAAAATAAAAAAGAAAATCATAGAAAAATTGTTTCTTCTTAATTATTTTTGGTAGTTGTGTAATAAAAAGAAAATTTTGCACATATGTTCCTCCTCTATTTTTTTCATTTTATCAAGTTTTTATTATTCTTCTAGTACCTAAAGTTAAATTTTTATTTTTATTATCATCTGGCAATTCGTGCAGGTATTATTCTTATGTTATATTATATACATGAGGGAATTGGTGTCTCCTAAATCTATGAAATACCTGACAAAGAAGACGAAGTATCTTTTGGAGAAGAAAACATGATTAAAAGAAGAAGGAAGAAACAGAAAAAAAAAAAAAAGGAGAAGAAGTGTCTTTTGGTGTATAAAAACACATTTCAAATATCTTTTCGAATGAATTTACTAAAGGTCGCTTGTTTGACCCATGCTCACCATAAATATTTTAAAATTTTTTAGCCCACCACAATGGGGAGAGCCTCATGTATTGCACCAATTTTTAAAAACTGATCCGACACAACCGAATTTCTATTTTTTGAAACTAAATTAAACCATTTTTTGTTGGAACATGTAGCTAGAAGCATTTATTTTTAAAAAAAGTTCTATCAAATAAATGCATAGAATAAGAAATTCAAATAACTGAACCACATATCTTGAGCATGACGTTAAAATAGTGATAGGAACACCATTTCAACTTTCTTCCTCTGCTACATATATTATTTTTCTTTCGAGCGGTGCTTAACCCATGCACAATTGTTTAAATGATCTACATGTTGATGTTGCTTTGCATATGTTCGAATAATTTTAGGGATCACGTAATAACCTGCATTATTCATAATATTTTTCTTTATCAGCATGATTCTGTGTCAACCTATATTAGTTTTCTTTGTTAGCATAATCTTGTTAGAATGATTTTAGAGATTACATGACAACCTGTATCACTTATAATATTTTTCATTATTAGTGAGATCCTAAATCAACCTATATTAATTTTTATGTATGGAGTCTGTACCAAATATGAAGTAACATAGAAATAAAATTATTTTTCTCTTTCTCTCTCTTTTTTCCTTGTTTTTCTCTTTTCTCCAAATATTTCAATATGGTATCAGAGCCATCGATCATGTAACCTACTGCCATCATCTCTTCCGCCTTTGCTATGGTTATTGTCGTTGCTCGCAGATCTTCTATATCTTCTACCTTATTGGGGGATAGCCGGGGCTCCTGCCTTCTACGTTTGTACGGAATGTAGGGTTACTTAGGAGATACATAGTGGTAGGTATGGCAAGATTTTCTTTTCCATGGTAGAGAAGAATGGTGTAGACTTATTACTAAACAATGTTCGAAATGCCTAAATGCATGAAAATTATGTTAATGGATATAATGAATATAATTGACATAAAAATTATTTTTTTACATGCTTTCCTCTATCTTACATATAAATTCCTGTTACATCGTTTCCTTTATTTTAAATATAAATTCTTGTTTTACATTGATATGTATCTATACTATAATTAATACAATTGGTAATGATTCTTCTTGATGCAAGTGTTTTATGAATGGCCTTGAACTGGATTTGTTGCAGTGCATGCAAACTCCCATCTTGGAATATGCTTTCTTGGAAATCATAAATTAAACTTTGGATTGCATGAAAACTGAACATGGTCTTATCATGATAATGATGAGAATGATTCGTTGGTTTTAGTTTGCTTTGGATAAAAATTACACATGATATATATGAGCGTGTAGTTTGGTTGTAACATTTGGACTCATGGGTTACATTTTTGCGGGTGGAAAATATGGCTCCATTGATGCTCTGTCATGGGCCGGAAATATGATCATGGTTAGTCTAAAGATAAACTTTACTTTATTCCTTTTGAAACAATCACAAAAGTGAGTTATAAGTTTGAGCTATCTAAAATGTGATGATTAATTGTAATCATAATGGACTGTTGATGAGAGTACTTTATTGTTGTAACTATGCAACAATTTTATAGTAGTGATATTTTATTTATTTTATTTTATTTTGGTGCTCATATGGTGGTAAGATTTTCTATCTCAACCCTCATCTCTCACACTACAGCAAAAGGAGGCTTTGGCGACGCTTTATATGATATTTACCGATGCTTATAAGCATCGTTATTTTTCTTTCCGATGCTTTTAAAAGCATCGCCCAAGCATCGCTTATGTTAAAGTAGAGAAATAAATTGCTGACGCTTTTCAAAAGCGTCAGCAAATATGGAAAGCTTGGCCAATGCTTTAAAGTGTCGGCAATATTAATTCCAACGATGCTTTAAAGCGTCGTTAGAATTTTTTTTTTAAAAAATAAAAAAACCTAATTAATTTTTTTTGGGGGAAAAAAAATCTGTAGATAGTGATTAACAAGAAATCCGTTCTCCATTACAACAACATGATTCTGCTTCTTCTAATAACGCAGAAACAACAACACAAAAACAACAACAAATGCTCAATTTATTAATTTTTTTTATGAATTACAATAGAAAATCTATTACAATAGGAATAGAAAGAAAATCACAAATTACAGTAGAAATGCAAACCCAGCTGCCAGCGAAAAGGCCTTCATCTTCATATTCATCGTGGTTTTCATCTTCTTTCTTTTCAAATCCCTGAAAACCCAGTTGCCAGCAAAAAGGTAGGTTGACGCCGAAAAACAAGGGGAAGCTCTTCTCCTCTACGGAAAGAGAGATCGGAGGGTTGAATCGGATCGGGGAAGGAAAAGAGGAAGAACTCCAGGGGCTTCAGGCGCACTCATTACCATTAGCTGGATCAAAAGCAAGAGAAGAAAAACACAGGCGACCAACCTTCTCTACACTAATCCAAGAAAAAAAAACCCAAATTCTCGAGTCGTTCTGGATCGGAAGCCTCTGGAATCGAAATCACTTGCTAGATCCATGCGAACAGGTAACAATTCAATCGAACACAAAATAGATCTAACAAACATCAAAAATCAAACAGAAAAAAAAGAAGAACCTACAGGCAGAGATGAAAGAAAGAAGAGAACTCACTCGACAATTCCTCGACTTGCTTCGGTGTAAGCCTGGCGGAGAACCCGCTAGCAGCGTGCATGTAGTGGTAGATTGCCCCATCCTTCGCCTTCTCCTCACTAAGGATCACGATAAACACACAAAGAAGATCTCGACACCGCGAATCCAAAACCCTAACCCTAGAAATTGAAATAGGGAGAAGGGCACGGATCGAAACCTGCCGATGACTGTGGAGAGAGTTCGAATGTGGAAGGCCTCAGCCTCCTCCTCCGGCACCTCGCCGACAGCCTGGTCGGGGATCTTCGTGGGTTCCTCCGCCATTAAAACCTAGACCAAAAGAAAGAAGATGAAGACCGGAACCAAGAAGACAACGTGGATCAACGGAGTGCCCTTTTCAACCGCGCGAGGTCGTCCCCATCAAGGGAGGGAGGGCATGAAGGGGGAGAGGGCACTGGGATGACGGCGGTTGAGTGAAGGGGTTAGGGTTTGTTCTCCGTGCGCACCAGAGAGAGAGATGGGGTTGGGTTTAGGGAGAAAGAAGAAAGAGGGTTGGCTTTATTGCCATTTTGGTCTATTAGGCCTCCGACGATGCTTTAAAGCGTCGTCTTTGGGGTAGATTAGCCGATTATTAGGCCTCCAACGACGCTTTATAAAGCATCATTTTGGGGAAAGAAGATAATTAGGCCTCCGATTACGCTTTTAAGCGTTGTAGAATTGTGATGACGCTTATAAGCGTTGTTTAATCTAAATTTCTCCCAACGCTATCAAGAAGCGCCGGCAAATTTCGGCGTAGTACCCAAATTACCGACGCTTCTTTCAAGTGTCGGCGGGAAAGCATCAGGAAAACTTACTTTTGTTGTAGTGTCATTATCCTGCTGATTATCGTATGAGTTATCCATCAGATGCCCCACAAACTTCCATTTTAGAAAAATATTTTTTTTGAATATATATATATATATATATATATATATATATATATATATTAGAATAAAATACCAAGAAGTTAACTGGCTGCCACCTCATGAACGACATTGACATCATGCAGTTGCTCTAGTAATGAGGGTTTGCTCAAAAATCTTTGTCAGAGGAATCTTTGATGGTAGAACAAAATCTGTAATTCTTGTCGAGTAGTTTTTATACTCCTTAAATATATTTAAAAAAATAATAAAAACATCCCGGCGCTTTATACTTAAATCTGAAAAATTTTAAGCGTCAATAAACCATCAAAATATCAAATTTTTCATAATATAGTCTAGCCGTTAATTTATCAAAGTCAATTTTGATGACGGTGTTTATGAGAGATATCAAGATTTTTGATACTATTGTACCATGGGTAGAATTAGGAGCTACATAGAAAGGATTATCTTATGCTATCCAGAGATTAAGTGCCTTGCAAATTTATTTAGAAAAAAAATGTCTTAATTGTTGTCAGATAGCTTTTAGATCCTCCCTCCATCTTACTAAAAAAGCAAAAAAAGAAAAAGGTCGCTGGCTGTGATCCGTTGCATAACAAATTAAGTACAACTTCAGCACGGCGCTGTTTCCTTCGTCGCACCTAAACCTTGATTTAATCTTTCTGCCTCTTTCCATGGTGGCCCAAGTCAATTCGAAGACAAGCTAATGTCATGCTTATACTAAAAATAAAACAAACTCCTATGGTATGTGTAACAACTCAGGATCTCATCCAAAATGGCTAGCCGAAAGGTATTATTTGGGTTCCTTGATCATGTATAAGTACCCAAGATCTACCCAGCGAATAACCGATGTGGGACTAAACACACGCCCGCACGGGTCCTCACATACTCCCCCCGTTCAAGTCCTGACGTCCTCGTCAGGCTAAGGGTTCATATCTATTCAAATCTAATCACAAACACCACGATTGGCCCGTGGTCAGCCCCAATAGATCCGTGCTGCAGTGTCCCCTAGTCCACATAGGTTATGAGCCGGGTCCGCTCTGATACCATTTGTAACAACCCAGGATCTCACCCAAAATGGCTAGCCGGAAGGTATTATTTGGGTTCCTTGATCCTGTATAAGTACCCAAGATCTACCCAGCGAATAACCGATGTGGGACTAAACACACGCCCGCACGGGTCCTCACAGTATGCATCTGACACGTTTACTGTTTAATTAGTGTGCTTAACATTTAATTATAACTTAATTCTTTCATCTTATTTATCAAAGACTATCTATTTTTCGTCACTCGGGTGATCATGATCGTCACTCGGCACAACTGATCTCAATCCTCCAACTGGTGGACCTTTCCCTTGGACCCGGTTGGAGGCAGCTTAATTTATCATTGTTTAGTTATTAATATTAATTTTTTTAAAAAAAGGTGGTGGCTATTGGCTCAGTTGGCTTCTCTCATTTATGTTTAATTATTTTCGAAATCTACCATTCTAAGTTTCAAACAATCTAACGGGAGAAAAGTTCATGGAAAAATCAAAATTTCTCTTCAAAGAATAATAAAAATCATCAATTGAAGAAAAGCAGACCAGAAACAAAGTCCAGTAGACTCCCCCCATTCATACCATTACAATTTACAAAAGTTTTGTGAATGAATTGGGACGGGAGCATTTGATGAGCGGTTGTGATCGTATTAATTGATACAATGTTCGGGCTGAATCTTTTGACACGTAAAAAATAATTTTTGTAAAAAAAATTATATTAGTTTGACTCAATTGTTAAACCGTATAGAACTCGAATGAACGGTCTGTGGTGATCCCTCTATAAAACCGACTTATTTCCTCATAGGCAATACAGTCAACACCTTGCAGGGCCCTTTCCTTTTCACTTGGAGAAGGACGCAAATATAACTTTGTCGTGTTGGTGACAAATGCAATGAGATGTGTGGCTTGTCTTTCCCTTGCTATAAATGCATGAATATGTCTGCTTGCAGGCAGTGCCGGCCCGAGCCCTAGGCGATCGAGGCGGTCGCCTAGGGCCTCGGACCAAAGGAAGGCCTCCGGCCTCCGCCTCTGGGAGAGCTCCTCCTCCAGGCTCCAGCGACCAGCGGGCAGCGACCAACAGGCAGCGATGAGCGACCAACGGTCCGCAACCGGCATCCAGGCCAACGGCAACGGGACAAGATATCTTAGCCATCCGCCCATCCCCCGTCCGTAGCCCGTCTTCTCCAGCTGCCCAAGCCCTAGCGTAGCCAACTAGCCCGTCTTCTCCATCCAACCATCCGCCTGGCACGCCACCGTCTTCTTACTTCTTAAATGCCGTAGTCACCGACACCATAATCCCAAATAACCAAAGTGGACGGCGTCTTCTTCTTCATCCTTGAGTTCTTCCTTCAGCAGCTCAGCTCTTCTTCGGTTCTTGAATCTTGACTCAAGTCACTCAACAGTTCTTCCTCTTCCTTCCCGGCTTCCCGTTCCTCGATAACTCGGTTCTTGAGACTTGACGCCGGCGTCTCTTCTCCAGGTCTCCTTCTCGTTCTCGGCCCTCCGCGGCTCCGCAGTCCGTCCTCTCTAGGTGTCAGGTGAGTTCTCCGCCCCTGTTTCCGCGGCTCCGCCCCTGTTTCTGATTTTTTAACCCCTTTGTTGATAAATGGATAGCATCATAGCAATAGAAACTGGAAAATTTCGCTTAAACTGGGTGTCTGGGTCTGGGGAACGAGGGATTTATTTTTTGGGCAGAATGTGCCGGCTGCCGGAACTGTGGTTTGAATGAATCATTTGATTATGTGGCATTGGGGGCTTTTTTCCGTTTTTTTCCTGTTTCTGATAGTTGTGCAGGAGCCAGGAGGAAGAGAGAATAGAATTATAGAAATTATTTATTTCATTTTATGGTGAATGAAGAGATAACCCTATTTTTAGTGTTACAATTAATGATGTAAAAACTACAATTAACATTCTTAAACTTAATGTCATGATATACTCTCTGTTACAGTCTTACATAGCTCCATTTTGCACCCATTTCCACTTTACTATTTATATTTCAATGCTATCAAAATTTTTATTGTCGGATTCTTGAAAATAAATTTTATGTCTATTCTTAAAAATTGATAATAGTTTTTCATGTCTAGGGTCTCCATTAAAATTGAGTTCGGCACACTTGTTGGGATTTGAGTTCGTCGTCGAGTCCGGCACCGCTTGTTGGGACTTGAGTTCGTCGTCGAGTCCGGCACCGCTTCTATTGGCATTTCGGGTTTTATCATTTTCAACTCTATTCTATTTTGATTTGTTTGTAGTGATTGTCTTAATTGTTTGGTTTGATAATATTATTTTTGGATTCAAATGTCTAATAGAAAATTTGAATGTGGGTATGAAAAACTCAAAAAGAAAAGAAAAATCGAAAAACTCATTCAATCTCAAAAAGGTGCTTTAGATAGATTTATTGTCACAAATAAACAAAACACTACATCAAGTTCAACTCAAAACGAAATAGAGTTAGAAGATGATATAAAAAGAACGAAACAAAATGAGATTGACAACCAGATTTATAGTAGTATTCAAATATCTACTGAAACAATATCTAGTGAAGAACACAATAAGAAATTAGATGAAGATAGGATAAATAAGGATAGTGTAGAGTTTAATGAAACTAGTTCTATTTCTATAAATATATATGATCCTGGTCAATGGAAAAATATTGATACAAAGTTGAGAGATCTATTAGTAGAAAGAGGTCCAATTAGAGATTATGATCTTCATTTTCCTAGGGATGAAAATAATAGACACTTTTCTACTATACATTACATTCGTAAGTTACCTAATGGCGAAAAATATGATAGAAGATGGTTAGTGTATTCAAAGGATTTGGATAGGGTATATTGTTTTTGTTGTAAATTATTTGATTCAAAGTCTAGCACGAGTCAATTAGTCAATGAAGGAAGTAGGGATTGGAAAAATCTAGGTATCAAGCTTAAAAGTCATGAAACAACTAATAAGCATATTGTTCGTCCTTTCCTGCCTACCTAAAAATATGCTAGACAGATCGTTGTTAGAACCGACGAACAAAAGTTAAATTTAAATTTACTCTTACCTGTTCTACTCGAAGAATAGTGGCTGTAAGAGGTCGATCCTCAGGGAGGCAGTTGGAGTTGCTAAAAAATTAGAACGTTCACTCGGATTCAAAATCGAGTTTCAAATAACTTAAAGAAAAACATTATTATGAGGATGTTTGAATGATTCTCTGGTCTACCGGAGAATGTTTTATGCTTGAAATTAACGGAAAGACAGGTACTTAAATTCGAGGATCATTTATATATTTAATGAAAAAGAAAACTCTGGCATAAAATGGATGAAAACAGTGCTAGGAATATTGAAGACTAGAACATCGATTGAATGAAGGAAGATTTAATTGTATTGCATAACAAAGAAGAAAGATTACAGAATTTGGAGAACGGAAATTAAAAACAATAGAAATTAAAATCTTTAGCATAAATAGATCTCTCTATTAAACTAAAACTAAAAACCTCAAGACAACATGCTCTCAAAATAAAACTCTTACTAAAAACACTGCTCTCAATTAAAATAAAAATAAATAAATAAGAACAACATGATACTCAAAACAAAACGACTAAACACCAATTAAAAACATAAACTCTTAAAGAAAAAAAAAACTAAAAAGAAAAAAAAAAAAACACAAGAACCGTAATGCTCTGTTTTCAGATTGAAAACAGAGCACTGCTGGTCCGCCCCCCCCTCTCTCTGTTTCTTGGCCTCCACCGAGCTCTCTTCTCCTCCCTCTCTCCTCTTCCCCTGTTTCTTTGGACAAACCGAAGGAGCCAAACTCCTTCTTCTTCCTTCGACCAGCCAGCCACCACCCCAACCGAGCACACCCCTCTTCTCTTCCTCCTTCTCCTTTTATAGCCGCGGACGGACGCCTGATGCGGAAGGGAGATGGCAGACGCGGGGAGGAGTCGATCACGGACGCAATCCGGGCTGCTGGCACGCGATCTTCAAATGGAGAAGGAAGATGGCAGATGCCACGGGATGCCGTGGGCTGGGATCACGGGAAGGAGCTGGAATCGCCGGTGATTGCGGGGGATTTGGAGACGGGCGAGCTGGGAGGAGGGGCTGATCCGAGGGTGCACAGAAGAAGGAGGCACGGATGGAGGGATCGGCTGGGATTTTCCTTGCTGGGAGAGACGTGGATCCGGGCGATGGAAGGAGCTGGAGCCTGGCACGGTGGCTGGCATGATGCGGATGGAAGGTGGGGACGCATGCGGCTTGGATCACGGGAGAGGGGTTTCCTTCTTTGGGTGGGCGTTCATGGCATGGGAATCACTGGGAGGTATCGTGGTTGAGGGGCTGGAGCGCTGGATCTTGATCACGGGATGAGCTGGGAGCGTGGATTCGGGATGATGGCCGCTGACATGGACGCGGTGGAGACGCGGTGGAGACGCTAGCTTCCTTCCTCGGGCCAAGAGGGGGATGCGAACGGCTGGGATGGGGCTTCGGCTTGATTTGGGAAGGAGCTGGGACTCTTTGAAACGGACGGTTGCTGATCGTGGGATCTGGATTACCGGCTGCTGGAATGGATCGCGGAAGATGACGTGGCTAGGGGCGTTGGGATTGAAGACTGACGATGATGGTGATCTGATGGACGGCGCGGATGCTGGCACAATGCGGGGAACGAGCTGATTGGGCTACTTGCACAAATAAAACATTAATTAGTTAATTCTGTTATTAATGATTAGCTAAAATACTAATTAAGGTGGTCTGACGATTGCACTTTTGTGCTCTCATCACACCCCTCAACCAGCTTATTGCTAGTCTCTAGCAATTTAGTGCGACAATGATAAAATGGGAGTGCAAAAGTTTTATTTATTATATATATATAAATATAAATAAGCTAAGATAAATACTCACTTTCGTAGAGCATTACGATTGCACTTAGCACGTACAACAAGCCGTTAAACCCCTAGGTTATCCTAGTGGACGAGTGTTATCTCGTGAGGGTTTGCAGTGAAGTTACCCACAAACTTCAATTCCAAAATAAAATTTGTTTTATGAAATGAAAGTCTAATTTCAAGCACATAACTGATAAAAAGCACACAAGGTTTTAATTACTAAGTAGCCCAAATTCTAGGTTAGTATGCAATTTAAGTTGAAGTCATTAAGTTTTCCGTTAGGGAGTTGTAAAACTTATTTATACTTGAGTGCTCAGTGAAGTTTGGACCATGCACAAGCTAAGGTTTTGGATCTCCAAAATATCGCTAATATTAGTAGTTTCCAAGAATTGGTCGGACAAGACCTATTTGCTGATTCAAAATCATCTTTTCTGCAGGATTTCGAGAGCTGTGGATGTTTACTTTAATACCTCATGGGCTTTATATGTAATATTCCAGTTTACTCGAATTTTTACAACGACGGCTTTCACACTATTGTCTTTTTTAAGGTCAATATATATTTTTTTGTTTTTCATTTTTTTTCTTCTCTCTTTTTTTTTTTTTTGAAAGAGAAATGATAATGTATATATTGTGCACTTTTACTCCTGTGATGATTCCTCCATGTAGCGAGCAATTAGTCGACAATTCTCACACCAGTTGGCATGAGGTGTCGGGCATCAAGACTCCCCTACGGACCTATGCTCGGGTTCCTCATCACAAGCCCGCTGACCTTTGACAATAGGTAGCCCTTTTCGATGTACCTGACTAAATCCTTTTTTTTCTTTGTTTTTTTTTTTGGATCAGAAAAAGATGGTTCATCAGGATTCGAGATTGCTACCATATTCTCAACACAATGTCGAACCTATACCTTAGAAAGTGCAGGCCAGATGTGTTGTGAAATTCAAAGCACTAATTAGCTTACAACTCACTAAAAGGAACTTAATAAAAAGAACTCACTTTGCACTACTTCCAACTAGTCATTGGGCTCTTAGATTTTATATACCTTGTGTGTTGTAAATTTTTTTTTTTTCAAAAATTTTACCTGAAAACTCTTTTTTTTAATTTTTATAAAAACTCTTTTTTTTAATTTTTATAAAATTTCAAATGCTTAAAAATACCCCCAAACCTAAATCTAACATTGTCCTCAATGTTAAAGAAAATTTAAAGCAGTAAGAGGACAGAGGAGAAGTACCTGATATGGGTGGGTAAATTGAAAGTTGGGGCAAAATCCCCCAAACCTGCATGTTAGTAATTTATTGATGATTTTTTTTTTAATAAAAGAAACTTACATGTTGGGTTGCCTCCCAAAGAGCGCTAAGTTTTATGTCTTCAGCCAGACAAAATGTAAATCCTCCTTTTTTCAACCATTATCTAAGAATGGTTTTGGAAGAGTCCGATGAAGAACAGTCGGCTGATGACGATCTATGCTCATAAGGGGAACAGAACTAAGAGGCGCATGCTTGACCCTTTCCTCGGAATGGGCAAGGTAAGCTTCTAAAGGGTCCTTATTATAAGTTTGTAAGAAAGTCTCCTGAACCAGACTTCAATCATGTCAACTTCATTGATTTCTTTGTCGTCTGGTGGTTGTTTACTTATGTTGAAGACATTAAGCTCGACTTTCATGTTGCCAAAAGATAACTTTAGCATCCCATTTCGACAGTTGATCACAGCATTTGCTGTGGCTAAGAAAGGTCTACCTAAAATTATAGGTGTGTGACTGTCTGGATGTATTGCAGGTTCAGTCTCAAGGATAACGAAGTCCACAGGATAGTAAAACTCATTTACTTTCACTATTACATCCTCTACAATCCCCTTGGGGTACTTCACTGTCCTATCTGCTAAGGAAAGGATAATATTTGTAGGCTTTAATTCCCCCAAACCTAATTTTTGATACACATAGTAAGGAAGTAGGTTTACACTGGCTCCTAAATCTAATAGAGCTCTCTGGATGATCGTCTCTCCTATTTTTATTTCAATAGTTGGGCAACCAGGGTCTTTGAATTTCGGGGCAATCTGTTGTTGAATGAGAGATGAGGCTTGTGCAGCCATAACAGCTTGCCTAGGAATACTGGTTTTTCTTTTGACCGTGGTGAGGTCTTTCAAGAATTTTGTATAGGAGGGAATTTGTCTTATGGCATCGAGAAAAGGTATATTTATTTGAACAGTTTTAAAGACTTCTATGATTTCATCAAAATTAGATTGTTTCTTGGAGTCCTGAAGTCTACTGGGAAAAGGAACCTTGGGTTTGTATGTTTCTATGGGTTCTTCCCTTTTTTCCGGTTTGTCCTGTTCTTGACCCCTCTTCTGAATAGGGTTCTTATCGGATTCAGTTTTATTTTCCTTTTCGTGTTTAGGAAGTTGGACTTTATTGTCCACTTGCTTGCCAGACCTTAAAGTGGTAATTGCCTGGACTTCATAGGTCGGATTTCCATTAGAATTGATTTGATACTGACCTATCTGACCTTGATTTTGTTGTCTACTAGGGTTAGGCACTGGTTGACTAGGTAGTTCACCTTTCTTCCTATCCCCTAGAGAGTTAGCTATTTGGCTCAGACTAACCTCAAGTTTTGCAATTGCTTGCGCATGGAATTGGTTAGTCTGGCCTTGGGCTGTATTGGTCTGTTGTTGTTGCTTGATAAAATCTTGTTGTTGTTTCATCATATTAGCCATCATGGTTTCTAATTGTGAAGGTTGCTGTGGGATAGGGGCATTATAAGGAGGTACAGATGGAACCAATGGTTGGTTCATTTGTGGTGGACCTATCCTGGGGAAGTTGTTCTGAAAACCTGGTAGACCACCTTGATGCTGAATAGGTTCATTTTGCTTGTATGAGAAATTTGGATGGAACCTATTATCAGGGTGGTAAACTGGGCTGAACGAGTTGGGAGTGGGCTTCTTAAAGGCACTATATGAATTTAGAGCATTTGCTTGCTCGGCCTTTATGTTAGGTAGACTAGGGCAGCACTCCACTAGATGCTCAGGACTGTTACACAAAACACACAAACTATATGACTCGTGATCCACTTTCATGACGGGATTTGACTCTTTGTATGAACTCGAACTAGTGGAAACAGTGAAAGCATCAAACTTTTTACTCAAGTTGTTCATTCCAGCCACCAGATTGGACATAACATTTTTGAGTTCTGGGTCTGTTTTCATTTCATAATTACCTGGTTTTCTAGACCCGAACTCATCTCTATTTACTTCCTCACCATAGCTACTCCAATTTTGGGCATTCTCGGCTAAGTCAACAAGAAATTCATAGGCTTGATCCGGGGTTTGGTTCATGAACCTACCCTTGTGCATGGACTCAATCATGTTTCTATGTGCCGGAGTTAGTCCTTTGTAAAAGAAATGTACTAGATCAGCCTTGTCAAGCCCATGGTGCGGGCACTTGACTAACAGATCATGGAATCTTTCCCAAAGTTGGGAAAATTCCTCCTCAGATTTGCCTCTAAAAGTTCTGATGGCATCCTTAATTTTTTCAGTTTTTACCATGGGATAGAACTTAGCCATGAACTTCCTAGACAACTGTTCCCATGATGTGATGGAATTTGAAGCAAGGGAATACAGCCATGCAGCAGCACGATCTTCTAAAGTCATGGGAAACAATCTTAATTTAATACCCTCTTCATCTAAGTTTTGATTTCTAAATGTTTGACAGATTGTCAAAAACTTGTTTAGATGAATATAGGGTTGTTCACTCTCGAACCCATGAAACTTGGGTAACATGTTTATTGTTGCAGCCCGAATCTCGAATTGGGCTGCATTATTGATTGGTAATACTATGCAAGTAGGGGGACTAGCAGATGCGGGTGCGAATAATTCATTCAGGGTTCTAATATGTTCACCCATTGTAGAGATCGACGGTTGGTTTACAGTTCGTAGGTTATGATGAAAAGTTCTGTCAATCTCAGGATCAAATGGGGTTAACTTATCCCTTAATGACCTTCTACCATGCATACATTTTCCACAACTTAATTAGACTCAATTTTTTTTTTTAAACGAAATCCTAAAAGATAAGAAGAAGGGCTAGACCAAGATGACCACAACCAACACCACACAACAATTTGACCCTATTAGTCTTAGAACTAAGTGAGGTTTAGTAGCTTCTTAAATCTAGTTGCATAGAGACTTATCAGGTTAAAAAAGTTCCTGAAATTCTCTCTAGATTAGACAGCTCCTAATCTCCCTTTCAGATTAAGCTTGAGCTTACCAGTTAAGTGATCCAGTAACCAGTGACCAGGAAAGTCCCGGGGTGTGCAGTGGTGCCAGAAGGGATACACCGATACCACAATACCCGTAACAGTTCTCACTGTTGTAAAACTTTCCTAGACATCACCAATTACTAAATTCTCACTGGAGTGGCTTTCAGCCGCTTCTTTCCAAGAGCCTAATTGAGCTCGAAAACCCTAAGGCCAACGTCTAATTTGATTTTAATTTAATTTGGCTTAGGATAAGTATGCAAGGTGGTGATTTTTGGGCTAAGGACAGGTAATGACTTCCCGACCTTATCTTTTTAGTGGGTTTTGCCCTTAATTACTTTATGCAAATGCTTAATACTAAATGCAGCAAATAATCAATATATTTTTTAAAGTTTATGCAATGTCATTAGGTTGTATTGATTAAATGAGCAAGCAATTTTTTTTATTTTTCTTATTTTTTTTTAAATTTTATGTTGTTTTTTTTTTTTATATAGGAATAACTTGAATGTAAACTAAAACTAATCCTTATGCGTCAGTCAATCTCCGAATGCCCATTGAATAAGCTCTGGAGATTACTCCGTGAGGAGTCCCAATAGAGGTATGATCACCTCGGAGGATTGCACCCTATCAATTACTAGCAAAAATAATATTTTTTTTTGAAATTTTTTTATTTTAATTAACTTTTTTTAACTTTTTTTTTTAAATTTCAAATTTCGAATCACAGAATTCAAATTTTGAATTTAAATTTTTGAATTTTTGAATTTTGGAAATTTTTTTCAATTTTTTTTTTACTTTTTTAGAAAACTTTAAATTTCGAATTTCAAATTTCAGAATTTAATAACTACGAAATTACTAACTAAAATAATCAAAATAAGAAAAATTAATAAAAATAAAAACTTACTACCGGAGTGCGTTCACTCCGGGCATCCAAAATCCAATTTGATCTTCGTGATCGTTCTTGCTTCTCGATTTGCCTCCCCGGCAACGGCGCCAAAATTTTGTTCGTCCTTTCCTGCCTACCTAAAAATATGCTAGACAGATCGTTGTTAGAACCGACGAACAAAAGTTAAATTTAAATTTACTCTTACCTGTTCTACTCGAAGAATAGTGGCTGTAAGAGGTCGATCCTCAGGGAGGCAGTTGGAGTTGCTAAAAAATTAGAACGTTCACTCGGATTCAAAATCGAGTTTCAAATAACTTAAAGAAAAACATTATTATGAGGATGTTTGAATGATTCTCTGGTCTACCGGAGAATGTTTTATGCTTGAAATTAACGGAAAGACAGGTACTTAAATTCGAGGATCATTTATATATTTAATGAAAAAGAAAACTCTGGCATAAAATGGATGAAAACAGTGCTAGGAATATTGAAGACTAGAACATCGATTGAATGAAGGAAGATTTAATTGTATTGCATAACAAAGAAGAAAGATTACAGAATTTGGAGAACGGAAATTAAAAACAATAGAAATTAAAATCTTTAGCATAAATAGATCTCTCTATTAAACTAAAACTAAAAACCTCAAGACAACATGCTCTCAAAATAAAACTCTTACTAAAAACACTGCTCTCAATTAAAATAAAAATAAATAAATAAGAACAACATGATACTCAAAACAAAACGACTAAACACCAATTAAAAACATAAACTCTTAAAGAAAAAAAAAACTAAAAAGAAAAAAAAAAAACACAAGAACCGTAATGCTCTGTTTTCAGATTGAAAACAGAGCACTGCTGGTCCGCCCCCCCCTCTCTCTGTTTCTTGGCCTCCACCGAGCTCTCTTCTCCTCCCTCTCTCCTCTTCCCCTGTTTCTTTGGACAAACCGAAGGAGCCAAACTCCTTCTTCTTCCTTCGACCAGCCAGCCACCACCCCAACCGAGCACACCCCTCTTCTCTTCCTCCTTCTCCTTTTATAGCCGCGGACGGACGCCTGATGCGGAAGGGAGATGGCAGACGCGGGGAGGAGTCGATCACGGACGCAATCCGGGCTGCTGGCACGCGATCTTCAAATGGAGAAGGAAGATGGCAGATGCCACGGGATGCCGTGGGCTGGGATCACGGGAAGGAGCTGGAATCGCCGGTGATTGCGGGGGATTTGGAGACGGGCGAGCTGGGAGGAGGGGCTGATCCGAGGGTGCACAGAAGAAGGAGGCACGGATGGAGGGATCGGCTGGGATTTTCCTTGCTGGGAGAGACGTGGATCCGGGCGATGGAAGGAGCTGGAGCCTGGCACGGTGGCTGGCATGATGCGGATGGAAGGTGGGGACGCATGCGGCTTGGATCACGGGAGAGGGGTTTCCTTCTTTGGGTGGGCGTTCATGGCATGGGAATCACTGGGAGGTATCGTGGTTGAGGGGCTGGAGCGCTGGATCTTGATCACGGGATGAGCTGGGAGCGTGGATTCGGGATGATGGCCGCTGACATGGACGCGGTGGAGACGCGGTGGAGACGCTAGCTTCCTTCCTCGGGCCAAGAGGGGGGTGCGAACGGCTGGGATGGGGCTTCGGCTTGATTTGGGAAGGAGCTGGGACTCTTTGAAACGGACGGTTGCTGATCGTGGGATCTGGATTACCGGCTGCTGGAATGGATCGCGGAAGATGACGTGGCTAGGGGCGTTGGGATTGAAGGCTGACGATGATGGTGATCTGATGGACGGCGCGGATGCTGGCACAATGCGGGGAACGAGCTGATTGGGCTACTTGCACAAATAAAACATTAATTAGTTAATTCTGTTATTAATGATTAGCTAAAATACTAATTAAGGTGGTCTGACGATTGCACTTTTGTGCTCTCATCACACCCCTCAACCAGCTTATTGCTAGTCTCTAGCAATTTAGTGCGACAATGATAAAATGGGAGTGCAAAAGTTTTATTTATTATATATATATAAATATAAATAAGCTAAGATAAATACTCACTTTCGTAGAGCATTACGATTGCACTTAGCACGTGCAACAAGCCGTTAAACCCCTAGGTTATCCTAGTGGACGAGTGTTATCTCGTGAGGGTTTGCAGTGAAGTTACCCACAAACTTCAATTCCAAAATAAAATTTGTTTTATGAAATGAAAGTCTAATTTCAAGTACATAACTGATAAAAAGCACACAAGGTTTTAATTACTAAGTAGCCCAAATTCTAGGTTAGTATGCAATTTAAGTTGAAGTCATTAAGTTTTCCGTTAGGGAGTTGTAAAATTTATTTATACTTGAGTGCTCAGTGAAGTTTGGACCATGCACAAGCTAAGGTTTTGGATCTCCAAAATATCGCTAATATTAGTAGTTTCCAAGAATTGGTCGGACAAGACCTATTTGCTGATTCAAAATCATCTTTTCTGCAGGATTTCGAGAGCTGTGGATGTTTACTTTAATACCTCATGGGCTTTATATGTAATATTCCAGTTTACTCGAATTTTTACAACGACGGCTTTCACACTATTGTCTTTTTTAAGGTCAATATATATTTTTTTGTTTTTCATTTTTTTTTCTTCTCTTTTTTTTTTTTTTTTTTTTGAAAGAGAAATGATAATGTATATATTGTGCACTTTTACTCCTGTGATGATTCCTCCATGTAGCGAGCAATTAGTCGACAATTCTCACACCAGTTGGCATGAGGTGTCGGGCATCAAGACTCCCCTACGGACCTATGCTCGGGTTCCTCATCACAAGCCCGCTGACCTTTGACAATAGGTAGCCCTTTTCGATGTACCTGACTAAATCCTTTTTTTTCTTTGTTTTTTTTTTTGGATCAGAAAAAGATGGTTCATCAGGATTCGAGATTGCTACCATATTCTCAACACAATGTCGAACCTATACCTTAGAAAGTGCAGGCCAGATGTGTTGTGAAATTCAAAGCACTAATTAGCTTACAACTCACTAAAAGGAACTTAATAAAAAGAACTCACTTTGCACTACTTCCAACTAGTCATTGGGCTCTTAGATTTTATATACCTTGTGTGTTGAAAATTTTTTTTTTTTCAAAAATTTTACCTGAAAACTCTTTTTTTTAATTTTTATAAAAACTCTTTTTTTTAATTTTTATAAAATTTCAAATGCTTAAAAATACCCCCAAACCTAAATCTAACATTGTCCTCAATGTTAAAGAAAATTTAAAGCAGTAAGAGGACAGAGGAGAAGTACCTGATATGGGTGGGTAAATTGAAAGTTGGGGCAAAATCCCCCAAACCTGCATGTTAGTAATTTATTGATGATTTTTTTTTTAATAAAAGAAACTTACATGTTGGGTTGCCTCCCAAAGAGCGCTAAGTTTTATGTCTTCAGCCAGACAAAATGTAAATCCTCCTTTTTTCAACCATTATCTAAGAATGGTTTTGGAAGAGTCCGATGAAGAACAGTCGGCTGATGACGATCTATGCTCATAAGGGGAACAGAACTAAGAGGCGCATGCTTGACCCTTTCCTCGGAATGGGCAAGGTAAGCTTCTAAAGGGTCCTTATTATAAGTTTGTAAGAAAGTCTCCTGAACCAGACTTTCAATCATGTCAACTTCATTGATTTCTTTGTCGTCTGGTGGTTGTTTACTTATGTTGAAGACATTAAGCTCGACTTTCATGTTGCCAAAAGATAACTTTAGCATCCCATTTCGACAGTTGATCACAGCATTTGCTGTGGCTAAGAAAGGTCTACCTAAAATTATAGGTGTGTGACTGTCTGGATGTATTGCAGGTTCAGTCTCAAGGATAACGAAGTCCACAGGATAGTAAAACTCATTTACTTTCACTATTACATCCTCTACAATCCCCTTGGGATACTTCACTGTCCTATCTGCTAAGGAAAGGATAATATTTGTAGGCTTTAATTCCCCCAAACCTAATTTTTGATACACATAGTAAGGAAGTAGGTTTACACTGGCTCCTAAATCTAATAGAGCTCTCTGGATGATCGTCTCTCCTATTTTTATTTCAATAGTTGGGCAACCAGGGTCTTTGAATTTCGGGGCAATCTGTTGTTGAATGAGAGATGAGGCTTGTGCAGCCATAATAGCTTGCCTAGGAATACTGGTTTTTCTTTTGACCGTGGTGAGGTCTTTCAAGAATTTTGTATAGGAGGGAATTTGTCTTATGGCATCGAGAAAAGGTATATTTATTTGAACAGTTTTAAAGACTTCTATGATTTCATCAAAATTAGATTGTTTCTTGGAGTCCTGAAGTCTACTGGGAAAAGGAACCTTGGGTTTGTATGTTTCTATGGGTTCTTCCCTTTTTTCCGGTTTGTCCTGTTCTTGACCCCTCTTCTGAATAGGGTTCTTATCGGATTCAGTTTTATTTTCCTTTTCGTGTTTAGGAAGTTGGACTTTATTGTCCACTTGCTTGCCAGACCTTAAAGTGGTAATTGCCTGGACTTCATAGGTCGGATTTCCATTAGAATTGATTTGATACTGACCTATCTGACCTTGATTTTGTTGTCTACTAGGGTTAGGCACTGGTTGACTAGGTAGTTCACCTTTCTTCCTATCCCCTAGAGAGTTAGCTATTTGGCTCAGACTAACCTCAAGTTTTGCAATTGCTTGCGCATGGAATTGGTTAGTCTGGCCTTGGGCTGTATTGGTCTGTTGTTGTTGCTTGATAAAATCTTGTTGTTGTTTCATCATATTAGCCATCATGGTTTCTAATTGTGAAGGTTGCTGTGGGATAGGGGCATTATAAGGAGGTACAGATGGAACCAATGGTTGGTTCATTTGTGGTGGACCTATCCTGGGGAAGTTGTTCTGAAAACCTGGTAGACCACCTTGATGCTGAATAGGTTCATTTTGCTTGTATGAGAAATTTGGATGGAACCTATTATCAGGGTGGTAAACTGGGCTGAACGAGTTGGGAGTGGGCTTCTTAAAGGCACTATATGAATTTAGAGCATTTGCTTGCTCGGCCTTTATGTTAGGTAGACTAGGGCAGCACTCCACTAGATGCTCAGGACTGTTACACAAAACACACAAACTATATGACTCGTGATCCACTTTCATGACGGGATTTGACTCTTTGTATGAACTCGAACTAGTGGAAACAGTGAAAGCATCAAACTTTTTACTCAAGTTGTTCATTCCAGCCACCAGATTGGACATAACATTTTTGAGTTCTGGGTCTGTTTTCATTTCATAATTACCTGGTTTTCTAGACCCGAACTCATCTCTATTTACTTCCTCACCATAGCTACTCCAATTTTGGGCATTCTCGGCTAAGTCAACAAGAAATTCATAGGCTTGATCCGGGGTTTGGTTCATGAACCTACCCTTGTGCATGGACTCAATCATGTTTCTATGTGCCGGAGTTAGTCCTTTGTAAAAGAAATGTACTAGATCAGCCTTGTCAAGCCCATGGTGCGGGCACTTGACTAACAGATCATGGAATATTTCCCAAAGTTGGGAAAATTCCTCCTCAGATTTGCCTCTAAAAGTTCTGATGGCATCCTTAATTTTTTCAGTTTTTACCATGGGATAGAACTTAGCCATGAACTTCCTAGACAACTGTTCCCATGATGTGATGGAATTTGAAGCAAGGGAATACAGCCATGCAGCAGCACGATCTTCTAAAGTCATGGGAAACAATCTTAATTTAATACCCTCTTCATCTAAGTTTTGATTTCTAAATGTTTGACAGATTGTCAAAAACTTGTTTAGATGAATATAGGGTTGTTCACTCTCGAACCCATGAAACTTGGGTAACATGTTTATTGTTGCAGCCCGAATCTCGAATTGGGCTGCATTATTGATTGGTAATACTATGCAAGTAGGGGGACTAGCAGATGCGGGTGCGAATAATTCATTCAGGGTTCTAATATGTTCACCCATTGTAGAGATCGACGGTTGGTTTACAGTTCGTAGGTTATGATGAAAAGTTCTGTCAATCTCAGGATCAAATGGGGTTAACTTATCCCTTAATGACCTTCTACCATGCATACATTTTCCACAACTTAATTAGACTCAATTTTTTTTTTTAAACGAAATCCTAAAAGATAAGAAGAAGGGCTAGACCAAGATGACCACAACCAACACCACACAACAATTTGACCCTATTAGTCTTAGAACTAAGTGAGGTTTAGTAGCTTCTTAAATCTAGTTGCATAGAGACTTATCAGGTTAAAAAAGTTCCTGAAATTCTCTCTAAATTAGACAGCTCCTAATCTCCCTTTCAGATTAAGCTTGAGCTTACCAGTTAAGTGATCCAGTAACCAGTGACCAGGAAAGTCCCAGGGTGTGCAGTGGTGCCAGAAGGGATACACCGATACCACAATACCCGTAACAGTTCTCACTGTTGTAAAACTTTCCTAGACATCACCAATTACTAAATTCTTACTGGAGTGGCTTTCAGCCGCTTCTTTCCAAGAGCCTAATTGAGCTCGAAAACCCTAAGGCCAACGTCTAATTTGATTTTAATTTAATTTAGCTTAGGATAAGTATGCAAGGTGGTGATTTTTGGGCTAAGGACAGGTAATGACTTCCCGACCTTATCTTTTTAGTGGGTTTTGCCCTTAATTACTTTATGCAAATGCTTAATACTAAATGTAGCAAATAATCAATATATTTTTTAAAGTTTATGCAATGTCATTAGGTTGTATTGATTAAATGAGCAAGCAATTTTTTTTATTTTTCTTATTTTTTTTTTTTAAATTTTATGTTGTTTTTTTTTTTATATAGGAATAACTTGAATGTAAACTAAAACTAATCCTTATGCGTCAGTCAATCTCCGAATGCCCATTGAATAAGCTCTGGAGATTACTCCGTGAGGAGTCCCAATAGAGGTATGATCACCTCGGAGGATTGCACCCTATCAATTACTAGCAAAAATAATATTTTTTTTTGAAATTTTTTTTATTTTAATTAACTTTTTTTAACTTTTTTTTTAAATTTCAAATTTCGAATCACAGAATTCAAATTTTGAATTTAAATTTTTGAATTTTTGAATTTTGGAAATTTTTTTCAATTTTTTTTTATTTTTTTAGAAAACTTTAAATTTCGAATTTCAAATTTCAGAATTTAATAACTACGAAATTACTAACTAAAATAATCAAAATAAGAAAAATTAATAAAAATAAAAACTTACTACCGGAGTGCGTTCACTCCGGGCATCCAAAATCCAATTTGATCTTCGTGATCGTTCTTGCTTCTCGATTTGCCTCCCCGGCAACGGCGCCAAAATTTTGTTCGTCCTTTCCTGCCTACCTAAAAATATGCTAGACAGATCGTTGTTAGAACCGACGAACAAAAGTTAAATTTAAATTTACTCTTACCTGTTCTACTCGAAGAATAGTGGCTGTAAGAGGTCGATCCTCAGGGAGGCAGTTGGAGTTGCTAAAAAATTAGAACGTTCACTCGGATTCAAAATCGAGTTTCAAATAACTTAAAGAAAAACATTATTATGAGGATGTTTGAATGATTCTCTGGTCTACCGGAGAATGTTTTATGCTTGAAATTAACGGAAAGACAGGTACTTAAATTCGAGGATCATTTATATATTTAATGAAAAAGAAAACTCTGGCATAAAATGGATGAAAACAGTGCTAGGAATATTGAAGACTAGAACATCGATTGAATGAAGGAAGATTTAATTGTATTGCATAACAAAGAAGAAAGATTACAGAATTTGGAGAACGGAAATTAAAAACAATAGAAATTAAAATCTTTAGCATAAATAGATCTCTCTATTAAACTAAAACTAAAAACCTCAAGACAACATGCTCTCAAAATAAAACTCTTACTAAAAACACTGCTCTCAATTAAAATAAAAATAAATAAATAAGAACAACATGATACTCAAAACAAAACGACTAAACACCAATTAAAAACATAAACTCTTAAAGAAAAAAAAAACTAAAAAGAAAAAAAAAACACAAGAACCGTAATGCTCTGTTTTCAGATTGAAAACAGAGCACTGCTGGTCCGCCCCCCCCTCTCTCTGTTTCTTGGCCTCCACCGAGCTCTCTTCTCCTCCCTCTCTCCTCTTCCCCTGTTTCTTTGGACAAACCGAAGGAGCCAAACTCCTTCTTCTTCCTTCGACCAGCCAGCCACCACCCCAACCGAGCACACCCCTCTTCTCTTCCTCCTTCTCCTTTTATAGCCGCGGACGGACGCCTGATGCGGAAGGGAGATGGCAGACGCGGGGAGGAGTCGATCACGGACGCAATCCGGGCTGCTGGCACGCGATCTTCAAATGGAGAAGGAAGATGGCAGATGCCACGGGATGCCGTGGGCTGGGATCACGGGAAGGAGCTGGAATCGCCGGTGATTGCGGGGGATTTGGAGACGGGCGAGCTGGGAGGAGGGGCTGATCCGAGGGTGCACAGAAGAAGGAGGCACGGATGGAGGGATCGGCTGGGATTTTCCTTGCTGGGAGAGACGTGGATCCGGGCGATGGAAGGAGCTGGAGCCTGGCACGGTGGCTGGCATGATGCGGATGGAAGGTGGGGACGCATGCGGCTTGGATCACGGGAGAGGGGTTTCCTTCTTTGGGTGGGCGTTCATGGCATGGGAATCACTGGGAGGTATCGTGGTTGAGGGGCTGGAGCGCTGGATCTTGATCACGGGATGAGCTGGGAGCGTGGATTCGGGATGATGGCCGCTGACATGGACGCGGTGGAGACGCGGTGGAGACGCTAGCTTCCTTCCTCGGGCCAAGAGGGGGGTGCGAACGGCTGGGATGGGGCTTCGGCTTGATTTGGGAAGGAGCTGGGACTCTTTGAAACGGACGGTTGCTGATCGTGGGATCTGGATTACCGGCTGCTGGAATGGATCGCGGAAGATGACGTGGCTAGGGGCGTTGGGATTGAAGGCTGACGATGATGGTGATCTGATGGACGGCGCGGATGCTGGCACAATGCGGGGAACGAGCTGATTGGGCTACTTGCACAAATAAAACATTAATTAGTTAATTCTGTTATTAATGATTAGCTAAAATACTAATTAAGGTGGTCTGACGATTGCACTTTTGTGCTCTCATCACATATCATTAGCATGAATAGGTGGATTGATATAGAAGTGAGATTGATAAAAAATAAGACAATTGATAAAAGTCTCCAAGAACAAATAAACCAAGAGAAGGATCATTGGAAAAAAGTTTTATTGAGAATTATTGCTGTTGTAAAAAATCTTGCAAAAAATAATTTAGCATTTCGAGGAAAGAATGAAAAGATCTATCAAAGCAATAACGGAAATTTTCTAAGTTTTATTGAAACGATTGCAGAATTTGATCCAGTAATGCAAGAACATGTTCGACGCATTCAACATGGTGAAATTCACAATCATTATTTAGGTCATAATATTCAAAATGAATTGATTCAAATATTAGCGTCTGAAATTAAAGCTATAATAATTAAAAAGATTAAAGAAGCAAAATACTTTTCTGTAATACTTGATTGCACTCCTGATGCAAGCCATCAGGAACAAATGACCCTAGTTTTAAGATGTGTAGATACTTCAACAAGTCCAGTAAAAGTAGAAGAATATTTTTTAGAATTTTTAGAAGTAGATGATACCTCTGGAAAGGGCCTTTTTAATGAACTTATAAATATAATAGAAAAACATAAACTTGAGGTTAATGATATAAGAGGACAAGGGTATGACAATGGATCTAATATGAAAGGAAAACATCAAGGTGTACAAAAAAGATTATTAGATATAAATTCTAGAGCATTTTACACACCATGTGGATGTCATAACTTGAATTTAGTATTATGTGATACTGCTAACTCATGTCCTAAGGCTATATCTTTTTTGGAGTAATACAACGAATTTATACCTTATTTTCTTCTTCTACAAAACGATGGAAAATTTTACAAGATAATGTATCTACATTAACTCTTAAACCTTTATCACAAACACGTTGGGAAAGTCGTATTGAAAGTGTCAAAGCAATTAAACATCAAGCTCCTAAAATAAGAGATGCCTTAATTCAATTAGCGGAAACTAGTGAAGATCCTAAAATAAAGAGTGAAGCCATATGTTTAGCTACATATGAGATTGAAAATTTTGAATTCTTATTAGGCATGAATATTTGGTACGATATATTGTTTGCTGTTAACTCAGTTAGTAAGAATTTACAATCTGAAGACATGCATATTGATGTTGCTATAGATCAATTAAAAGGTCTTCTTTCTTATTTAAAAAGTTATAGAGAAAATGGATTTATGAATGCTTTGAATTCATCTAAAGAAATTGCAAATGAAATGGAAATAGAACCTACATTTCGTGAAAAACGTGTGATCCGTAGAAAAAAAACAATTTGATGAAAATACTGATGATGAGACAATAAGATCAGCTGAAGAATCTTTTAGAATTGATTACTTTTTATATGTAGTAGATCAAGCTATTTCTTCAATTCAAAGTAGGTTTGAACAATTCACCATATATGAAGATTTTTTTGGTTTTTTGTTTAATTTAGAAAGTTAAAATCTTTGAATGAAGAGAATTTGAAAAGGTGTTGTCTTAATCTTGAAAACTATTTAAAGCATGGTGAATATTCTGATATTGATGGTCTTGATCTATTTTCAGAGTTAAACGTTTTAAAAGAAATTTTACAAATAGAAACTTGTACCCCTATTGATACTTTAAGTTTTATTAAAAAAACAGATTCTTTTCCAAATGCATGGATTGCTTACAGAATATTGTTAACAATACCTGTAACAGTTGCTTCTGCTGAAAGAAGTTTTTCAAAATTAAAGTTGATAAAATCTTATTTGCGGTCAACTATGTCACAAGAAAGATTAAATGGATTAGCTATATTATCGATTGAAAATAGTATTTTAATGAATCTTGAGTACAAAAGTTTGATTAGCAATTTTGCATCTCAAAAAGCTAGACGGATTATTTTTAAATAAATTTTAAAGTATTTTGCACTTATTAAAATTTATTATTATTATTATTATTATTTAAAAAAAAGGCCTCTCTTAGAAAGTTCGCCTTAGGCCCCCAAATGCATTGGGCCGCCCCTGCTTGCAGGGCTCGAGAGACTTTGGTGTTATGGATATCTGAAGGTAAAAGTCAAGCCCTTGGTTCCGTTAGAGATACAAGAAGAAGCCATTTGAAGAGTTGGCACAAGTTTTACTCTGCGCAAACTTGGTGTTCTTGGTGAGGTAGGCCATCGTTTTGACTTGTTTTTTTTTAATGCTTTGTGCTTAAGTTATGCTTGCCATGGGATTCCTCTAATCTTGGTAGGAGTTTCCAGCTATGGTTCTGAGAATAAGCTTTTGTTCTTTCTTTCTTTCTTTTCATCTAAAGCCATATGGTGAAATTGTATTTTCTTATTTTTGCCCCTTAAATATAACTCTGGGGGTAAGGAGATAAGATGAAGACTGAAACTTTCCAACAAACTCAGGAAAAAGATGCTCTCTTGGTCTATGGAGTAAGGGTTGGGTTAGAATTTTCTTAAGGTCGGTCCTATAAGAAGCAAAGAATAATGAACATTAAATGGATATACACATAAAATAAGTGTGAAACTTCTCAATTGCCATCATAAAAAGATAGCAACAATTTGCTTCGCACCAAGTATATAGTCAAAAGAACAGAGATGTTGCTTTTATGTGGCTAGGTAATGCCAGTATTTGTGGCGTTGCTTTTAAATTCTTGTGCTTCCTGATGTTTTTTTAAACTTGATGAGCAACCATTACTTTACATCAAAAGAGAGAGAGAGAGAGAGAGAGAGAGAGAGAGAGCTACTGTTACAGAAGTGAACATGGTAGGTGCTGGGTCATCAAAACTTTTAGATCAGCATTTGGTTATATAACGACCTTGATAAGTTTAGCAGTAAAATGAAATAAGTAAAGCATTTATATATTCATGATAAGTGATGTAGTGGAATTTCTGATGAGAAAACCTAAGATCGATCATGCATTAACAGTATAATGTGCATCATTAAGGAGTTACCCTAAGAGATCAAGTCTTGCAAATCCCTTCTCAAATGATATATTACAGATGACATGCAGAACATTATAGACTACCACTCAAAAACTTCTTTTCTACATACACATTTTCTTAGAGCCTTTTGAACATCCGCCTTGAAGGCAAGGCCATCAACCTTCAGTCTCAAAGACAAACGGGGAGGGAGGGAGGGAGGGAGGGAGGGAGAGAGAGAGAGAGAGAGAGAGAGAGAGAGAGAGGTGCTAAAACCATCTTAAATATAGATATAATGTGTGGTGTATGAATTTGGCGGGGGAAAAATCTTGGTTATTTATACTTCCATACCTACTAGATATCAAACTTCCATCTCCGCAGGCTTTGTACTCTCAATATGTCATCTTATATATGATGTTGTTATTATATAAATGACTTGTTGGCTGAAAATTCTCTAGGATTCGTGAATTGAGCTATCCATTTAAGCATAATCCTATATCAACCAAATACCATCCATTTCAAATCCTTGGGAAAGAAATAAAAAAAAATCTTCATAATTTTTTTTCTTTTCTGTGGTCCAAAGACTAAAATCTGATACTACAAGAAAAACAAGATTTGGCGACGCTTTTTAAGGCTTTTACCGACGCTTATAAGCGTCGGTCTATTTTCTTTTGACGCTTTTAAAAGCGTCGCCAAAGCGTCGATCGGCTATGTTAGAGTGGAAAAAAGTGTCGGTAAAATCGACTTTTCCTGTAGTGTGAATTAGATTTGGACAAATTTTTTTTAAAAATACAAGCTAGATGAATTAACAAGCTACATTTCTATAAAATTTTTAACTCTCATAGGAATATTCAAATAGGATCTGATAAAAATTCTTGACATATTAAAAATCATAGTGCTGCCTTCCCAATCATCATTATATGCCGACACCTATAATTATTATCCTTCCAACGCGGGATGGTGCGAGCGTGTGAGGCAAAAACGATGCAGGATTGTCAGCAACTTGGCCGGCTCAAGATGCTGCTACCCCGCTAAATCGAGTTCCAGCTCTCTTTTTTTTTTTTACGAGTACTTTATACAATGCGTGTACGAATACACTCAATAAAATCAAAAAAAACCAGCTTGTGGCAGCTCTTTCTCTTCTGACCACAGAATGTACCATGAGTGGTAGGCCGCGTAGGCAGTCACCCAGTCGGCCGCTCCGTAGGCTTCTCTGTATATATGCTTGGCCTGGAAGGCCACCCCATCATCACATCATTCTTTGGCCCGGATCAGGAGGTGGTCCGTGCTCTCGCCCCTCGGCCCCCTCAATTTGACAAATAGAGTGATTTAAGATGCTGCATCTTAAACCACTATGTTTGCCAAACTCCGTTCTCTTCGTCAACTTCTTCACCCTATTAACAAGAAATTGAATAGAAGAAAACTAGTTATATAACCATATTGCGTAACAACAGATTGGTCCCCAGATCGTTTTCCTCTTCCAGTTGAATAGGAAAAAAAAAGCAGCATAAACCATACAAAACCGTGCTCAATGTCATAGACAGAATGGCTTTGAACTGCTTCAGAGATCATATGCTGGGACTTTTATTAGCTGCTAAGTTTGGTCATTCTAGTTTGGTTTTCCTATTGCTGTTAGTGAACGACACATAGTTTAAAAAATAATTAACTTGATCTTCTACATCATTATACAATTTCCACCCTTGGAACTGCTTTTTCTATTTGCTGTCGTTGGAAGAATGGCATTAAACTTTCACCATGGAGAAGATCGAGAATCCCTGGATGCATTTTTTTTTTTTTACTTTTTACGGCAAGGGGAAAGCAATATGCTGGCCAGTTTGCGATTAAGCCAATTTGGGCATAAATTAGGTTCCTTTCATTTAATTTCTTTTTTAAAGGCGCTTTAAGATGCGCGAGAGCGTGCGAGAGCGGCGCTTTAAGATGCGGAAAAAGCAAGCTGGTACTCGATGGGTCCGGGGTAGCGAAGACCTAAACTCCAACAAATGCTAGGAACTTGTTAGAGCAATCCAATTGGATTCATTTGTTGGGAACCACTTGGATATGGTCCATGCTAGCCTAACACCCCTCCAACTCAAATTCTATGAAAAAAAAAAACTCTTTAATATAGGAATAAAGCTAGGCAAGCTAGGAGGCTCGATTTCTACAAGATATTAATATAGGAATACCCAAATAAGCTCTAAAAAGATTAATGATGTGCCAGTTTCAGCATAAAAAGTTAAAATCACATAAGTTATCGAACTAAATATCACAACCTATGAATCACTTAATTGAATATTTTAAGATATAGGCACGAGGCATTAGAAGGGTTAAGATGGCGGTTTAGTTGCTGACTTTTTCTTCTTTTTATTTATTTGTTTGGGAGAGAAAGGAAGGTAGAGTTAGCCACATTATTATTATTTTTAGGGCCAAATTTCTAGAGCATCGTCCAAAAAATTGAACCCAAAATCTTAAGAAATATGGATAGTAACAAGTGGAGCAAGCCCTGGTTTACACAAGTTGAGCTAAAACTTTATTGTAAAAACATGTGGTTTTAATAGCTTGATGGTTGTTATGCCTTTATTTCCTTCAAACCTTTTAAGATAATGCTCAAAGAAATTTTAAAAATCCCTAAAAAACTAAAAAATAAATGATTGTTACAAAAAAAGGCATCAATTACAAAGAATAAACATAGGAGCTTTCAAAACCTCCTATAGGAAGAGTTTTTTTTAATAAAAATAAAATGAATATTTCTTTCTGTCCTTTAGCAATACGAACAAGAGAAAATAATAATTTCTATTCAATGTGCTCAACTCGAATCTCTTAAATAAAATAATAAATAATAAGAATATTTGAAAGTAGGTTTCTAAGCCCTGTACTATTGGAAATCCATTGCTTGTCCTCTATGTACTAGGATTATATTCCTAATTTATCTTTGTTTCTTATTCCAATACTAGTTGGAATAGTTTATCTTTTAGTGTTAGTCCACTTTAATTAGGTTGAGCCTTAGGCCTAATATATTTGAGTTTGTTTTTTAGTTTGTTTTTATCTTATAGTGAGAGAGATTATAGTTTTATAACTAGGGGGAGAAAGTTATGTGAAGATTTGAGAAAAGTTTGATGAGACATCTTTTGTGGTAAGGGAGAGAATTCTTTTGATATATGGAGCCTCTTTTATGAGGCATCTTTAAAAGAGGGAGCCAAACTTATTGTTTCATCTTTTATTTTCTTTTAAATAAATTTATTTTCTTTTAAATATATTTATTTTTTTTAAACTAGATTTATTTTCTCTCCCTTTTTTCTTCCACTATTATTTTCTTCTCACAATTCTCTGCAAATTTCTTTTGTTTGATGTTTGTTTTGAATCCTAGGTGGCAAGGTTGATCTACTTTGGATGGTATGTCATTCTACATTTACTTCCATTAGTTTCTAATGATCCACATTATAAAAATAAAAGTACACATAGGAGCTCATGAAACCTCTTATAAGAGGTTTTTATAAACATAAAATAAGTATTCCTTTCTTTCCATTAGCAATCCGATCAGGAGGAAAGAAAGATTTCTCTTCAACCTGCTCAATTCGAATCTCTCGAATAAAATAATAAATAATAAGAATATTAGAATATAGGGCAATAAACCTTTTACTTCCATTAGTTTCTAACGATCTACAAATTAAGGTATATCATAGTCAGAAAGTAGAGTCTATGCTTTTTTCTTTCACTCTCTACTTAAGATTTTTTGTAGTTAGAAAGTAAAATTAATGCTCTTTACTTTCTCTCTCTCTATTTCCTTCTATTGGTGTTCAGCTGTATAGAAAGAAGAGTTTATGCTATTTGCCCTTTGCTCTTTATCTAAATCCAATTCTTCTTCTAACTAAAAAAAGAAGAAGCTACAAATTTTCTACTATTTTACTGAGATTTGCTCTTTTTATTCGAGTCAGCTTTTTTTTAAAGTTAGAATAGAATAAATTTTTTTCGATTTTTGAGCTAGAGAAATTCGGTCAAAATCGAGCCGAATTCCTATCCTAATTGAAAGAGGATATAAATTTAAATAATAATAATAATAATAATAATAATAATAATATTTTGGGTAAAAGCTAGATCTTGACTTTCGATCAACTTTACTTTCAGTTGCAATATCAAATTCTTTTCTGATTAGAGTTTATAGCTTCCCAAAAGTTCGGTATTCAATTGAGTCCTGATATGGGGAATCTTACTTCTGAAGCTTGTCCAAACCTACTCGAGTGGCTAAAGTAGTCCGCATCGAAGCCGGTGATCCTGCTATATCAATTAAAGGTCAATGGAAGATCAACTTCAAATTGATTCCAAGCCATCTTTTAAGTCTCTTGCCACCTATAGACACGTGAATGTGGAGGCATTGCTAATTTCTTTTGCCACCGTCATCCTCCTCCAAGAAGTCTTAACAATGACAGCAAGAAACTTGTTCTACTACAAAAATTAAGCTTATAAAACATTCGTGCTGCTGCAACTCCCTAGCCAACAAACAAAGAATGAAGACACGATTTATTGAGTCTTCTATTGAATCACAAAAGAAACGTGACTCTAGGATAGTCTAATCTTTTTTCTTTTTGTGTGTGTGTATGTGTGTGTTATACTCACTCTGTTTGGAGCAAAATATCTTGATTTTCTCTGCAGTTTGTAGCCTTAATTATTTTGAAGAACTTGAGCACAAAGAAAAAACATTCAAAGATAATGGATAATTGATAAATTTTTAGATTTAAATATTGTAATATTATGGTTAGTTGATAAATATTATAGATAAACTAAATTATATTTTGATAAACAGTGATAGTGATTAAAACAGTCATTATGATCAGTAATACAGTTGTGGCATGCACCCCCTCTCTTCTTTTTTTTTTTTATAATATTTTGTGACCAATAAGATGTATTATATGTACTAGAAGCATCAAACTGATAATTATCATAAAATCATCGCTGGAGTGGGATTTTTTTTTTTTTTTGGCCTAGGTTCCTCAGTCAATTGTACATCAGTTTAGACCATCAGTATCATCAAAAGTCAATGATATATACGTTGCACATTAAGCTTTGACAAAAAAGTACCCCAATTAATCCAACTTTGCATGAAAGTCCAAGTTCACAGAAGTCACAAGACACAGAATATCTCAACTCCCACAGAAAAAAAGCAAAAAATAAGAAATGGAAGGGTCAAGAGTCATATTTCCTGGGTCATACGTTATAGTAATTGTCACTGCTGACGAGTCTTGGGCATCCTGACGTAGGACGGAGTCGTACGAAAGGTATGAAAGAAGGATTCACCTTTTTTTCAGGCGCATCCATTGTTGGATCATTGAATCGTCACTTTGATATCGGTGTAAATAGTGAAAGAAAAAAATTTGGATGCTTTGAGATTTGCGCATAATATGATCTAATGATCGATGTCACAAAAGATGATCAATTATTCTTTCCGTGCGACAGATCCAACAGTCAACATATTCGCCTCTATTGTTCTGAGTTACCGAAAGATCCAAAAACTCTTAAAATTTTGGACGCCTCCTGATGTCAAGTAAGACCAAGTCCCATCCAAACTTTTTAAAAAGCATTTTTAGGCGGTTAGAAGGCTTTTTTATCGTGCGTAATGATGCATTGATCGCTATCAGAAATGGATGACTAAAGAGTGATTGAGGCAAGATTTTGAAGTTTTAGCTGCATGACACTAAGCAATCAATCTCCTGTCATCTTGCTTGCATTATTAAACAAGCTGACTATAAAGCTTGAAGAAGTTTGATTCTTGACAAATCAAGTTTGAATTGGCAAAACAGGCTCAAGATTAATTTCAAATGGACCCTAAATTTGATCAATTTGATTAGGCTTGACTCAATGAGACTCGGATATATTTATAATTTATATATTATATTATAGAGATAATGGGCTGTTGTATTAAAGCTGTAATGAATATATTTTATTTGTTCTTTCAATTAAATAAATATTAGTACAGAGTTGAACCAAAGCTGAAATCAAGCTTGAATCATGATATAATTTAAGCTTGAACTAAGCTTGATTAAAGCTCAAGTTCATTTTAGGTCAATTTAGCATGATCAAGTTGCCCAATCAGGCTCGTGCTCGACTTAGTTTGACATAAATGCTCGAAATAACCATGAACAAATTGATTTACAACTCAGGCTCAAAACTAATGTGAAATTAACCTTGATCAAATTCAAGCTCAATAAAGATAGGCCAGGTTCCAGTTGCATCACCACACCCATCCACAACATCTATTATTCAATTATACCTAATTTTCTTTGGACAAAAAAAAAAGGCTTATCCCATAACTTAGGTTTGGTTCTATGAAATAATTAAAATTCAGTCGCTGTTTAATAAGTGAAAGTCTTTCCTATTCTTTAACAAAATTCATTTGTGAAACGATAGTCAACACTCTCATCATGGCAATAGATATTCGTGAACTAAGAAAAGCCAACAAGCCCTCTACAACTTGACTACGTGGCACTTCCTGCCTCCTTTGTTACCGAGCTGCTGTAGAAAGTCAGAGCTGTACAAATCTGTACCTAAAAGAATGAGGGGGACCGTATGTGAATGTGCTTGTGTGTGAATGGGAAGAATAATCATCTACCATTTTGCCGTGAGAAGTTGTGGTTTGAAGGGCAAGAAAAGAACCAATATTAGAACTAGACTACGCACACGAACAAATTAAAGAAGAAAAAGACAAGTTTGGATGTAACCTCTCCTAAAAGGATGACACCTGACAGGCTTGACCATCATCCATTTAAACTAAAAAATCTCTAAGAACTTGTTTGGTGCATAAAAATAATTTTTTCTCGCTGAAATACTTTTCCTGTAATGTCAATGCCTATGCAAGAAAGTAACCTTTTTTTTGTGTTCGTAAAATAGAGTATATTTAGTTATGTATTTACTTTTCTAAAAAAATTGTATAAAATACTTATTATGCTCTTAATAAAAAAAAAACACCATTCTATTTAAAAATATAAGAATATTTTTTCAAAGATGTATTCTAATTTTCAGTTTATAGAAGTTGGAGTTTTTATGTCCCATATTTGTTTTTTTTTTTTTCCCTCAATGTGAGGTATGTTTTTATTACTTTTCCATTGTTCATACTTCTCCCGCCGCTTCCTGCGAACGGGACAAAGTCCCGAACAAATCTATCAAGCGTAACGACTGACGCGTTATCTACAAAAGTCGACCGAAGTATGAACAAACCAACCATGACCGCTGCTGCTTCCTCTCGACATCTCTCTCGAAGGTCTTCGACCGTCCCAACTTACTACTACTACTTATATCTCTCCTCTCTTTTATTTCAGAAGCTCCACTTCTCCATACTTTCTCTACCTTCAATCCCAAGGAGTAAAGCATGGCGGGGGGTGGAGGAGCCAACGACCGATCCTTGGAGGAGACACCGACATGGGCTGTGGCTGCGGTTTGCTTCGTCCTGGTTATCATCTCCATCTTCATCGAGCATGGCATCCACCTCATCGGCAAGGCAAGTTTGTTTCAATCTGCATGCATATATTACTTCGCATATATATAGACTGTGAATATCTCAATCAAACCTTCTCCATATCCACTTGGTGTAAACAATATACTGAATGCCATGTTGCAGTGGTTGAAGAAGCGTCACCAGCGGGCACTCTACGAGGCTCTAGAGAAGATCAAATCCGGTATGTTGTCGTCCAGTGATTACTATTCTATCCATGCTATCGTTGCCAAAACACCATTGCATCCATAAAAGATACGTATTTGAGAGGAATAACATGGATCGGTTTGCTTCTTTGGAGATAGAGCTGATGCTGATGGGGTTCATATCCTGGATCTTGACCGTTAGCCAAGGCCTCATATCCAAAACATGCGTGCCCAAAAGCGTGGGTAATTCATGGCACCCATGTAAACCAGAAGACGAGGCTGCCACCACCGGCACCGGAGATGATGACTCCGAAGATCTTCATGGGACCACCGTCCGGAGACTGCTGCATACTGAATCATCTACCATTTTCCGACGCATTTTAGCCGGAGGGGGGAACGACGAGTGCGCAGCCCAGGTTGTAGAACTATTTATTCCTGTTTTTCTCAATGCCCATCATTCTTATCCTTAGTGCATATTATCTATAATCTTATCAACAATAGCACCAATATTACCATTGGTTACTACGTAATATACATGTGACAAAAGCATAGCTATGCATATTATTGTCTATATATAATCTAATCTGACAATAGCACCAATATTATTACCACAAATAAGTAATATGCTGCGTTGTTATTTGTCATCATGTTGGATTATATCATGGTACTATACTTGAATGCTTTAATTAATTATTCTTATTGTGTATAACATGCCGGATTATATCCTAGACCCACTGATCTGATCCAATGACCTACACTATTAGAAGTTTAGAACCCTTTGGAAGATTAGAGAGGCTTGGTCATTGCCAACTAGGCCAGTCAACCGTAGGGGAAATTCCTGCATGGATTTGTAGGACCAGTGTTAAAGTTAAGAAAACAAAATCCTCATGGAACCCTCCCAGGAGACACGGAGGAGGAAACGAGAAACGTTTGGGGTGGGGAATAGAAAGTCTTGATCCCCAAGGATCCCTTTTCACACGGAGAGGGGAGGAGAGGCGGAGCGAGAGGCGCCGGAACCAGTCCGCCGTCATATTTATTACCGTTGGGGAGGAAGAAGACGGCGTGCTTTCCGGTGCCCCGGCAGGACAGATGGGACGGGTGAAGGGAACGGTCAATGATATCCAGACCCGTTCAGCGCGAGCGGAAACAGTCGTAGCGAGGGAGTTACTTAAAGGTGGTCCGGCGGAGGAGAGCAATCGTCGAGCGGGCCGCGGCCGTGGGGAGGTCACTCTCGCGCGCTCTCCTTCCAAGACGTCGGGTTTCCGTTCTTTTGCGTTGGAATGCATAAATTTTGTTCATGAGATGTCGATGTTAAACACACTGCTTGGGTTTATCATTTAGATGTTCAAAAGGACATAAATTTTTACCAATAAGATTTGTAACTTGCAATGTTTTTGCTATACGAATCCGGCATGACCTTTCAAATTTGCAGGATAAAGTTCCATTCATTTCCTCCGAGGGTATCCACCAGCTCCACATATTTATTTTCGTCTTGGCCGTCTCCCATGTACTCTACTGCATAATTACAATGGCTTTAGGCAGACTAAAGGCAAGGAGATGTTTAATTGTTATAATAATTTCTTCGAGTCATATATTTATGGCAGAAAGGAATGCAATAGTTAATGTTTACGGGGTGCCTATGAAACAGATGAGAAGCTGGAAAGGCTGGGAATTGGAAACTAAAACAATTGAATACCAATTTTCACATGGTAGGTTCAAATATGAATCAGCTAATCAATCAAAATTAAGCATGTATATTATGTGTGCACCAATGAATTGATGAGTGCAATATTGTTGTGGAAATGGTTTGGTAGATCCTGACAGGTTTAGATTTGCAAGAGATACATCTTTCGGTCGTCGGCATTTAGACTTCTGGAGCAAATCGCCCATTCTCATTTGGATTGTAAGGATCATTTCTTCAGAAATCAGCGTATTGTTGTCTTATTGAATTCACACTTACTATATCATAATTATGAGAAATAGCTAGCCAAGGAACCACTGAAAATTAAAGAGTTTTTTATTTCCATTTTGTCAAACAAGGATTTTTTTTTTCCTGAGCAGGTATGCTTCTTCAGACAGTTTCTGAGATCAGTTCCTAAAGTTGACTGCTTGACGCTACGACATGGCTTCATAATGGTAAGTCATTGCTAGATTTCTTATTAACTACAAAGAAATAAACTTGATCACTGAGCTGAAAACTTACATCCTTTCAGGCTCATTTGGCTCCCCAAAGCTCGACAAAGTTTAACTTGCAGAAATATATAAAGAGATCACTTGAAGAAGATTTCAAAGTTGTTGTTGGGATAAGGTATACTGATCATTTATATACGCAACGATGCTATTATTTAAGGTTTTAGTAACCTGGTTCCTAGTAGAACTACTTCATCAAGATGTATAGGATCATTGATGGTGAAAATGGAGGATAACCCACCTAAATGACAGATGCCATGATGGCCTCAATGGCTCCATGTGTTCTACAAAAATTTCACCTGTATCACCGTACATAGCTGCCGCGTATCAACTGAAATGAATTTCAGATCATTGAACTCGTAATAACTTACTAGCTTATACCATATCTACTTACTACTAAACCTGCACATGTAACATATGTTTACAATTTCCCTCGAATAAATAAATAAATATAAAAATTAATAATCAACCCATTGATGCACTATCTAAATTGAAAATCCAAGCTATTGCAATTTATCTATACAAAAAACCCTTAGCAACCAAAATTCATGTATTTTTATGTCCTCTAACATAAACATCAAATGGATGGGAAAATGAACAGTTCTAATGATATGATCCCATGTTTTACCATGACCTAATAATTAAAACCTAGTGAAGTTAAAATTATTTATGCCTTAAGATGTGAAAATCATGATCAATGAAATGGATATTCAATTTATCATATAGTTTAGCATGCTAGTGCATTTGATGCTATTCATTTTCGTACCAACTTGATTCATAGGTTGAAGACAACTGAAATAGTTAAATTTTGTTTTCTTGGCATTTTACATATTATAGATTAACTTCAACAAGGTTATTAGTATTTTAAAATATGCTTATTTTTATAGAATAATAGCGAGAGTGAGACCTAGTTGAGCTAACCTTGAAACTTGTCCGCCATATAAGCCCAAGGAGTAAGATGCCAACTAGCACGCTAAAGCTTCAAAATCAATTTATTATGTTTCCCCCTTTTTTTTTTTGTTTAACATGACCAAAACATGAAAACAACCTGCTAACATATAGGAGTAAGGCTGTATACTTCTAACTCTTCTTAGACCTACAACAGAAGAAGCCACATGCACTGGACACCCTAAGGCCAGAATAAACACTTACATTCTCACATGATAAGCCCTAGATACATAATCTCTCAAAATGTCTCTAAGATCCCCACGTACATTATGTTAACTGATTGCCTATAATGGACAATAACATGTGTGGTAATATATAAGTATGTTATAAAGATTTAACTAGCGTTTCATCTAAAACATGCTACAAAATGGGATTTGCCTAGGACATGTCCCCTATTAATTTGATATCATTGATTTTCTTTTGTAACAATCAAATTCAATACCTAAGCAACTTTAAAATTTAATCTGCAAATATTATTTTAAGACCATTCTTAAGAGAATCTCTCCCTTGTTCTACTAATGACTTATTTTCTAAAATTTCCAGCCCAACAATATGGTTCTTTGCAGTAATATTTCTGCTACTCAACACTCACGGTATGCAAATTATGCCATTACCTCTTCCTAATATTACCATATGCTTTGGAGATATTTAATGTATATTTTTGTTTGGCAGACTGGCACTCCTATCTGTGGCTACCATTCATCCCTTTGATTGTAAGTTCATGTGACCATATTTTTTGTAAAGTTAACTGCTTTTAATTTAGAAACACATCTGCTGTATTTTATAAAACCAGTGAATGTTTGAATTCTTATTCTAGTTGTTGCATAGAAAAGGCCAAAGGAAAAGGGGGGGGAAAAAGTTGTCTCAAACCCATGAACAATTAGATCTTGAGATCACAGTTCATTACTTGTTTATTGTAAACTAGTTTTTTAATAATCCATTCTTTATGGCTCGAATCTAAGTCTTCTTCTAAAGATTTAAGCACCGAGTGCTCCATGTAAAATAACAAAGATCAGACCACATCTATAATCTTACTCAGATTGTTAGTCAGTAACAAAACAGTTGAAGCTAACTAGCTTAATCTTGTTATCTATCAAGGAGAAAGTAGCTAAGAGAGTAAGAATATTTGCAGATAATTCTCCTAGTGGGAACAAAACTTCAGGTGATAATAACAAAGATGGCTATACGTATTATGGAGCGTGGAGATGTCGTGAAGGGTATCCCTGTCGTCCAGCCCACAGATGATCTCTTCTGGTTCAACCGTCCTGGCCTCCTACTCTATCTCATACATTTTGTCCTTTTTCAGGTAATTTTTCTCAAATTGCAACTAAAAGATGCAGTGCTCCTTTCTTTCTTCCGTCCAATAATCGAAACCTCCAAGAGATGATGTACATACATTTCCACTAGTCAGCAGGAAATGCAGCATGTAATCAACAGTGTTTGCATGTTTTTCTTGCAGAATGCATTTCAACTTGCGTTTTTTTGCTTGGAGCTGGGTAAGACAATGATATACCAATTAACCTCTCTCTCTCTCTCTCTCTCTCTCTCTCTCTCTCTACACACAGACATGCATGCCCATGCATATAGAAATTCAAACAATCCCTTTTTATACCTCTAAATAACAAATTAAAGTTTCACACAAGCTTTACAACACTATAAAGAAGAAGAGCTCATTCCGATGTAAACCATTTGCAGTCCGAATTTGGCCTCCCTTCATGCTTCCACAAGAATATAGAAGACATCATCATCAGAATCTCCATGGGGTTAGTCTTTCTACTCTATTTCTGATAGCTTTATGGAGTTATTAAAACAACACAGTTATGCATAATTTTTAGAATATGTGAGTGAACTAGCTGATCAATTTGCGCACTTCAATTATTTACTAAATATTTCTCTAGAAGTAATTGTACAAGAGTGAAGCAGTAAAGTCTAATGAAAAAGCCACTCACACATCGAAAGGCTTTTGCTGAATTTCTTATGGTGAATGGCAAAAAGGTTTTCTCATCATACTCTTTCTGTTTTCAGATAAAGAAACAAAATTTTCCATCCTGTAAATTCTTCATTCTAACTTTCATATAGGAAAAAATACAGCATATCAGGTTAACATATACGCAACAAAATAGATCATATATCAATTTCTATTACAATTGTCCAAATGATAGATTTTATCTTTCCTTCTTTTTCTCTTCTGAGAGAGGCCAGGTGATTTTTTATAACCTCATCATTAATTAATCAACAAATTAGCAGCTATACAACTCTAACTCTCATTGTTTTATCAGTGTCCTCATACAGGTATTATGTAGCTATGTCACACTACCTCTCTATGCACTGGTAACGCAGGTACATTTCCATACTTAAAGAACATAGAAGAACCTTCTACTGATCAACAATTACTTATCCTATATGGTGTCTCCTTACGTACAGATGGGGTCCAACATGAAGCCTACCATCTTCAGTGAGAGAGTGGCAACTGCTCTAAGGAAATGGCATGATACAGCAAGAAAGCACTTGAAAGAGAGCCGACGATCTAGCAGTGTGACACCTTTGTCAACAAGTAGGCCAGCAACCCCAACCCATGGCTTATCACCAGTACACCTCTTACGACACTATAGGAGTGAGGTGGACAGCCTCCAAGCTTCTCCGAGGCGATCTACTATAGATGATGAACAGTTTGATCTAGAAGGGACACCATCACCATCCTACCACACAATCAGTGGAGCTTCGTTCCACCACATGCAACAAGGACAAGTAGATGGAGGAAGAGAGATGCAAGTATTGGGTGATATAACAGAGCAGAAACAGCCGCATGACATTGAGTCCAACCAAGGAGCTAGTTATCTTTCTATTGACTTTTCTTTTGATAAGAGACGATCACCGAGTAGCTCTCACATGGTAAAGCTTTAAAGGTCATTTCTTCCATGCGTTATAATTGGCACCAAAGGCATGAGAGCAATGATTAGGTTAATCAGTGTATACACAGTACTTTTGTATTTTGTAACATTTTTGGTGGAAAGATGTTGGTATTCATGGCATAAATTGTCATAAACAATGAAGCAAGGACATAGGATATATACACGTACACGATACAAACACACCGATCTTGAAGAAGTAGGATACACATGGCTGGGATAAATAAATAAATGTAAAAAAGCTGAATTCCTAAACACTATAATAATGTAGGCTTTCAGCAACATAAGAGATGCTGCTAAAAATCATAAAATTGCCACTAAATAATTATCATGACAGATTAGCAGCCAAAAAAGAAAAAAAGAATAGCCTTGTGAGCCAGCGTATTTGAATTTTTAGCAGCAATATATGTACTATGACTCCACACACAAAAAAAAAGCTTCTGTTAAATAGAATGTGTTTTAGTAGCCACATCGATCTTTTGCCGCTATAGGTCTGCATGATTTTCTAGAGGCAATTGTTTTTTGCTTCTTTATAGAAATAAACTGTTTTGCCACTATAAAAGCCATTGCTATAACCCTATTTTCCTATAGTGAGAGTTTATGTTGCACTACAAAAGCTTTTAAAGTTGTCTTTAGTCAATATAACATAAACTTTTATTAAATCTTGGTTTGTTCTTCATCTACATGCATTTGTATGTACTTGTATTAAATAAAAAAGTGGAAGCAAAACATTAGATATGTGATATGTCATTCATGAAAAAGATTAGTTTTTTTACCTATCCAACCTCCTCAAGATTAGATAATAGCTCCAATTCTCCATCAAATAATCAGCAAATGATAACCATTAAGTCGTTGGTTAGAAAAGAAAGATGGTAGAGGAAATGTTTAACCTAGATTAATCATGCAAGAAGTCAGAGAGAGAGAGAGAGAGAGTAGATCATGACAACCTGTATCATCTATATTAGTTTTCATGTATGGAGTCTGTACACGAGTATATATAACCTCTGAAATGTACGAAATATGAAGTAACATAGAAATAAAATTATTTCTCTCTTTCTCTCTCTTTCCTTTGTTTTTCCTCTTCTTCTCCAAATATTTCAACATAGTATCAAAGCCACTGATCTCGTAACCTACTGCCATCATCTCTTCCGCCTTTGCTATGGTCGTTGTCATCGCTCGCAGATCCTTTGTTTCTCCTGCCTCGTCGGAGGATAGCTGGGGCTCCTGCCTCGGCAGCTTTCAAAGCCCCCTCTTCAAATCTAAGAGAAATCTAGCCTTTTCTTATTCTTCATCTTACTACGATCGGGAAAAGATGCCAACTCTGGCCTATGTAGGTGTTGCAGTCATCCCTCCTGCCTACGCCCTCGTCCGGAGATGAGGAAGTTAAGCTCCTTGAGCACCCACTTCCAGCGCTCCTATTCCTCCATGTCAATGACCTCCTCCTCCACAGCCTCGCGAGGACACAATGACTCCACAGGAGATAAGGGAGTTAAGCTCCCTGAGCACCCACTTCTGGTGCTGTTGTTCCTCCATGTCGGGCAAGGATACGCTAGCGCTACCAGAGATGAGGAAGTTAAGCTCCTTGAGCACCCGCTTTCGGAGCTCCTGTTCCTCAGTGTTAGGCAAGAACACGCCGGTGCCATCGGAGATGAGAGAGTTAAGCTCCCTGAGCACTCACTTCCGGTGTTCCTATTCCTCCGTGTCAGTGACCTCCTCCTCCACAACCGTGTCGAGCGAGGACACACCGATGCCATCGGAGATGAGGCAGTTAAGCTCCCTAAGCACCCATTTCCAGTGCTCCTATTCCTCCATGCCAGGCAAGGACACGCTGATGCCACCGGAGATGAGGGAGTTAAGCTCCCTGAGCACCCGCTTTTGGTGCTCCTATTCCTCCATCGAGGTGGCGAACGGCGGTGCCCAAGGGAAGCCCTGGAGGTCGGTGGTGGTGGCCATAAAGGCCTCCATCATAGAGGCGTTGTCATTGGTCCACAAGTTTATCTAGGGTGCGGAAGTGCTCGGACTCCGTCACGTCAACAGGATCCGGCCGGTGGGGTAATCGTGGTATCCTCAACTCCGGGACGAGACCAGAGTTGCCCTCGGCTCCTTCATCATCCAGTTCGAGGTCTCTTACTCTTCTTCTATGGTTCTTTCATCTATGAGCATCATCGAGCTTCGGTTGCATTCTCTCTGAGATCTGTCCTTGCTGCAACTGTCATCTTTTTTGTGTCTTCTCGCTGCCACATCGACAGACATGTTAGTCTATCACGTGAGTCCGACAAATCAATTTGCCATATCAGTTTTTTAGTTGTTATGTCAACTCCTAATCTACTATATTCCCTTTTGAGCTACTATTCAAGCTCTTGATCATCTAGTACGTCAGTTTTTCGATACATTCGTAATCCAGTTTTCAAACTTAAGTTAGCACGTATAGTACCATTTTGAGTTTGAGGGGAGATGTTAGAATAATTTTAGGGATCATGTAATAACCTGCATCACTCATAATATTTTTCTTTATCAGCATGATTATGTGTCAACCTATATTAGTTTTCTTGGTTAGTATAATCTTGTTAGAGTGATTTTAGGGATCACATGACAACCTGTATCACCTAAAATATTTTCCATTGTTAGTGAAATCCTATATCAGCATATATTAGTCTTTATACGAATATACATAATCCCTAGATGTACAGAATATATTATGCACATGGGTCAAAGGTAAAAGCTACATAGTTTATACATTTGATAGAATTCCATTCAAACATGAAAATAGGCCTACTTTTCCCTCTCTTAGCCATCCAATCATGATGTTATCTTATTTTATCTATCAAAATAGACCAATAAGAATTGCTTATCGGTGCCATAATTTATTTTTTCCTAAACATGCCTTGGCACATGCCCATAATACTAGTCTTTTCATTAAAAGTTTATATATTATAATATATTTGATAAAATTGGAACAATACATAATCCTTTCTTTTTTGTTTTCTTTTTCTCTGAAGAAATGCAAGAAAAACCAACCAAAGTAAATAATCTAGGCCCTAAACTATGAAGATACATTGCTCAAAACTTGAACCCAGAATTTTCCTAAGGTGAGGTGGTATTTGACAATTGGAGTAGTGTGCAATTCACATGTATATAGTTCTTTGTTTAGATAAAAATCTTATAAATTCAAGGATGAGTGCATTTAGATGGTCTATATGCTATAACTCTAGCTTTTAATAACTCTCTTTGTTTCTCTTGATTCATCACTTGCTAAATTTTCTCTATAACAAGATTAAAATTGGGTAGCCATACTAAACCGAGGGAAAAGGATCCTTTCGTGTGCAATTCAAGCTTTCATGCTTTCAGATATGTAATAGAATCTTCGTATCAATTAGTCACAGTGCTGTATAGCTAACTAAGCTTATTCATCCAGAGCCGAACAATAGGGTCAAACCTACAGGCCCCTAACTTTCTACATCCTCGAGGGGCAGCCTATCCTCCTTTGACAAGATGCACTCCCTATGTCGTTTCGTTGATATATCACACAAGCCCACATTCACAACTACATAGAGATAAAAAGAACATACAAGTGTGCCTACATGTGTGTGCCAATTGTTGGGGGAAAATAAATCGCCCCAAAGCACGTGAGCACATCGCCAGCACGTGATTAGAGTCGTCCGACCTGAAGGCGCCCGACCTGAAGTCGCCCGACCCGAAGGCGCCTGACCTGGAGGCGCCGACCTGAAGGCGCCCGACCTGGAGGCGCCCTACCTGAAGACGCCCCGGCTCCAGAGGCGCCCGACCGGGCGCTCGACCTCAAGACATCCGACCCGGGCACCCGGCCTCAACATTCTCGACCTTGGAAGCCCGACCTCACCATCCACCCGCCGCGGTTATATCCTTCTGCAGCTCGACCGGGGACCATGCCCTGCTACCGCTGTCAACAATGAATGTGCATGGCCTCTGCTGATCTCCGGCTTACTCAACAATCAATACGCATGGCCTCTGCTGATCTCCGGCTCACTCAACAATTAATGCGCATGCTATCTACGAATCTTAAACCCTCCACGACAAACAGCTGACCCACTCGGCTACGTCCGATCAGCCACAACGACTCATTGGCTCCGACCTGATCTCCTACGGCAATGCATTAATTCACATGATCGTGCATTAATTCACACGATATGTTTAATCATGACGGTAACCCGTTCGCCCCATCACATCACAGGTAATCCTGTACCCCTCTATAAAAGGAGAACCCCTCCATCTTAGGGGGGTTGGACTCTGAAGCTCCTGAGACATATTTTTCTCTTTCCCCATACATTTGCCACCTCTGATTTAGGCATCGGAGGGCCGACGCCGGAAACCCCGGCCACCGACTTTTTGCAGGTCCCCTGGAGGACGCCGCCCGCCGACGGACCGCCACCCGCCATCTCACGCTGGAGCTCCTCCTTTTCAGCCGACGGTCGCCTCCGGGTCCAATTTCCAGCAACAGTTGGCGTTAGAAGAAGGGCCTGAGTTGTGGCCATGAAGTTGAGAAGCAAAGGAGCCTCCAATGCCTCCCAGCGTCTCCCACCAAGTCCTGGACAGTCTGTCCAGAATTCGCCATCTCCGGCTGACCCAGTTTTCCAAGTCCAGCCAGAACAGTTCAATATCCTGGTGCAGCAGGTTCAAGCCTTGGCCGCAGCCGTCCAAGGCCTGCAACGTAAGGAAGCCCCACCTATGCCGCCTCTGCATGCCCAGATCTAGCCAGTGCTTCCTCCAAATGGACCGGTGCCCCAGGGCCAAAACCTCCACGGCTCCTCAAGGGCCAACAATAAAGAACGATGCTGTCACCAAGGCTCAGCCTGGGCATCTTCCCGGAGAGAATTGCCGGGGAGGAGCATAGACAGAAAGCCGCAGCTTTCGGAAGCCGAGTTAGCCCCGGACCGTCACGAGCCGGAGCAGACTACTATGGCAATCCCCCAGGCTGGAAAGCTCGACAAGAAGGTCGAGAACCTTGAGCGCCAGATTGAAGCGCTTCACAGTAGGAAGGCAAGGCGCGAGGATGACTTTGAGTTTAGCACCAAGTCCCCCTTCTTCCGCTATATCGAGGATGAGCCGGTCCCATCGAGGTTCAAAATGCCCCAAGTGGAGCCCTACAACGAAACTACCGATCCTCTCGATTATTTGAAAAGTTACCGAGCCCTCATGGCATTGCAAGGATCCTCGGAGGCTGTACTCTGCAAGGCCTTCCCAGCGACTCTTCGGGGAACGGCTCAGCTTTGGTTCTCTGGACTATAGCCGAGCACGGTATCCTCTTTTGAGCAGCTCGGCAGGCAATTCGCTACCAACTTTGCTGCCAGCCGGCACCAGCGGCGAACATCAGATTCCCTCCTGGACGTCAAGCAAAAGAAGGAAAAATCCCTCAGAGAATACCTCGACCGCTTTACTGCTGCAACCTGGGAGGTCCGCGAGCTCGACCAGTCGATAGCCATGTCGACACTAAAGACTGGGGCTCGCTCCTACAGATTTCTCTTCTCCATTGAGAAGAGATTCCCCGTCGACTTCACTAAAATGTTGGCCCGAGCTCGGAAGTATGCAAAGGCCAAAGAAGCTATCGCCTCCAGGCGGGGCGCGACCGAACAGGCCTCAAAGAAGTAGAAGAAGCGCCGTGAAGAGCGCGGCCGCCCAAGAAACCGATCCCTCCGCCGAGATAAGAACCCGCCTCGGCTGAGGAGCCCACCTCGACAGTGGGGACAGCTTCAACCAAGGTCCCCACCTCGACCGAGATCTCCACCACGGCCACGAATGCCCTTGGGGAGGTACGAGAATTACACCCTCCTGAATGCTCCCCGAGCAGAGGTCCTAATGGAGATAGAAGGTCGAAACTATTTCTGACCTCCACCCCTGATGCCGGATACCGGAGCTCGGCACAATCCTAGGAAGTATTGTCGTTTCCACCGGGACCTCGGCCACAACACGGAGGATTGCTTCCAGCTCTGGGATGAGATCAAGGCGCTTATCCGCCGCGGGGTACTCAACCAATTTATGCAGAACCGGCGTGAGAAAAGGAGGCCAGTGGAAAATGCCGCACCGTCCGAAAATCCAAATGACAACGGGCCTATCGCCGGCACCATCAACACCATTGGAGGAGGAAGCTCGGCTGAAGAACCAATCAAGGGAAGCACCCCTCCGAAGCGCCCGTGCACCTCCGAAGCCATCTCATTCTCGGACGAGGACTTGAAAGGAGTTGAGACTCCTTATGATAATGCTGTGGTCATCTCCATGATTGTAAACAAATTTGATGTAAAGCGCGTCCTAGTTGATAATGGAAGCTCGGCAAATATTTTGTACTACGATGCCTATCAAAAAATGGGGATGACGGAAAGCTAGCTTCGAAGAATGAACGCTCCACTGGTAGGATTTATCGGGGATTCGGTCCCGGTCGAGGGCGAGGTCGTCCTCCTTGTCACGGTCGGGCTCGCTCCCCGAGAAAGTACTGTAAGGACGGATTTTTTTGTGGTCCGCCTATCTTCGGCCTACAACGCCATTCTTGGACGACCAGGGCTAAATGCCCTCCGAGCTTTGGTTTCGACCTATCACCTGCTTATGCGGTTCTCCACCGACCAAGGAGTAGGCAAAGTTCATGAGAACCAGTCAATAGCTAAGCGGTGCTACATGGCAACTCACCAAGCAAAGCAACCAGCTAAGGCACCAAGCCGGGAGGAGCTACCGGCTAAGGCGCCAATTCAAACGTCAGATCAGATGCTGCCCATCGAAATCTTGGAAGTGCGGGACGACCTCCGAAAAGGACGGGTAGAACCTGGTGAGCTTCTTACCCAGATTTTTTTAAAAGAAAATTGCCCAGAGCTAGCCGTACAGGTCGGCTCCGGCCTGAGCTCCCTCGAAAGAAACCGCTTGATCGAGTTCCTTCGATCCAATATGGACGTCTTCGCCTGATCGCCCGCCAACATGCCAGGAATAGACCCTGAGGTCATAATTTACTGACTCCAGGTGAAACTAACCTGCAGACCTGTGCGACGAAGAAACGGAGCTCCGCCCCGGAATGACAACGAGCAGCGGCTGAGGAACTGGACAAACTTCTCAAGGCTAGCTTCATCCGGGAGGTCTCCTATCCAGACTGGCTCGCCAACGTGGTCCTCGTGAAGAAAGCTAACGAAAAGTGGCGCATGTATGTGGACTACACCGACTTGAATAGAGCTTGCCCAAAGGACAGCATCCCACTCTCCAGCATTGACCAGCTTGTGGACTCCACCTCGGGACACCAGTTGCTGACATACATGGATGCCTTCTCGAAATACAATCAAATCCGAATGGCGCCAGAAGACGAGGAGAAGATGGCCTTCATCACCGACAGGGGTACTTATTGCTACAAAGTGATGCATTTCGGGTTAAAAAATGCTGGAGCAACATATCAAAGACCGGTCAGCCAAATCCTTAAAAACCAAATAGGCCGAAACATGGAGGTCTATGTGGACGACATGCTGTTAAAGAACCGAACAGCGGAGGACCATATGGCTGACCTCAACGAGACATTCTCCACACTTAGAAAGTATCGGATGAAGCTCAACCCTGCTAAGTGCGCATTCGGAATCACCTCGGGCAAATTCGTTGGCTTCGTAGTCACCCAGCATGGAATCGAAGCAAATCTCGAGAAGATCCGAGCACTATAAGATATGGTGCCACCAAAGACGGTCAAGGAGAAACAGCGGCTCACTGGGCGGGTCACGGCTCTAGGAAGATTTGTTTCCAGGTCGGCCGAGCGGTGCCTCCCATTCTTCACAATCCTCAAGCGACCGAAGAACTTCTTGTGGTCGGAGGAATGTCAGCAAGATTTTGAAGAGCTTAGGCACCTCCTTGCTTCCCCTCCATTACTCACAAAACCCCAGCAGGTTGAGCTCCTCTATTTGTACCTAACCGTCTCCCCGATTGCGGTAAGCTCGGTCCTGGTCCGAGAAGAGAACAAGCTTTAAAGATCAGTGTATTATGCCAGTCGAATTCTGAGGGATGCCGAGACCCGATATTCTAAACTGGAGAAAATAATTTTTGCCCTGGTCATCTCGGCCCGGAGGCTCCGGCCCTACTTTCAGGCCTACACTGTGGCCATACTGACCGACTAGCCTATGAAACAGATTCTGCAACGCTCGGATCGTGCTGGAAGGATTGCCAAGTGGGTAGTCGAGCTCGGGGAGTTCGACCTCGAATACTATCCGAGGCCGGCGATCAAAGCCTAAGCGCTCGCCGATTTCATCATGGAGTGCACTTTGCCGGACGAGCCCGAGCTCCCACTCAAGCCAATGGAGAAGACCTCGAGGCAGCCATGGGTCGTATATGTGGACGGTTCCTCGACCTCGGAGGGTAGCGGAGCAGGTCTTATCCTTACAAGCCTAGATGGGGTAGTTGCGGAGCAGGCCCTACGCCTCGAGTTCCCAGCCTCGAACAATGAGGTAGAGTATGAGGCGCTCATCGTCGGGCTCAAATCGGCAAAGGAGCTGAAAGCAGAGGACCTGAAGGTCTTTAGTGACTCCCAACTAGTCGTGAGCCAGATTCTGGGGGACTTTGAAGCAAGAGAGCCATCGAAGCAGAGATATCTCCAAAAGGTGCGAGACCTCACATCCACCCTGGGCTCCTTCAATATCTAGCACATCCCCAGAACAGAGAACCTAAGGGCAGACCAACTGTCAAAGCTAGCGACCTCCCGCACGAGCGAACTTCCTAAGGCAACAATGCTCGAATATCTCCGAATGCCCAGTACGGAGGAGCCTGAGCCAACCCTCTGCATCGAAACCGAGCCGAGCTGGATGGACGAGCTCATCAGCTATCTACAAAATGAAGCCCTCCCCAATGATGAGCTCGAGGCTCGCCAAATCAGGCGTCTAACCTCCCGATACATATTATATGAAGGCAAGCTCTACCGAAAATCTTTCACCTCTCCACTTCTCAGATGCCTCCGCCCGTCAGAGGCGGATTATGCTATGCGAGAGGTTCATGAAGGGATATGCGGAAACCATCTGGGAGGCCAAGCACTGGCCCACAAAATCTTGCGCCAAGGATACTATTGGTCCACACTTCAGAAGGACGCAACGGACTTCGTCCGAAGGTGCGATCGATGCCAACGGAACGCCAACATCCAGCACCGACCTTTGGCCCTGCTAACCTCGATCGGCGCCCCCTGGCCATTCGCCCCAATGGAGGATTGACATCCTGGGGCCATTCTCCATCGACTACTTCACCAAATGGGTCGAAGCTGAACCAGTGGCCCGGATCTTCGAGCAGAAGATGCGGGACTTTGTTTGGAAGTTAATAATCTGCAGATTTAGACTCTCCCGCTCCTTATATCTGATAACGGCCGTTAGTTTGAGAACACCCGTTTCAGAGAATTCTGCTCCGAGCTCGGCATCGATCACCGCTTCACCTCGGTAGCCCATCCACAGACGAATGGAGAAACCGAGGTAACGAATCGCACCATCCTCCAGGGGCTCAAAGCTAGGTTCGACCGATCCAAGGGGCAATATGTCGAGGACCTCTACAATGTCCTCTGGGCCTACAGAACCACATTCCGACTTCCTACCGACGAGACCCCCTTCAACCTGGCATACGAAACAGAAGCTGTCATTCCTCTGAAAGTTGGACTCCCCTCACCAAGAGTGGAACATTACGACGCAACCTCCAACTCCTCCCAACTTAGGGGCAACCTGGACCTCATCGAGGAGACAAGAGAGGCAGCCCGAGTTCATATCAACAAAAGACGGCGCAGTACTACAACTCCAGAGTGAAGTCCAAGGTTTTCAAGGCAGGAGATCTTGTCCTCAGGAGAGCAGAAGTTTCTCAGCCCACCGAGCAGAAAAAGCTTGCCCCGAACTGGGAAGGACCCTACTGGATCGCGCGAGTCCAGCGGCTCGGAGCATACAAGTTGGAATCTCTTGAGGAGACCCTCATTCCGCAAAGCTGGAATTTCGAAAATCTTCGAATGTACTACCAGTAAACCCTCTAGGGGTCCTCGATGATTGGGAATACGATTCTCGTCCCCTTCTCATGTTAATTTATTCACAGTTCTCCTTTAATTATTCCGTGCTCCTCCTGATATTGGGACACTTGTGATCTTCAGAAAATCCGACCAAGCTCGAATGCCTGACCAAGCTCGGATGCCCGACCAGGTTCGGATGCTCCAGCCAAGTCTGGAACACCTCGCCACGTCGACGTCGAGCTCGGTCTCGATCTCCCTCAAAGACCCCGACCAAGATCGGGATGCCCCGTTGTTCGACAGTGAGCTCAAGCTCCCTCGACCTCGGGAAGCGTCACCAGGTCGACAGCGAGCCCAAGCTCCCTCGACCTCGTGCTCGATTTTCCGACCAATGTCGGGATGCCTTGCTGAATCGACAGTGAGCCCAAGCTTCCTTGACCTTGGATAGTACCTATGCGGACCCCCTGGTGTGCAGGCATGCCTAAAGCGGATAATACTTCGTAGGGGACGCGGCATCCTCCCCTGCTCGGTCGGTGCAGACTATGCTGTTGCGCGAGGCTCCGACCAAAGTGCCATCCCTATAATAGATGACACCACCTGCGGAAGCGGACTATAGGCCAAAGAACGCCCCTAAAAGCCGACCACAGGGCGGAGTCGCTTACCTCAACCTGAGATGCCCGGCTCCGATGGTGCAAGAGGTATAAACCTACCCAGCACCTATGTCATTACATCTACTTGTTTATATTACAAGATGATCGACAAAACCCCGACCAAGCTCGAGACCCCCCTCCGACCAAGGTTGGGATGCTTTCCTGAATCAACCATAAGCCAGTGTTCCCTCGGCCCTGTGCATACTCTTCTCACCACCGATCTCCAGTTCAATCTTCACTTGTTCCGGACCCCTCTAAACGAGGGCCCGGCCGAGTCCAAACGTCGATTCAAGCCCGGCCTGTAACGACAACTTCAAGCTCCACCCGATGATACTTTAGCCAAGCCCGGAAGTGCCAAGTCACTCACCGTAAGTTCTGATTCTACTTCTTGATACTCCGACCAAGTTCGAGACCCAAAAGCACGAAAGCTCCAACGATAGCCCGACCTCGGTCTGCGATTTCTTCGGAGTCAGACCTTAAAGCTTTGACAAGCTTATATAGGAAGTCGAGCCCAAAGACTTGGCAAAATTTTTTAGAGGATAAACCTAAAGGCCTAGGGGGATCTCTTCAGAGTCCGACCTTAAAGCTTTGACAAGCTTATTCTAGAAGCCGAGCCCAAAGACTTGGCAAAATTTTCCAGAAGACAAACTTAAAGGCCTAGCAGAACTTCTTCGGAGCCCGAGCTCAAAGACTTAGCGAGTTTTCCTAAAGTCTAAGCCTAAAGCTTCAACATGATCCTCCTTAGAGCTAAGCCTAACAACTTGGCGAATTCTATTGGAATCTAAGTCTAGAGACTTAGCAGAGCTTGAAGACTTGAATAAATTCACCAAAGAGGAATCCAACTTAAGCAGCCAAGAATAAAAATTTATTAGTTACGCAAATAAAAGTACACACAAGTCTAGAAAAAGAAGGCTCTCCATTGATAAAAGCCCGAAGGCTAAGTACAAAATTAAGGTCCAGCCGTACAATGACTTTAATGGCCGACTTTGTTTACAAAAAAGAGAACAAAATAAAAAGAGAAGGCTAAGTCCTAGGGAGCGGCAGCTGCATCGGCATTGACCTCAGGGTCGTCCGCGATGATCACTCGAAGGGTCTTCGGCAGGAATTGGCTCGGGACCCTCCGTGGCGGCCTCAGATGGGGCTTCGTTAGTAGCCTCGGGAACGCCCTCGGCAACCTCCCCAAGGGGAGTCTCTGGGGCCGCTTGCTCGGCCACGTTAGTCTCGGCCTCGGCGACCTCCTCCTCGGCCTCAAGGGTTGCGGGAAGATCGAACTTGCTCTCTTCGCTGATCCCCGACCTAGGCCGGATACCCCTGAGGTCGAGCTGGGGGCAGAACCTGTGCATCTGCCTCTGAAAATTTTCGAAGCCGCGGAGAAACCCATCCACGGCCTCCTCCTCCAACATGTCGCGGAACTCCTCCAACTCCTTGAAGAGTTCCATTGCGTTCTGGGCCTGCTCCAGCGCCCTCTTCTCTCGAGCCTCGAGCTGCTCGACTTTCAGGCGGAGAACCCCGCCCTCGTATTTGTGGCCGGCGGCCTTGGCACGGGCCTCGGTCAGACGCACCTCGGAGGCGTGCAACTCTGACCTTGCCAAAGTATGCGCGGCCCTCTCCTCCTCGAGTTGATCAACTGTCGATCGTCGCTCGGCCTCGGCAGTCTCCATCCGCACGACGACCTCCGCCCGCGTGGCCTTAGAGTCGGCGAGCCTCTTCTCGGCCATCTCTAGCTGCCTTTGGAATCGTCGAGCCTCATTCTGGCATCCCGAGGCTATGAATACCAGTGTGTCGATCTCGTGGTGATGTTGCAGGAAAAACAACGATAAGTGAAAGTGGAAGAAATGCCGATAACCAAAGCAAAAATGAGAAGGCGACTTACCCGGGCAGCATTACAGTATGTTTGATCAACAATATCCTCGAGCTCGATGGCTTCGAACTTGGCCCAGTCAGCTGGGAGCAACGCGCGGCAAAATATTGCGCGTGCGACTTCGCTGTCTCGGAGGGCCGAACTGCCCTCATGGATCGGGGACTCCGGGTCACTGGACCCCCTCCTGGAGCGATCTCCGGCCCCCGACGAACTCAGCCTGCCGAGCTCGAAACTCCGGGGCCCCTGCTCGGCTGGGGGGCCGAGCGTTGCAGGCGAATGACTGGCCGACCTGGCCGCTGAGAAATGGGGATGGGGCAAACAGGGGGCGCCGAACCCGTCACCCCCCTAGAACCCGAGCTCGCCTACTCGGTGGCCGGGGCCTCTATCTGAACGGATCCAGAAGTTCCGGCCCCACAGCCCCTCGCCTCGGCAGGAGCAGAGGTTGAGGCCGACCTGGCCTTCTTCCTAGGCTCGGGAAGAGCCCCGCCAGCTACGGCCACTCTCCTCTTAAATCGGGAGAAAAGCGCGGTGTTGCTCGTCACCATGTTGGGAATGTCTGAAAAGAAGAAAAGATTTCTAAGTGTTAGATCGGCGCTAAGAAAAGGAAAGAAGTAAATAAAACAAAAAATAGCAAAATGAAGGAGCAGTGCGACCGCTCTTACCCTCGGGGCGCGCCGAGCTCAAGCCGACGTTCACCAAAGCCTCCTCGCTCAGGAGGCCGGTTAGAAGGATATCGCCCCCGAGGCCACGTAGAGCATCAAATGCCCTCTGCTCGTCCGCCGAAAGCTTGGTGAGCCGGTTGAGGGCCTTCAACCGGGGATCCCCCCATCTCGGGTCAAATCTCCACGAAAGCTCGAAGGAGAGGAAGAAAAACCTCCCCTTCCACTCATGAATAGAGGAAGAGGCACCTCAGAAGAGTGACATACCGCCCCGAAAGGCGAAGTAAAGCTACTCCCCGTCCGCCGGGTTCGACTTCAATAAGAAGCACCGGTGGAAAACACCTATCAGGGTCAGTATCTCGTGCACAAGGTAAAGGGATATAAACCTGATGATGATCCTTCACGAGTTCGGAGCGAGTTATGCTGGTACGAGCTGGTACTCCACCAACAACTCATTCACAAACTCGTGAAGAGAAAACCGCAGGCCGGCCTAGAGCGTGTCAACGTACACTCCGATCCGATCTGGAGGAGGCCTCGTCACCCGGTCCTCCGATCCCGCAGGCTCAAGATGAAACCCGGGCTGGAAAAAGAACCGAAAATGGACCAGCTCTAGTTCCTCCTCAGTCAAGCTAGACCCGACCTCATTCGGACCACGACCCATTTCAAAATGAAAGGCGGAGAAGAAAACAAAGGATGAAGGAGAAAAAAGAAGAAGAAAAAGGGGAATCCCCGAGCCAACGTGGGAAAATGACCTACGGAGGGGTCGCTGGAAATCGCCTCAGGGCACCGCCGGAAAGGCTTGGTCGCAGCTGACAAAGAAGAAAAGAAATGGAGGAAGAAGGGGAAGCAGCAACAACAAATGGCCAAGCAAGACCTTTCTAGGGCTAAGCCAAGGGGTTTATATAGACCCTCCCGACGGCCCAGATCGACGGAGCTGGATCCCACCTTCTGTCCAGATCATGCCACGTGTCGGCCCCAAAAACCGAAGCGACATATTTAATCTGGATCGACGCTTCGAATACAGAATTAAGGCAGCGTCCCATCAGATCCTGGAGCCCCATCATGAGCCCACCATGCAAGGCGACCTCGAAGAACGAAAGGAGGTCGCCCCATCTCCTCTTATTAAAGGTGCCCTGAAGCGCGCAGAACGCCGGAATAATTTAAGGCTCCCTGGCCCCCACTAATGCAATAAAGGCAACTACTTCCCAAGCTCGAGCTCGCAAACGGCTCGAACTCGAAAGTCGGAGGTAGTGTTGGGGAAAAATAAATCGCCCCAAAGCATGTGAGCACATCGCCAGCACGTGATCAGAGGCGCCTAACCTGAAGGCGCCCGACCTAAAGGTGCCCAACTTGAAGACGCCCTAGCTCCAGAGGTGCCCGACCTCGACTCCTAACCTGGCGCCCGACCAGGCGCTCGACCTCAAGACGTCTGACCCGGGCACCCGGCCTCAACATTCTCGACCTCGGAAACCCGACCTCACCATCCACCTGCTGCGATCATATCCTTCTGCAGCTCGACCGGGGACCATACCCTGCTACCGCTGTCAACAATTAATACGCATGGCCTCTGCTGATCTTCGGCTCACTCAACAATCAATGCGCACGGCCTCTGCTGAACTCCGGCTCACTCAACAATTAATGCGCATGCTATCTACGGATCTCAAGCCCTCCACGGCAAACAACTGACCCGCTCGGCTACGTCCGATCAGCCACGACGACTCATTTGCTCCGGCCTGATCTCCTACGGTAATGTATTAATTCACACGATTGTGCATTAATTCACATGACATGCTCAATTATGACGGTAACCCGTTCGCCCCGTCACATCACAAGTAATTTTGTACCCCTCTATAAAAGGAAAACCCCTCCATCTTAAGGAGGGTTGGACTCTGAAACTCCTGAGACATATTTTTCTCTCCCCCAATACATTTGCCCCCTCTGACTTAGGCATCGGAAGGCCGGCGCCGGAAACCCCGGCCACCGGCTTTTTGCAGGTCCCCCGGAGGACGCCACCCGCCATCTCATGCCGGAGCTCCTCCTTTTCAGCCGACGGCCGCCCCCGGGTCCAATTTCTAGCAACACCAGTGTATATGTATAATGAAGGAAAACTCCATCGCCTATAATGTGAGGGACTTCTCACAAACATATGCACAATAACCTTATTTTGAAACTCGACACAAGTAGATTCCGGGAAAGGGCTTGTCAAAGTAAATGAGTTGATAGTGTGTGTTGTTCCAATAACATGATAAAATGATCATATAAAAAAAGATTATTCTTATATCAATACACAACTCTTATAATATATACATTTTCACAAATACCATAATTGATGGACAACATACAAGAAGGGGAAGACCATCTTTCTTTCGAACCAACACTATTATAGTGAGACAGCCATCACTCAGAATGTTGATATTTTAGTTTGATCAAAGAAACGTCCAGAGGAGCTACCTTTAGGCAATAAGGCTAACATCACTGGTCCTTTGGCTCCTTCCTCGGTGGTCAAGATCCCAATGTTAAAATTTATATCAGTTTTGACAAAGCCAGGACAAATACAATTAATGCATAAACTAGGGTGCCTCTTCGCAAGAATCCTCGTGTAGCAATTAACAAGTACTTTAGACACTTTATAAGCTGATACAGAAGTTGGCCAATTATTAGCACCAAGCAAACCCTCCTTGAATTCTTTCAGAAATAAATTTGATAAATCGGCCAATCTATCTTCTGAAAGACCATCTATGTCATTTAGCTCTTGTCTAAGACTTTCATTTGGGATATGCTGAAACAACAAAATGAGAAAGATAGAGGTATATAAGTTTTTGCAAAAATATTGAGATAATCAATATGATAATAATAACTCCATCATCTCAAATCATATTATCTATACTATATACACCTCCAAAATGCGATCCACTTAACTCTAAGATACCCAAAGTATTAACCATTATGTCCTTCCTTGCGTGATGACATGTCATTTAATGTTTTTTAGCAAGAACTGTCAGGAACTTGCTGCTTTGTTAAATATCAGGGGATCCTCACCTAGGACTTGCTTCTTCAATCAAATTTAAAATTGGGTTACAAAATATTTCAACCAAAGAGATTATCTAGAAAATCCAAAATCAGTTTAGGATTTCAGGAGATCATCCATGATTATTGATTTTTAAAAATGATCATTTAAAATTCTAAAACACTTGATATAAAATATTAAGAGAATTGTTTGATTTATTTTTATATATTTATTTTGTTTTTCTTATTATTGTTGTCTCAAACATGGATTCCATGTGTCTCTTTACTAGTATTTAGTGTTGTACATTAAAAAAAAAAAGGATGAATAATCAAGATTTTCATTATAGTAGACAACCATTTCTCTTTGAATAGAGAACTTTTTTACCCAAAAAAAAATTGAAAAAAAGATAAAAGAATAGCAAAGATAACCATTTTAACATTTTTCTTTTAAAATTATGTATAAGCGAATAAGAATAGTTCATCACCTTGAGTTTCCCATGGGAAGAGGAAACATTTACTATTGTCCCTGAATAAGATGATTGAAGATGGTGAAGTAATGCCTCTGTAACACCTTTAATGCCATGGTAATTTGTTTTCAAGCATTCTTCTGCCATCTCATAAGTTTGTTGAAGATTTTCCCTCACCCAATTACGGATGGCATCTGTATCTTCCAATTTCTATTAAACAAGAATAAAATACACAAAAAAAATTATACTTGGCAACATCTATGTAGTAAGTTACAAGTTACAGAGTGGATCTTAATTTGCCAACCAAAAAAAATCCGTTGAGAAACTACAGAGTTAGTTTACTAATTAATATAACTTTTATTTTGTGCAATTTATATATAAGAAGAGATGAGTAAAAATTAGGGAAAGCAATCGGGCTGGATTGGTTAAATATAGATCCGGTTAGATTGGGTGAAAAATTTATCAACTTGAAACTGATCCATTCAATAAATATATCAAAAATTCAAATACAAACTTGACCTTTTTATTAAACAGATAATCCAACAGACTTGTATAACCTATTTAGTAAATGGATCAAATTAAGTAAAATAGTTTAAGCTATTCTTAAATGGGTTAAGCAGGCTTTGAACAGATTAAGTGGGCCTTAAATAGGTTAATTAGGTTCAGTCCCGATCCAACCCAATTATTAGATGGGTCAAAACAGTCTAAGCAATTAGGACTCTAAACATAAACCCAATATATTTAATAAATGGGTTAGGAAGGGTCGACTCATGACTCCGATCCATCCATTTTTGATCCAAATTTATTTATGTAAAATCCAAATCTGCTTAAAATAGATTAGTTGCAGCTTGGATTTGCCGGTCGTATCACAAATTGCCTCCCCTGGCTAGAATAATAATATATTGTCTACTCATAGGGCTTAGAATTGTGCAACTCATAATTACCATCAAACTATTGTAAGAATTGAATTGTGACATTTTATAATAGAAAGTCTTTTCAAGAAAAAAAAAGAGTAAGTTATCTGTATATCATTTATTTACCTCGTTATTTGAAGCCTTTAAAATCTCGGGTATATTCTCGAAATCTATTGTATATCCCCCAATTGCTGCATTGTTTACCTGCAGTGTATCAATCCAAGTTACTTATTTCCTTAATAGAAACTCTGCAACAGAAATATAATACAATTAATTAAGTAATGTTTTCTTTTATCCTTTTTTTTAAAAAAAAGGTGGGCAATCCAATCATACTTCTCAAATAGCTGTACTTTATCTAAAAAATAAAGAATTATTTACTTTTATCCTTAAAATGAATATCTGAGAAAAATGCAAATATATTTTTTTTTTCTTACCAAGATGTCAAGCTTTCCGAACTGAACTCCAATGAAATCTGCCAAAGAAGCAATGCTAGAAGGGCCGGTCACATCCAACTGATGAAAGACCACGTCAGAAAGACCGCTCTCCCTGAGCTTCTCCACTGCCTCCATGCCTCGCTTCTCATCTCTGGCCGTCAATATGACCTTGACGCCATTGAGAGCCAGCTGCCGGCATATCTCCAGCCCAATCCCTTTGTTCCCTCCTGTAACAACTGCGATCCTAAAAGAGAGAAGCGTTTCACCAAAAACTTGGATATATTATTCGGCCTGGTGAGAGAATAACTGAAAAGAAATGGCAAGCTACGTACCTCTTCTCGGCGAGGCTGCCGCTGGTGGCTCCTTCCATGGCCGATGCCGAAGAGAAAGAGGGTCGGAAACAATGGATAGAGTAGGTTTCCCTTTCTTGCTCTCGGTCGCATTAAATTAATTTCTCTCCGTCCTGATCCAGATATAAATGACGGTTTGAGGTAATTGTGGCCGTGCTTTAGAGTCAACGAACCCTTCTTATATATCAACTTACACCCACCACGGAAACGAACCGAGATGAGGTTAAGTAGGTATGTGTTTAGTGATTATAATAGATTAATCCATGGCTTAGTAATTAATGCCTCAGGGATCAAATCCAGTTTTCAAATCCGTTGTGCTGGATTCCCCATCGAGAGTGCGATGTGTTTGGTAGTGCACATCATTAGTTCAAATAATAATAGTATTTTACCAAAAAATAATAATAATGGACTGAACAAAGCATCTCCAATGGCTAACGAATCTATATTTATTTATTTATTTTGATAAAAACGGTATTAGCTCTTACATGGCACGGCTAAGCCAAAAGAAAGAAACTAATACAACGAAGAAGAAATATTAGAGGCCGTAATTCAGGTAAAATCTCCAGAGTGCCGGGTAAAGAAGGAGGCAACCCAATCTACAACTCTATTTGCCTCCCGAAATATATATGCTGCCTGAAAGGACTCTATTTCCTTGACCAGTCTGTGAATCTCACGGATCAATGGGTGACCGTCTCCTTAACGGTTCGCTTCCCTTATCCAATCTATCACCGTGGAGGAGTCTTCCTCAAGATGGACCCTGTCCGCTCCAAAAGCTCTCATCGCAAAAGAGATGCCTTTCCAAGCGGCCCAAAGCTCTACCTTAATGGCGGTCAGTCCGAGGGTGTGCCAACCCCTGCCACTATCATCCTACCGAAATGATCTCTGATCACAAAGTCTACTCCACCATACACTCCATGGTGCCGATTAGCCTCTATTTCTAGAGGCGGTCATACCTATTTGTGAGCTCTTAAAATATTTCATAATTTTTTATAAATCATACCTTAATAAGTAGGTTGAAAATGTTGAATAGCATCACCAAAGTTTAACATGCATAATTATGCCAAGTATGTAATTTTTATCGAAGTATTCTAATTATGCCACATATATCATATCATGTAATTTTTCGAAAATCAGAGATAAATCATTTACAACAAGAATTCAATAAAGATGCTATTTGGCCAAAAACAAGGATCATTATCAATCACATGCTTGATTCTATATTTAAAAAAAAAAAGATCCATTATGTCAAATATATTTTTTCTATACTAAAAATTACTTAATAATATTTAAAATTAATAAGATTTGTGTCATGATCTCTTTGTTCATCCTAAGGTCTCTAAATTTAATTGGACAACTCCGCTTCCTATCAATATTATATAAAATAAATTACTTATATTTCATCATTCTTCTTTTTTATATATATAGTTATTTTTTATTTATTTTTTTTTATTTTTTTACTTTTCTTCTACTTTTCTTTTTGCCCTTTCCTTCTTTTTTTTTTTTCCTTCTTTTCCTTCTTTTTCTTCTTCTCCTTTTCTTTTTCTTCTTTTCTTCTCCTTCCAGAACCCTTCCCTCTTCTCCTTCCGCGAAGCAAGAAGGGAGAGGGCCAAGAGCCCCCCCATTGGACACCACTGGAGAGCAGGGGCCGGCTAGCGGCACCCGCAAGGTGCCCGCGCTCGGGCCTGCGGCAATTGCCCCCGACGGCCGAGCGCTCGCGGCTGAATCCAGCGGCGGCCGAGTGCTCGCGGCGACGGCGGTGGCTGTGGACCCCCGGCTACCGCAGGGTTCTTCCCTCTTCTTCTTCTTCTTTCTGTTCCTTTCCCTACATCCCGGCCCTTTGTCGGATCCCGGCCATTGCCGGTGGATTGAAAGGAGGGGAAGGCAGAGGAGGGAGTGAGAAGTTGACGGAAGTCCTTACCTCACTCCGGCGAGGTGCTGCGATCCCGATCCCCCCCCCCCCCTCTCCCAGATCCAGGAAGAGAGAGGAGAAGGGAGGAAGCTGGAGAGGGCGGCCGTTCAATTGCCCCGCGGCAGATCAATGGCCCCGCGGAGCCTCAATAGCCACGGTTTGCCATGGCTTACCTCAACGGAAGGTGGAAAACAAGGGTCGCGGGGATCCTCTGTTTCGATCCCCTTCTTCCATTCTTTCTCTCTCTCTTTTTTTTGAGTTTGAATCAAAGCCGGCTGGGTCTGCCGACTTTGGTCCAGGACGGGCCCCGCTGGCTGATTCTTACATAAAATAACTTAGGAATATGAATTTTTATCCTTAAAAATATCAATAATTTCTAGCTAGTTATTTCTATACCTATTAAAGGGAAAGAAGAGAGGAAACCCAACCTCTCTCAAAAATTCAGAAAAATAAAAAAAAAATCATAGAAAAATGGATTCTTCTTAATTATTTTTGGAGGTTCGTGTAAAAAAAAGAAAATTTTGCATATATGTTCCTCCTCTATTTTGTCATTCTATTTTTCAAGTTTATATTATTATTCTATTACTTAAAATTAAATTTCTATTTTTGTTATAACCCAGTAAATCGCGCAGGTATTATTCTTGTGTTATATTATATACATGAGAGAATTGGTGTCTCCTAAACATATGAAATACCTGACAAAGAAGAAGAAGTATCTTTTGGAGAAGAAGATATGATACAAAGAAGAAGGCAAAACTAAAGCAAGGAGAAGAAGAAGTGCCTTTAAAAACACCTATCAAATATCTTTTCTAATGAATTTACTAAAGGTCGCTTGTTTGAGCCATCTTCACCATAAATATTTTAAGAACTTTTAGCCCACCACAACGGCAAGAGCCTCATGCATTGGGCCAACTTTTAAGAACCGATCCGACCCAGCACAATCTTTATTTTGTAGAACTAAATTAAACCTTTTATTGTTGGAACATGTGGCCAAAAGAACTTTTTTTTTAAAAAAAAATCCATCAACTAAATGCATAGAATAAGAAATTCAAATAACTAAACCACATATTTTGAGCATGACATGTTAAAATAGTGATAGGAACACCATTTCAACTTTCTTCCTCTGCTAGATATATTATATTATATTAAACCACATATTTTGAGCATGACATGTTAAAATAGTGATAGGAACACCATTTCAACTTTCGTCCTCTGCTATATATATATATGTATGTATATATATATATATATATATATATATATATATATATATATATATATATATATATATATATATATATATATGTATGTATATATATATATATATATGTATGTATATATATATATATATATATATATATATATATGTATGTATATATATATATATATATATGTATGTATGTATATATATATATATATATATATGTATGTATATATATATATATATATATATATATATATGTATGTATATATATATATATATATGTATGTATATATATATGTATATATATATATTATACACATGGGTCAAAGGTAAAAACTATATAGTTTTTACATTTGATAGAATTCCATTGAAACATGAAAATAGGCCTACTTTTCCCTCTCTTAGCCATCCAATCATGATGTTATCTTATTTTATCTATCAAAATAGAACAATAAGAATTGCTTATTGGTGCCATAATTTATTTTTTTCCTAAACATGCCTTGGCACATGCCCATAATACTAGTCTTTTCATTAAAAGTTTATATATTATAATATATTTGATAAAATTGGAACAATACATAATCCTTTCTTTTTTGTTTTCTTTTTCTCCGAAGAAATATAAGAAAAAACCAACCAAAGTAAATAATCTAGGCCCTAAAACATGAAGATGCATCACTCAAAACTTGAACCCAGAATTTTCCTAAGGTGAGGTGGTATTTGACAATTGGAGCAGTGTGCAATTCACATGTATATAGTTCTTTGTTTAGATAAAAATCTTATAAATTCAAGGATGAGTGCATTTAGATGGTCTATATGCTATAACTCCAGCTTTTAATAACTCTCTTCATTTTTCTTGATTCATCACTCACTAAATTTACTCTATAACAAGATTAAAATTTGGTAGCCGTACTAAACCAGGGGAAAAGGATCCTTTTGTGCGCAATTCAAGCTTTCATGCTTTCATATATGTAATAGAATCTTTGTATCAATTAGGCACAGTGCGGTATGGCTAACTAAGCTTACTCATCAAGGGTCGAACGATAGAGTCAAACCTACATACATATCTACATACAGACGAGATGCACTCCTTACATCCATTATCGCACAAGCCCACATTCATATCTACATACAGATAAAAAGAACATACAAGTGTGCCAGTGTATATGCATAATGAAGGAAAACTCCATCGCCTATAATGTGAGGAACTTTTTACAAACATATATACAATAAGCTTATTTTGAAACTCGAAACAAATAGATTCCAGGAAAGTGCTTGCCAAAGTAAATGAGTTGATAGTGTGTACATGTTGTCCCAATAACATGAGAAAATAAGAATATATAAAAAAAAAGATTATTCTTATGTCAATACACAACTCTTATAATGTATACATTTTCACAAATAGCCATTATTCAGAATGTTGATATTCAGAATGTCAATACACAACTCTTATAGTGAGGCAACCATTATTCAGAATGTTGATATTTTAGTTTGATCAAAGAAAAGTCCAGAGGAGCTACCTTTAGGCAATAAGGCTAACATTACTGGTCCTTTGGCTCCTTCCGCGGTGGTCAAGATCCCAATGTTAAAATTTATATCAGTTTTGACAAACCCAGGACAGATACAATTAATGCATAAACCAGGGTACCTCTTCGCAAGAATCCTCGTGTAGCAATTAACAAGTACTTTAGACACTTTGTAAGCTGATACAGAAGTTGGCCAATTATTAGCACCAAGCAAACCCTCCTTGAAATCTTTCAGAAATAAATTTGATAATTCGGCCAATCTATCTTCTGAAAGACCATCTATGTTATTTAGCTCTTGTCTAAGACTTTCATTTGGGATGTGCTGAAACACCAAAATGAGAAAGATAGAGGTATATAAGTTTTTGCAAAAATATTGAGATAATCAATATGATAATAATAACTCCATCATCTCAAATCATATTATCTATACTATATACACCTCCAAAATGCGATCCACTTAACTCTAAGATACCCAAAGTATTAACCATTATGTCCTTCCTTGTGTGATGACATGTCATTTAATGTTTTTTAGCAAGAACTATCAGGAACTTGCTGCTTTGTAAAATATCAGGGGATCCTCACCTAGGACTTGCTTCTTCAATCAAATTTAAAATTGGGTTACAAAAAATTTCAACAAAAGAGATTATCTAGAAAATCCAAAACCAGTTTAGGATTTCAGGAGATCATCCATGATTATTGATTTTTAAAAATGATCATTTAAAATTCTAAAACACTTGATATAAAAATATTAAGAGAATTGTTTGATTTATTTTTATATGATTATTTTGTTTTTCTTATTATTGTTGTCTCAAATATGGATTCTATGTGTCTGTTTACTAGTGTTTGGTGTTGCACATGAAAAAGAAAGGATGAATAATCAAGATTTTCATTATAATAGACAACCATTTCTCTTTGGATAGAGAACTTTTTTACCCAAAAAAAACACTGAAAAAAAGATCAAAGAATAGCAAAGATTACCATTTTAACATTTTGCTTTTAAAATTATGTATAAGCTACTAAGAATAGTTCATCACCTTGAGTTTCCCTTGCGAAGAGGAAACATTTACTATTGTCCCTGAATAAGATGATTGAAGATGGTGAAGTAATGCCTCTGTAACACCTTTAATGCCATGGTAATTTGTTTTCAAGCATTCTTCTGCCAACTCATAAGTTTGTTGAAGATTTTCCCTCACCCAATTACGGATAGCATCTGTATCTTCCAATTTCTATTAAGCAAGAATAAAATACATCAAAAATATTATACTTGGCAACATCTATGTAGCAAGTTACAAGTTACAGAGCGGAGCTTAATTTGCCAACCAAAAAAAATCCGTTGAGAAACTACAGAGGTAGTTTACTAATTAATATAACTTTTATTTTATGCAATTTATAGGAAGGCAATCGGGCCGGATTGGTTAAATATAGATCCGGTCAGACACAGGTTGGGTCAAAAATCTATCAACTTGAAACTTTTCCATACAATAAATATATCAAAAATTCAAACACAAATTTGACCTTGTTATTAAACAGGTAATCCAACAGACTTGTATAACCTATTTAGTAAATGGATCAAATTAGGTAAAATAGGTTAAGCTATTCTTAAATGGGTTAAGCAGGCTTTGAACATATTAAGTGGGTCTTAAATAGATTAAATAGGTTCAGTCCTGACCCAACCCAATTATTATATAGGTCAAAACAGTTTAAGCAATTAGGACTCTAAACCTAAACCCAACATATTTAATAAATGGGTTAGGAAGGGTCGACTCATCACCTAGATCCATCCATTTCTGACCCAAATCCATTTATGTATGATAGGTCCCAGTCAGAGGAAGGAGATAGTTGAGAGAGAGAGAGATGATTTATTTACTCCTCTCTTCGGGTGAGAGGAAAACCCATGCAAGCAAAGCTCTACTTTTTTCTTGGGGTAAGAGCAACCCGGTTACAACAAAAAAAGAAGGCAATACTCAGGCTAAACTATCTCCTCCTCCTTCTCAGCTCTTAATCCCCTCCTCATGATGTGATACTCGAGCCTTCACTCATCAGCACCGTTCCCTACATCCTCGCTTCGGAGCATCGCTACTACCTTTCTTCCCACGTCTATGTGGAAGCCAAGCCATCGTGCGACATCACCATTCTCCACGTCCTCGCTTTGGAGCACCTCTACCGCCTTTCTTCCCACGTTCTCATGGGCGCTGGGCCATCGCGCGTCAACACCACGCCCAACGTCCGCACTTCGGAGAACATGCATGGTGGTTCCTCCTCCTCCGTCTTCGCGATGTGGTACTTCCTCCTCCGTCTTTACGACGTGGCTATCAGCGGAGCCACGTGCATGGCCCCTCGTCGAGAGCCCTCCTACTCCCTGCTTCATCGTGGTAGACTCCTCTGTTTTCTCCTACGAACCAGATGCAGAGCTGTCAAGGCCTTGGTTGTCAAGGTGGCTATCGAGGTCGTGGCTGATGGCGACCAGGTAACGTGGGTTCGGCCTATGGACTCGCTGAGGCCTAGCAGGTTTGGGAAGCTCATCGCCCCCATCATCCCCTCCCCCTTCAAGCAAAACCTTGTCCTCAAGGTTCGCTCCGGGATACTGCTCCTTCATCAGTTCATACTCTTCCCAGGTGGCGTCTTCTTCAGGCAATGAGCGCCACTGTACGAAGACTTCTTCTGTAAGCTTCCCTCCATTGCGGACCCATCGGTAATCTTTAACCAGTTCAGGCTCGAGCATCAACTTCTCGTCCTCTTTTATTGGTGGTGGATCAGTACAGGGGGTCTGGCCTTCTCCCATTTTCCTTTTAAGGAGCGAGACATGGAACACCGGATGGACTTTAGCAGTCTTTGGTAGCGCCAATCGATATGCTACTAACCCTATACGCTCAGTTATTTGGTAGGGGCTGAAGTACTTCTGAGCTAGCTTTTGGTGAGCTCGTCGGAAGACGGTCTGTTGCCGATAGGGAGGAAGTTTTAAGTACACCCATTCTCCTTCTTGAAAGATAACTTTCCTCCACTTCCTGTCTGCCTGTTGTATCATGCAGTTCTGTGCCTTCTCCAAGTTTTCCTTTAGTTCTTTTAGCAATTGATTGCGGTCGACAAGGTTTTTGTCGATCTCATTGATGGCTGAAGCTCCTTCCGTATACCAGGCAATTTAAGGTAGAGCTCTCACGTATAAGGCTTGAAACGGAGTCATTCAGGCGATCGAATGGAAGGTGGTGTTGTACCAATACTCCACCCAAGCTAGGTTGGCCTCCCATAACTTGGAAAACTGACTGCATAAACATCTGAGGTACTGCTCTACACATCTATTCACCACTTCAGTCTGGTTGTCCGACTGTGGATGATAAGCCGAACTCATGTTAAGAGAGGTCCCCTGGAGTTTGAAGTACTCTCGCCAGAAGGCGCTCACAAACATAGGGTTTCGGTCACTCACGATGGACCGCAGCATCCCATGTAAATGGCCGATTTGATTCACAAAAAGCTCGGCCACCCCCTTAGCAGTATATGGATGGGAGAGAGACAAGAAATGAGCATATTTGGTTAGCCGATCAGCGACGACTAGGATCACGTCCTTGTCCCTCGACCGCGGTAACCCTTCAATGAAGTCCAAGGAGACGTCTTCCCAGACTTGCGTCGGTGTTGGTAGAGGTTGCAGTAACCCAACCGGAGCTTTTGCTTCATACTTATGCTACTGGCAGACCGCACACTCCGCTACAAATCTTTGAATATCCCTCTTCATTGATTCCCAGTGGAAGGCTTGAGAGATTTGTTTATAGGTTCTCAAGACCCCTGAATGGCCGTCGATCTTGGTGGTATGGAATTCCTTCATTAATTTGGAACACAGGGATGACCCTGGTGGAAGCAGAACCTTTTCTTTATAATATAGAATTCCTCCCTTGAGTCGGTAATCTTTCATGTGGTCCAGTGCAGCGTCAAGCTGCCTAAGTTTGCTTCGCAAATAAGAGTCTTCCCGGTTGGCAGCCCGTATCTCCTCCCATATGTCAAAGAGCGGCCGACCGATGGCATTAAGCAGAGCTGCTTCGGGTTGGCGAGACAAAGCTTCTGCGACTATGTTCTCCTTTTCAAGCTTATAAACGATCTCATATTCATACCCCAAGAGTTTGGCTACCCATTTTTGCTGCTCCGGTGTACTCACGCGTTGCTCTAGGAAATGCTGCAAGCTCCTTTGATCGGTGCGTATCTGGAACTTCCTTTCCAACACGTATGAACACCACATACGCACTGCTTCCATGATCGCCAGCATCTCCTTGGCATAAGTGGACCATCCTTTCCTTGCTAGGCCAGTGCCTTGCTCATGTAGGCAATGGGTCTCCCATCCTGTATTAACACCGCTCCGATGCGCTTGTCGAAGGCATCTGTTTCAATGACAAACATCCCCGAAAAATTTGGCATCACGAGCACCAGAGTGGACGTCATGGCCTGCTTTAGATGATGGAAGGCCTGTTCAGCCTGGGAGTTCCACTAAAACTGCCCTTTCCTCAACAAAGCTGTCAATGGTGCAGCAATGATCCCATAGTCCTTGACAAACTTCCGATAATACCCCGTCAGCCCAAAAAATCCTTGCAGTTCTATCACTGAAGTTGGTTGTGGCTATTCCAGCATAGCTCAAATCTTCGTGGCATCCATCTGTACTCCCTTGGCCGAAATAATGTGGCCGAGGTACTCGACTTGCTGTTGCCCAAAAGAACATTTAAAGGGCTTGAGATAGACTAGTGTTTAGTGAGGATCTTGAGGGTTTCATTCAGATGAATTAAATGTAAACCAAAATGTCATCGAAGAAAACCAAGACAAACTTATGTAGGAACCTCCGAAAAATTGAGTTCATTGCTGCCTGGAATGTGGATGGGGCATTGCACAGCCCGAAGGGCATTACCATGTACTCAAAATGTCCATTATAGGTGCAAAAGATTGACTTCGGAACATCATCGGGGTGAACACGGATCTGGTGATAATCCGATCTGAGATCAAGTTTGGAGAAGTACCGTGCTCCATGAAGTTCATCGAGCATGTTGTCAATGGTTGGGATGGGGAACCTGTCTTTGACGGTGGCCGTGTTGAGTGCTCGGTAGTCTGTGCAGAACCTTCAGGTTCTGTCTTTCTTCTTCACTAGGAGCACCGGGGAAGAGAATGGAGTCTGGCTCTTTCGAATGATCCCAGCTTCCAGCATGTCAGTCACTTGTCTTTCTATCTCGTTCTTCTGATAATAGGTGTACTAGTAAGGTCGCACATTGATTGCTGAGGTTTTTTCTCACAAGAAAATTCGGTGGACGAATTCTAGCTCCGGTGGCAACCTTCGAGGCACTTCAAAGAGTGCCAAGTACCAGCTCAGCAACTGTTGGAGGTCCGTTGGCTATTCGTCCTCAGCTGCGGGTTGGTGGTTGCCCCCTTCTTTGACAAATACGGCGAACAATTGGGTCTTTCTTGATACTTCTCGCTGCATCCCTTGGTGATCTAGAGCTTGGGCAATTCTAGGGGACTGTCCAGATAGTTCACACTCCTGGCCGTCTCACTGGAATTTCATTGTCAGACGCTTCCAATCACAGAGCACCGGGCCAAGCAGGGCGAGCCATTGTATACCTAGAATAGCATCCGGCCCTACTATCAGCCGTATGGGTCTGTGTCGCCCTTGCTGGGTCCTTCCGACTCCTCCTCATGGCCGGCTTCAATCAGATAGGCCTAGAGAGTCTTGCACCGGTGCCCAGGAGTAAACTTCTCATTGCATTTGAAGCAAAGCCCTCGTTCCCGTCGTTGCTGCATTTCCTCCCATGAGATGCGCCAGATTGGAGCTGGAGCGAAGAATTGTGGTGCAGGGACAGATGGGTTCGGAAGTCGTGAGACTCAGACTCCGACTGTTCGTGGTGCAAGGCTACAGGCTGCTTTCCGCTTTTGTTCCACCCTCTCATCCCGCATTCGAGCAATCGTAATTACTTCTCGTAGAGAACTGGATCATCTCATACGTACCTCCTTCGAGACCTCTTCCTTGAGCCCTCTAACGAAGGTGCCAATGAGCGCGTCTGGCGGCCACACTCTGACACGGTTAGCCAGCTTCTCGAACTCCTGCTGGTATTCTCTCACTGTTCTGTGTTGCTGGATGCATGAGAGCTTCTCGTTAAAATTTACATACTCGTGGGGTTCAAACTGAGCTAATAATTCACGCTCGAACACCCCCCAGGTGACTACGGCTCCATCTTGGTACGTGCGACGCAGCCACTGCCACCAGTGATTGGCTTCCTCGTCCAGGTAGAACAAAGCCATGGTCACTCACCTGTTAGCTGGGACGCCCTGGCCGTTGAAGTATTGTTCAGCTCGATCGAGCCAGACAATGGGGTTATCCTCAGTGAACCGTGAAAAGTCCATTCGTGAATGGCGTTGGACTCCTACGAGTTCCTCCCTTCGAGGAGCGGGTCGAGTCCGTATCGCCGCGGAGCAACTGCGTCTGAAGCCTTTGCCAACTTTCCGTCTCAGGCAAGAGCTACGGAACTAAAGCACCAACGGCTCCTCTTCCGGCATTGGCTACTTCGAAGCCTATGCGTCGTGGCAATGGTGGAAGCGCCATGGCCTACTCGAGCGGTGTTGGTGGCGGAACTGAGAACTGAAGGTGGCAGATGGCCTCCAAGACTTTCGTGAAACGCCCCTCCACACGTGCCTCTAAGCTGCGCAACTCCTCCTGCATCGAGCTCATCTCAGCTTCAAGGTGCTCGATTCTTTTCTTATTCGACATACTCCAGGCTTTGATACCAGTTAATAGGTCCCAGTTAGAGGAAAACCCATGCAAGCAAAGCTCTACTTTCTTCTTGGGGTAAGAGCAACCCGGTTACAACAAAAAAGAAGGCAATACTCAGACTAAACTATCTCCTCCTCCTTCCCAGCTCTTAATCCCCTCCCCATGACATGATACCTGAGCCTTCAATCATCAGCACCGTTCCCCACGTCCTCGCTTCGGAGCATCGTTGCTATCTTTCTTACCACATCCACGTGGAAGCCAATCCATCGTGCGTCATCACCGTTCCCCACGTCCTCGCTTTGGAGTGCCTCTACTGCCTTTCTTCCCATGTTCTCATGGGCGCCGGGCCATCGCGCGTCAACACCGCGCCCAACGTCCGCGTTTCGGAGAACATGCATGGTGGTTCTTCCTCCTCCGTCTTCACGACGTGGCTATCAGCGGAGCCACGTGCATAGCCCCTCATCGAGAGCCCTCCTACTTCCCGCTTCATCGTGGTAGACTCTTCCGTTTTCTCCTGCGAACCAGACGTGGAGCTATCAAGGCCTTGGCTGTCGAGGTGGCTATCGAGGTCATGGCTAATGGCGACCAGGTAACGTGGGTTCGGCCTACGGACTCGCTGAGGCATGGCAAGTTTGGGAAGCTCGTCGCCCTCATCAGTGTAAAATCCAAACCAGCTTAAAATAGGCTGGTTGTAGGTTGGATTTACGGGTCGTATCACAAATTACCTTTTCTGGCTAGAATAATAATATATTGTCTACTTATCATAGGACTTAGAATTGTGCAACTTATAATTACCGGCAAACTATTGTAAGAATTGAATTGTGACACTTTATAATAGGAAGTTTTTTCAAAAAAAAAAAAGTAAGTTATCTGTATATCATTTGTATATCATTTATTTACCTCGTCATTTGAAGCCTTTAAAATCTCGGGTATATTCTCGAAATCTATTGTAAATCCTCCAATTCCTGCATTGTTTACCTGCAGTGTATCAATCCAAGTAACTTATTTCCTTAATAGAAACTCTGCAGCAGAAATATAATACAATTAATTAAGTAATGTTTTCTTTTATCCCTTTTTTTATAAAAAAAAGGTGGGTAATCCAATCATACTTCTCAAGTAGCTGTACTTTATCTAAAAAATAAAAAATTATTTACTTTTATCCTTAAAATGAATATCTGAGAAAGATGCAAACTAAACGTACTACTGATTGGTCATCTCTAATCTTTTTCCTACTTGATTACCCAAAATCTCGATAAGCTGGTATTTGACCGCAAATATATTTTTTTTCCTTACCAAGATGTCAAGCTTTCCGAACTGAACTCCAATGAAATCTGCCAAGGAAGCAATGCTAGAAGGGTCGGTCACATCCAACTGATGAAAGACCACGTCAGAAAGACCGCTCTCCCTGAGCTTCTCCACTGCCTCCATGCCTCGCTTCTCATCTCTGGCCGTCAGTATGACCTTGATGCCATTGAGAGCCAACTGCCGGCATATCTCCAGCCCAATCCCTTTGTTCCCTCCTGTAACAACTGTGATCCTAAAAGAGAGAAGCGTTTCACCAAAAACTTGGATATATTATTCGACCTGGTGAGAGAATAACTGATAAGAAATGGCAAGCTACGTACCTCTTCTCCGCGAGGCTGCTGCTGGTGGCTCCTTCCATGGCCGATGCCGAAGAGAAAGAGAGTCGGAAACAATGGATAGAGTAGGTTTCCCTTCCTTGCTCTCGGTCGCATAATAATAATTTCTCTCTGTCCTAATCCAGATATAAATGACGCTTTGATGTACTTGTGGCCGTGCGTTAGGGTCAACGAACCATTCTTATCAAGAACTTACACCCACCACGGAAACGAACCGAGAAGTAATTATTATAATAGATTAATCCATGGCTTAGTAATTATTGCCTCAGGTATCAAATCAAGTTTTCAAATCCGTTGTGGTGGATTCCCCATCGAGAGTGCGATGCGTTTGGTAGTGAACATCATTAGTTCAAATAATAATAGTATTTTACCAAAAAATAATAATAATGGACTGAATAAAGCATCTCCAATGGCTAACGAATCTATCGAAAGCACAAAAAGATACGTGGCTTTCAAACATTGTTTATTTTGGAAATATCGAATTATTGGGGCCAACGGTGGACCACCACGTGGGGAACGTGGTGTAGGGTATAATATATCCTCTTTTGTCAGATATCTACCAGTTGGATCGCTCGAGAAAAAACTAGATTGGGTTTGGGTCGAGGGACCTGAAGACAGGCTATATATTGAGCGGCAAAATGCAAGCATAGCTGGTGGTTAGATCCGGACATGGGAATATGGGATCTAATTATCATATTCAAAATTAAAAATTAAAAATTATTAATATATTATTTATATTCAAGATATATTAAATTTTATTTATAATAAAAAATATATTTTTAATATATATAATTAACTTTAAAAAAATTATTAATTCATATAGATATATTTCAATATACAAAATAGCCAATATTAACAATATTTATACAAGTGAGTCATAAATGGCCAACAAATTGATCCAAAAAAAAAATATTATTACCCATTCATAGGCATTGTTGGAAATTTAGCAAAATTCTTTTATAAGATTACTTTCAACCAAACTTGTTAATATTTTTCCAGTACTACTTTTCAAGGCAATTTTTCCACCAACCAAATGTGATAAAATTTATTTTTTTCCGCAATCATTTTTTCAAATAAATAATTCTTAGAAAACAATATTCATGAAATACCAATATTTGCCTTGCACAAATCTCAAAGTCTACCTTGCATCTCTATAGACACTTCGTTTCCGCTCCAAACCAAACACTTCAGCTAAATTCATTTTAATCTTACTATAGCCGCTTAGGGAATTATGCAATAAAATTGTAGCACATAAATCTAAGTTATCATGAAAATAGTGACGGAAATTCCACAGAAAAAGGTTGCCTTGGTTCGGCAACTAGTATATCCAGCTTGGTCGGCCTAGTTTGTGATACTAAGGTCCTGTTTGGAGAAGTTGTTGGCAGTAGAGCTTTCTGAAGTAGAGCTTTTATAAAAAGTTGTTTGCTGTTTAGTAACTATATTTTAAAGTGCTGTGGCACTTTAACATGTATTTGGTAAACAAACTGAAAAAGTACTCTTAGTATGACAACATGATCATAAAGGACATTACATAGTATTATACAGCAGAGCATAATAAAATATAATATGTATTAATATATAAATATATAATATAATATAATATTACTATAATATAATATTATATTATTATAATATAATAATATAATATTGTATATTATAACATAATAATTTAATATAATATTAAATTATTTATTATAACATATCAATGTATTATGATATAATATAATATTATATTATATCTATAGTATAATACAATAACAAAGGTATAAAATATTATAATTACTAGTGTAAATTAATTTTTCATAATATAGCATAATATTAAATTATTTAACATAACATATTAATATATTATGATATAATGTAATATAATATTATATTTATAGCATAATAAATAATAAAGGTATAAAATATTATAATTATTAGTGTAAATTAATTTTTCACCCTCTTGTATATTTTCAGATGGAGCCTAAAAGTGCTTTTTCGGAAAGCTTCAAAATGAAGCTTCTCTCAAAAAGCTGTTTTTAGCTTTCTGGAAAAGCTAAAACAGTCTTCCGAAATTTTTACCAAACACCCCTATTTCATCTAAAATGCTTTTGGAAAACTAAAAAGTATTTTTTGACCCTCCAAAAGCTCCCCAAATTGAGCCTAAGAGTGACCCACCGTGATGTTGGGTAATGGAAGACTTGGTCCCTTTGTGCACTTTCAACCCAGTTCTTTTCTCATGAAAACTAAGGCCCTGTTTGGGGGAGCTTTTGGAGGGCCAGAAAGCACTTTCTGGCCCTCCAAAAGTACTTTTAGATGAAAAACTGTGTTTGGTAAATTTTTCAAAAAGCTGTTTTAGCTTTTGGGGGAAGCTGAAAACAGCTTTTGGGAGGAAGCTCCAATTTGGAGCTTTTGGGAGGAAGCTGTTTCAGCTTTTTCGGAAAGCTATATTTTTGACAAAAATACCCATATTAAAATAACATAATTACATAGTTTGTCCCTTTATAAACCTAAAAATCTGCTGGAGCCAAGAACCTTAGCCGTCAGACTCCCTTCCGTAAGAAAAAAGGTATTTTTCTTTTCAATTTTTGTATGCATCTCTTGAACCACATTTTAGAAGAAAAAATTTTTAATCCTTTTCCATACCTTCCAAAATCAATCTATTGTTTTTTTTATTATCAACCTCGCGGCCCACGCTGAGGTCCTCCTCGAGCGTGGACCACGAAGAAGAGCCTCTGGACCGCGAAAAATTATTTTATAAAAAATTATGGAAAATTATTATGGGAAATTATTTTATACTAATAATTATAATATTTTATACCTTTATTTTTGTATTATACTATAAATATAATATCATAATACATTAATATGTTATGTTAAATAATTTAATATTATGTTATATTATGAAAAATTATTTTATACTAATAATTATAATATTTTATACCTTTATTTTTGTATTATACTATAAATATAATATCATATTATATTATATCATAATACATTAATATGTTATGTTAAATAATTTAATATTATGTTATATTATGAAAAATTATTTTATACTAATAATTATAATATTTTATACCTTTATTTTTGTATTATACTATAAATATAATATCATATTATATTATATCATAATACATTAATATGTTATGTTAAATAATTTAATATTATGTTATATTATGAAAAAATAATTGATACTAATAATTATAATATTTTATACCTTTATTATTGTATTATAATATAAATATTATATTATATTACATTACATTATAATACAATAATATGTTATTTTAAATAATTTAATATTATGTTATATTATGAGAAATTAATTTATACTAATAATTATAATATTTTATACTTTTATTATTGTATTATACTATAAATATAATATATATTACATTATATCATAATACATTAATATGTTATGTTAAATAATTTAACATTATGTTATATTACCAAATATTAATTTACTCTAATAATTATATTACTATTATGCTATATTAACATAATATTATTTTATATTGCAATAATATTATACTATATCGTATATTTATGTATTAATTTATGTTATGTTTTATTATGTTCTGTTGTATAATACTATGCAATATCCTTTATGGTAATTTTGTTATACAAAAGTACTTTCTCAGTTTGTTTACCAAACACAAAACAAAGTACCACAACACTTTACGAATGTAGTTACCAAACAGCAAACAGCTTTTTATAACAGCTCTACTTCAGACAGCTCTACCTCCAACAGCTCTACTTCTAACAGCTCTACTGCCAACAGCTCCCCCAAACAGGGCCTAAGACAAATCTTGCATAAACACATTTCTTCAGCTCTCCACAACTTTATGAAATCATCACCAGCTACCTCACAAGATTGAAATTCTCTAGCGACATGAAGTGGTCCATCTAAGCAATTGGCTCATCAAACATCAGTCCCACTTTGCACTGACCGACCCCAGCTGAATGCCTAAATTGCTCTATAAAACAGAAACAAGAATAGATGTCTTGTGTGATTCAGTAGTAGAAGGGGGGGGAAATAACAAAATTGGATGTGGCTTCAAAATCTTTCATGCCCATGCTGCTGCTGCTATCTTTTATATTTCTCCGGCTCATCAAACTCGATGAGGATGATGGAACTATGCTAGTATCCATCACCCAAAGTCCGAGAGGGAAGCTCTTCTTGGCTTTGTAAGAGGATTCAACCAAGCAGAATATATGTTCTTCTCTTGGGAGTTGCCTGCGGATGGGATAAAAACAGGAGAGGGCATGTTGTCAAGCTAGAGCTTTTCTGGTTTAAGATCTCCAGTGGTAAGAAGATCCACATTTGCTCGGTCTTCAGCCACCTGAATTACTTGGATCCAAGCGGGAACAATATTTGGAGGATTTTTAGAAGGAAGAAAAAGTATTAGAAAACTTGACTAAAATTATTAGAAAATTCTAATCTCTCTAAATTGAAAAATTGACTAAAATTATTAGAAAATTATATCTCTCTAAATTTAACGGCCATACAATGGTTTAGAAGTAAATAGCTGGAACTTCTTCAACAACACAAGCTTGTTCTACCGTCAGCCATACCTTTCTCAGCTGTCATTGTTTTTGAGTGATTCAAGATGCATGAAAAATCAATTCGATGAGTATTATTTGCATCATCAATTATTTTACCTGTGGAGGGGTTGAGGAGGATGGATTCAAATCGTATCATGTTATCATGTATTACAACACAAGCTTCCATAGAGTACTCTTGGAAAATTAATTGAGAATGAGTAGTTTGGTGCAGCCCCTGCCAATTTCAGTTTTTTTTCTTAAAAGATCTTCTTGATCATCTGCACTTCCTTGAAGCTGCTATTATGAGGACCCATACAGACTTGTGTTTAGTCTCACATCAATTATTCACTGGATAAATCTTAAATACTTATACACGATCAAAAAAACTCAGATAATAACTTCCGGCTAGCCATTTTGAGAAGTTCCTAAATTGTTATAACTAGTATCAGAGCAGACCCAGCTCATAACCTATGTAGACTAGAAGATACTGCAACACGGATCATTGGGACTAACCACAGACTAATTATGGTGTTTGTAATTAGATTTAAATGAATTTGAATTCTTAGCCTGATGAGAACATCAGGATTTAAACGGAAGGAGTATGTGAGGATCTATACGGACGTGTATTTAGTTCCACATCGGTTATTTACTATGTAGATCTTGTGTATTTATGCAAGATCAAAAAATCCAAATAATACCTTCCAGCTAGCCATTTTAGGTGAGATCCTGAATTGTTACAGTATAACCTTTAAAAACACTAGAATAGGTCATGTGCATCTTCAGTTTATTGAAAGATAATCATTAAGATAATCATTTGACAGCATTCCTCAAGCAAACTAAAACAAACTGGAGGTTCAGTGGTGTGATTGCTGATCTGCGATCCCTCTCAGTGGGGTCTAGGAATTGTTCCTTTCTACAATTGTTTTATCTGGGCATCAGCATACCAGTTTGATTGCAAGAACAAGTCGGAACCTGCATAATTTCTCATAAACAGAACGAGTTCCATAAGATGTGTCTAATGTAACATAATTGACAAACTCCAGATCATGTTATAAGATAACAAGTAACAAAATTTATTTAGATCATAGCATCTTTCAGAACTTGCCTCCCAAAGCCCTATTCAAGGTATACTAAGAAAAATGAGAGGCAGAAACCAAAAAAGAGAAAAAATCATTTGAATAGGGATTGTCAAATCTCATAAAAATGCCCGCTTCATTTCTCTTGAACAAGAGGGCTATAGATAGGGTACCACATGTTGCGAGATACAAACTTCGCTATCTCCTCCTGAAACAAATTAGAAAGGGAAATTTACTTGACCATCTTGAGTGAGAGTCAAAATTTTCTGGTCAGTCTTGTTCTTGTAATCAACTAAATAAAAATATTAAAATAGAAAAAGCATATTTTTGTAATACCTTTGACATGTGTGCCAGCTCTTTAAGACCTACATCACCATGTCCTTCAGCAAGATCTTCAGCAACAGCTGCATGAACAACAGCAGCTCCAACTTGTGTTGTGATATGCCTTATCCTGCATGGTGTGCTCAATTTTTAAACTTCTACACTGGCTTTTATATGTTACTCTTTACAAATTAAAGGTGTGATAATTTATTGCAGACACGTATTTCTCTGCTGGAATAAACTACAATATTGGCCTTTTATCTATTAAAAAAAAGAAAATATATTGCTTTGTACAGCTTAAAGTGTGATAATTTAGGCTCAGTTATGTCATTTGACATCTGATTTCAAGCAGAATTCCTTATTCAGCTCCATGATTAATGCACAGGCATGCAACACATGGATAGCATGCAGCGTAACCAGAAAGCTGAGTAAAAGTTAATGGGCTGATAAAAGGGAGCCAAAAGGAAGAATTCTTGAAGATCAGAAGAGGGAAAAAATTGTACAATCTTTAAGAAATTGGGATACTGCCAATCAACTTGCTCAAGATTTTCATATCATGAATGAAGATGAAGTTGGAGCTCTTGCTCAAACTAAATGCTTAACAACCAAAACCTCTATCAATAAAGTTCCCTTTTGAAACCGGTGATCCATCCAAGCTATCATTGTATGTTACACATACATGTATCAGTTGATTTTAATATACAGCGGCTTTTTATCCTACTAAATGGAATGCGTATATCAGTTGATTTTTTTGCTTTTGTTGGTATTTTATCTAACCAAAAAATATAGGTTATGTAGTTCTGTTTTGTCAAGCTAATAAAAGAATGTTCCTATTATATATATATAATTTCAAATGGACGGTCTGCAGGTAATGTATTCCAGGTTGCTATTTACATGATACATAACAACATTATCTAATCATAAAAGTTCAAAGATTTTCTGTGTCAACTAAATAAAATAGAAAGAAAGAAAATGGATTGGAAAAAGGAAAAAAAAAACCACAACAGTAGTAGTTGTGACAGCAAAGCTTCTCATGACATTAAGAGAATTACCTAGATATAGAAGGGAAGAGGATTCCTTTTTGGATATCTTCATCCGTGATGTATGATGCAAGACTGCCCAACAACATTTACGTTAGAAACTTCAGAAAATGCCAGAGCAGAATAAGTAAACTGAATTCTAGATATAAATTGGGGTAAATAATATAAATGCCAGAACTCAAAAACTTTTATGGTAAATTGCACGATTTAAGTATGAGTATGCATCAAACCAAATAATAACCTTGAAGATATTAGATGTGCAAAATATATAAATCACATGATTGCATATCAACCTCGTTTATTCAGTTGGTGTTTATTGTAAGGAATACTGTCTTTTACAAGTGGAGAATGGGTCATTTTTACCTTACTGCTTAATTTCATTTATTTCTTTAAAAAATTTCCCAAAGAAGGGGGAGCAATCAAAACGATTGCTTAAGATGCTCATCTACTGCTAATTTCTATACTTAAGTTCCCATCCCCTCCTCACGTCAATATCTTTACCAGACACAGTCAACAGAGCAATGTCAAAATGCAAAAAGTAGTTATTTGCTCGAAAATTTGTCAAAGTTGAACAAGACATTCGACTTTGGGCACAGATATGGGATGCAGATACAGCATATCCATAAGGCATCAGTAGTTATTATAATAACATAGTTCATGCTCCAAGCAATGACGTCAACATCCACAAACTTTATTTTGTCATCATTCAAATAGATAGACAACAATTCATGCTGCAATTACTAACAAGAAAATGATAGACCCTAAATTTAATTATCCATCATCAAAAGGTCAACTTTAATCAAAGAAAGAAAAAGGAAAGCCCTCCTTATTGCTGGGCTATTCACAGTCTCCTGAATGTACCAGGTAATATTCAAAGCTGTTTTTAACTTTAAAAAATACATTTCTAAAAACAAGTACCCAGAACTTACCCTAGCCATATCAGCAAATGTTAGTTTCCAATATTTATTAGATATGGACACAGCATGCAGTTTGAAGCATTCATGCATTCTAGAACAAATGAGGAAGAGTTTGATTTCTCATATCAAGGGCATCATACAATGTTCTGGTGATCTCATTTCAGACAGCACCAATCCAGCTGGTGAATGAATTCCACTTAAACTTTGTATTCCAGCCATGTCCTACCACGGGACCAACAAAGGACAATCTGATTTGATATTCAACCTCTCTTTTCCTACCTCTTTTCCATCTTTCCTCCATGCTCTCTCCCAAATCTTTATTTGTAAAGTTAGTCTTATTTGTCATCCCTCATAGTGACTCATCAAGTTGTTTGGGAATTATGCGATATCATACAGATGATTTCTACATGATCTTACTATTATGCTATATCATCCCTACATGATTTCTTTCTCACACCACTTAACCTGTCTTTTATTTTTCTTTTTCTTCTCCAATGAAATTTTCATTCATTAATAAAGGAGTAAATAATATAGGGATGAAGAGGATATACAACAGAGGGGGAGGGGAGCAGCGGTGGCACAATTGTGGATTGCCACCATAGATAAATTAGGTAGCTCTCAATTGCCACCAATAACTGCACCCAATCGATAACTTGCTCAGTACTGAGAGTAAAGAAACAATTTTGAATCACTAAACCTAATTGACAATGAAAACTTGATGAAACCTGATTGACTTTTTTATAATAGGCCTTATATGAGTGGATAATTTGGAGCTCATTCTTTTCAAATTGTTTCATCCTATCTGTTTCTCATCCTCAACAGAATTCATTATTTGAGATAGGGATTTTGACATATCAGTCCCTCTTTTCAAGCCCAATCTCAAAACAGTCCCTTTTTCCTTTAAAAAGACGGAAGACATGAGTCTTGCTAAACTGGACAAAACAATTCTTGTTGTTCGACCCAAGACCAAGTCTGTCATCCATCTATCACATTATTAATATTTCTTATGCTATGATAAACAAATTCTCAGGAGGATGAAACATGTCTCAACTCTTTATTTGATATTATAGCAATAAAGTAAGATTATAATATCATATAATATAAGATGTTAAAGGAGTTAGTCATTAGTTGGCTAGCAAGGATTATTTTGGATATTGCAGATTTTCATCTTAGTTGTAGCATTTCCTTTTCCAGAGTTCCAACAGAGTTTAAGTTAAATCACATATCCCAACATTTCATCTTGTTTCTAGCATGCGCACTGCCTCTATTGTAGTATACAACTATTTCTGTGATACTAGCTGCCCCAGCAAGGATTCAAACCTAGCCCCCCTCACCACTGGACTAGGGTGTCTTACCAGTGGACAAGTGAAGATTTTGAGCTTTCTATCAAATTTGGAAAGAAGATTAGTCTTAAACTTTCTGATCAATCACAGCATACCATTCAGCTGCAGCTTGAAGCATGCCATCTGAAATATGGCGAGCACCTGAAAGAAGAGCTCCTAAACCAATTCTAAACATGTAAAACTTGCATCAGTAGAACCATATTGACAATTTTTATGACAGTTAATTATACAAGAAAGACCAATACATACCCAGGAAATAAATACATGTTATTTGCTTGGTTGGCATATCCTATCTTCCCATTTCCTGATTACAGATACACGAAAAAATAAGCATTTAAACATTATCCGCACAGTCATGCAGTCTGAAGATGAAGAAAAAAGTGAAGTGCTAACCCAAAGTAACATTTTCAAAAGGGCTTCCACTAGCAAATATTACATTTTCTCCAGCATAGTTGAATGCATCCTCAGCAGTGCATTCAGCTGTTACACAAAAAGACAGAGAAGGTAAGTCTTCAGACTCATAACATAAAAAGAATTTATTATCACAGTGCTTCTTAACGAAGTAGTCAGACTTGAGAAAGACAACCATTCATTGTAGGATTTGACATAGCAAATATTGCAGGGCGTGAGGAATCAGATTCTCTCATAGCCTTAAGCACCTGGCAGAAAAGTATTTAAATAAGATATTTATTAATCATTTTATTAACTGCATCAATTGATTCGCAAGGAAACTCCATCATGAATTGACTACAATGTTGGCCGCATAGTATCTGTGCAATGTGCAGTCTAACAACATTACATGGATAATGTGCGGGCCAAGAGTTGATAACAAGCCTATAGGTTGAATGGTGCAGTACATTCTGAAAGATTGATAATAGAAAATATGCTTTCAGATTTAAAAGTAAAAATATCGACTGGGAAAGATCATAAGACTAATTTTCTCGATACTGAGTGACCACTCATGCAATTTTGTTTGTCAAGTCCTCAGAACTTACAGATCATAAATTAAGTCCTAGAATCCTTTATCCATGATGAGGATGTTTATTTTGATGACATCAGGAGTTACAGCTTCAGCTGAGTCAAGTATGTCACGTTGTCAACCAGCATTGAAGGCCTTGTGAGCAAACAAAACATTAGGTGGATGTGATGGTTCCATAGACTTGTATCATCATTTTAGCAATTTCAGTTTCAAAAGCATTAAGCAGATGAAGAAAAGTCCATTTAACTTGATTCTCGGAGCTGAAGGAAGATTCAACTTAAGTGCTTCTATTCTAATATTGCTGAGTTTTACGTGGGTCTGTAGGTAAATGTGATGACTCTCATGAAGTAATCCCAGAGCAAACATGCCAAATTGTAGTGATGAGGAATTTGTTACCTTAATTCTTATTGAAATTCTGAGAAAACATGATGCTAAGTGGTTCACATTGTTAAAAGAGTAAATTTAATCCTAGGCGCATATCACAGACCAATATCTTATTTCATCCATATCTCTCATATTTGGGAGTGGATATCATGTGATTGTTGCCATTCCAGAACATTTTTTATTTATCCATATTAAGTTCCTATTTCGTGATACATGAATCTACATCTAAAAGAGTCACATTGTATTCAATGTGGGTCAATGTAGGTAATGACATCATTCAGGGGGCACTCTTGGAATGCATGGAATCCTTTGTTAACTCTGGGTAAGCCCTATGAAAATTTCATAATTCTTTCTACATTTGGATTACCTGGGGCTGCTAGGAAGAATAACTTCACATCTGTTGTCATTGATTGGTTTTTAGAATGTTATTTTGCAATATCTTGCTAAAAGATAGGGGTACAAACAATCTGTCCAAGCCAAGTATTCAGGCTGCTCGAGCCCGGTTAGGCACACAAGGAAGCTCCTCGAACTTGGATTGAGCTTGAGCTGAGCTTGACATATCATATTCAGGCTCGGCTAATATATGAGCTTCGTTTAGTTTTTGTCATCCACCCCTCTTCAGGCTCGGCATGCTCGTTTATAAGGCAAGCTTGACAAACTATTATATTTCAGCTCATTTTTTGATTTCAACAAGCCCAAACCAAGATGCAGTCGGCCGAGCCCAAGCGCAGCTTGGACCATCTGTAGCCCTATTAAAAAACTTCATGAATTCATGCATCCCATCATGGCATGCTGTACCGGTCGGTACCGGACGTCCTGTACTGATATCGGTGGGTATCGATACTGGTACGCTAATGTCGGTACACTTAGCGTATCACGTACAATACTGTACCGTACCAACAGTCGGTACGCCTATCTAGTGCGGCATCAGTATAGGGTCTAGTACCAGTACGGCGAACCTTACATCTCATAAAGTTGAATCATATTTCACAATTATTAGCAGTCTGAAAGGAAAAATCTAGGTTGCCTATGTTTGATAAGAACATCAAGATCAAACCACCTTTGGAGTACCTTATTGTCAAACTTAGGGTTTCAAATCAATGGAGCACATCACTCTCGAAAACATGGAATTGATAATGGGCCAAACTAAAATTTGGGCTATATAGGTAAGATAGGAAACTGGCTGAAGTAGCATTGAATTAATATAACTGAAACTTGAAAGCATGATTAAAAGGCAAGGGATGTTTGTGAAAAGATCTACTTGGACATGGTACACTGATTACACCAGCATGCGCCTTTCTTAGAGAAAATGCCAACTTTACCCTTCTATTCAAATATTTCTAGATACAAAATATGTTTTATTCCATAATAATTGGAAATAATGTTTTAATTAACAAATTGTGATTTGGATAAGTAGCTTTATTTTCTAGATCTTTCATCATAACAGCAACCAACTATCATTACAATTATTGCTTATCTTTAAAATATTATTTTATTAATTTTATGCTGTGATGAGTCTTTATCTGTCTGTGCATTTGTGCATATGCATACTGCCTCCAACCCAATCCTCAAACCCCCAAGAAAACAGATCCTTATGATATGTGAAGGAGCCCAAGACTCATCTCAAAGCTCTATCTCTTCACCACTAGTGTTGTAGTAAACTGCCCTTGTAACAGAAAACAATCCAAAGCAAACTCATGGTAAAGTAAGTTACTATGAGCTCTAAGGTAACCAGCTTCTCTTAGATTTTAATAAGCACCCAATGAATCAAGAAAAGCTAAGGTTGTCGTACAGCATTCTGAAATTTAGTTTCCATTTTTTGTAGCAAAACATGCGAAATAAAGATACCTCCTACTTACCTCCTCATTGTGAATAGTAATGATATGCTCAACTTACCTCCTCATTAAAGATACCTCCAACTCCAGACAATCCTAAAATTACTTGCGGCTTCACTTTTTCAACCTGATGAATATTGATATATGACCATTATAACTTATTCTTGCAATGCAAATAAGAGCATTAGATGCATACTTTGGCATGATATCATAATTAATGTATGTAAGGAGATTTTATACAACAGTGAAGTCTCTATTTTAGCTGTTGACAGGTAGTGAATTTTTTTGGTCATTATTATACATTTAAAGATGACAAGACTTGGCAAGATCAAGTTAAACGAAGTTTAAAAGGAAAAAAAAAAATCAAGCACTTACCACTTCTAGGAGAGTAGCCCCCTCTCGAAGGCCCTCAACCTCTCCTGGACCAAAGCCTCGAGCAAACGGAGCAGCTGCAGGATCAATGTCCTTTCTATCTTTCGTGATAAGACCCTACAGTGGCCAAGGCATATGTTAAAGCTATATTTTCTTATGCCTGCCCTTACCATATCTTACAAGGAATGTAGCCATAACTAAAGGAGTCAATTTTGACATCACAGAACATTAGATATTTAACATAATTAGATCATCACACAAGCAATGCACATGGTTTACTTAATCAGGAGCATTTGATCCATAATCCATCAATCAAGATAAATTGTAATTACGATAAACATACTCCCCATTTTAGTTTAGGTACTCTTGGATATTTATCTATTGAGATTGTATGTGGAGGACATATTTACTAAACGAGTGTATTTGTAATGAGATTCAGGTAACTCATGATACTCACGATGATTGGACTGCTACTTAAAGTCCAGTACACCTTTTTTTTTCTTTTCGATTTTTTTCTTCTCTTGGACTCTTCTAATTACTGGTTTCCTAGTAAAAGTCCAAAACACCTTTCTTTCCTTTTTGAATTTTTTCTTCCCTTTGACTCTTATTCTTGGGCATCCAACAGACATCCGAGAGAGTTTGTGTTATACTATAGTATAGATGTACCTGATAACCTCCTCGAATACAATATAAAGAGATTTGGATAAGTCATATTGCTCAAATGCCAATTATATGATCATAAACTGTCATATGCACAATTTTATATGCCAGGTAAAATAGTAGGCATTTATTATATTCAAAATCCTTTGGAGAAACATGGCTATCATCCCAGAGTTCATGACTGAAGGAGAAAGGACAGTATAAAGAAGATAAAGATGTGCTATGAAATTCCTGAATGTCAAGCATTTCTAACTAGGAAAACTTTTCTTTGCAGTATAACAAAGAAGCAGAGGAAGATGAGCACATAGTACAAAAACAGAATAAGGTTAGGTGCGGTTGTAGGTTTATACGTGTCATTGTGGATTTTGCAATAGTTAGATCAAAAAACAATACATCAAATAATGCAAGAATTAAACATTCAGCACACCTAGCAGTTGGATATGAATAAATTACTCTCTATTTTCGAAGTCAATCAAAGATTTATAAGTATATATCAAGGTCGGAGGAACCGATACCGGGCACCATACCAGTTTTCCGGCAGAACGAGTTGATACGGGCCACGCCAGGCCCATACCAAGAGAGGAAAATGCCGAAGCCGGAGAAGGAGAAGAGAAAGAGAGAGCGAGCGGGGGAGGGAGGAGGGACAACAAGTGGCAGCGGACGCCAGCGAAGGGCTACGGGGGCCGGCAGAGACCTTGGGGGGGGGGGGGGGGCAAACACCGGCGGAGGACCGCAGGGGGGCGGTGGAGGCCAAGGACGCGGCCGCGGCTAAAAAATTTGAAATTTTTTAAGTGAAGTCGGTTCAAAATAGGGGACGCGGCCGCAGCCTCCGCCGCTCCCCACCCCCCGCGTCCGCCGCTGCTTGTTCTCCCTCCCTCCCCCGCTCGCTCTCTCTTTCTCTTCTCTTTCTCCAGCTCCGACAGCGAGCTGTTTTCAATGGTAAACCGTACCGGTGGCTCGGAACAAAACCATTTTGAGATAAAACCATAGTAACTGGCACTCAGTAGCTTAGTCTTTTGTTTATGTGGGGAATGATGATACATCCAGAAGAAACATATTGGAAGAGTAATTCCTATTTCACATGGTAAATGCCTACTGAATTTGAAGTATCTTGAATATTGATGAATACTGTTGTAAAGCAGAGTATTAAATCAAAAACCAGATCAAAGTTAAAGAAATAGCCACAAGAATAGGACCACACATCTTTATCAAGCAGCCAGAACTGATTGTTTGCCTCCATATTTTCACTGCTTCCAAGCATTCTTGCAGCAGCCTGTTTTAACATGCTGAGCACCCCTATCCCTGCACTGGATAAAGAAAGAAGAATTAGAAAATGCAGAGCAAGAACCCTGTCATACATGCAAACTCCAAAAGCTCCAGGCAAACATTAGAATCCACATTACATGTTACATACTTCATAAAGAAGCATACAATCTAGTTAAGGTACCTTCCAGCTCCAACTACTACAATCTTCTGCTTTACAAAGTCCTTCAAAGGTCGACCTTGTGCTCTTACAGCTCCAAGTAATCCAGCTAGTGCAACACCAGCTGTTCCCTGTTAATTAAATTAGAGCATTGGAATGAATATTTGATTGATGTACCTAAGCTCTTAAGACTAACATTTCAGAATTACAAAAGATAACAAACTGAGAGTTATGGAGATATAACCTGTATGTCATCATTAAACATGCAAAATTTTTTACGATATCGCTGCAGAGTTTCAAATGCCCACTTCATTTGGAAGTCTTCAAACTGAAAGGTTTACATTCTTATCATGCAATAATCCATAATTAAATATGGCACATAAAATATATCCTTTTATAAGCACTGGTACCTGCACAACTGCCTTTGGCCAACGTGCAAATGCAGCTTCCATGAATTCATCAACAATGGATAAATATTCATCTCCTTCAAGCCTAGGTTGTCGTAGTCCTAAATCTAAGGAGATAATCATGGGCAGGAAATCAAAATTCGTATATGAGACTCATTTTATTATAAATAATACATAATGCATCCAGTAGATTTATATAAAAAAGTGTGAGTCAACAATACTTAGTGTCAGATAACACTTGTTGACATTATGTGATGATAGGATGCAGCAATTTTGAAGAATAAGTTTTTTCCTTGGCAATAGGAACTTTGTGAACTCCAGAAATAACTCTAAAAAGTTCTCTTGAGTGAAGCACCAATCCGTGTCTGGTCTTATAAATCTTAGCTAATAAGATTTACTATTGACTCAGAAAAATTCTTAGGAAAATAAGAAGTTGAATAGTTTATTCCAGCAAAAGAATGTAATATGGCAATATCTTACTTGGGGCTATGAGCATTCTAACAAGGGCTGCGAACATAAATACACACATAATGATTACATTACAGATAGGTTCTTTTACAGCATCCTACTTAGGGCTACCAGGGGGCAGGGTTGGACCAGAGAATGGCACACCCCAAATCCAATTCATAATTGAATCTGACAAAAAAAATTGAAACAAAGCCAACCCATTTCAAAATCTGGGTCAGATCAGGTTTAAGATATATAACTATTATGTAACACCTAAGCATCATCAACAACCCATTACATAAAATTAAATTGACAAGCATATAATCAACAACACAAATTGGTGACTAACTACATTAAAGTCATGAAAAGCAAATTATTCTCTTATATTGAAAGAGGGTGAGTGATATAGGGGTTCTAGTTTTCGGTCAGTTCAGATTCAGATGATCCAATCAGATTACCTAATGATCTAAATTTAAACCATTTATGAAACTGGTCATATTCTCTATCCAAGCCTCCTCCAAATAACATCAATTTTGATTGGGCCAGATTATTTTCCAGTCATTTTTGGATCAGAAGCAGAAGCAGGTCAATCCAATCCTTTTGCAGCCCTGACCCTACTATTATCAGACATCTTGGGAAAATAATAAGGAGATTATCAAAAAAGTTTTTTTAAAAAAAAAGTTGCATTTGTAATTATCAAACAATTTTTCCCCTTTAAAGTTGTCAATTTACTTGGCAATTTGTTGCCAGTTTTTTTTAAAATAAAAATTGCACAACTGATAGTGGATTGACCTATGGCAGTGAACTCCACCTAGGTGGACAGGCATGCATGGCCTAGGAAGCAAATTGCTCTGCACTGTTGTGCTGAGATATATAGAAAGAAATTGATCCACATGTCAATGTGCACTCCTAAAATGTAGTATGGAGTATCGAAGTCTCAAAGCTCTCATTTAGGGCATACCTTAGCCATAAATTGTCTTCTAGTTGCTCCACATAGATTACACTTCAAGCTTACGTTTTCCTTTCTTTTTCTCTTAGTCAGATTATTTTCTTAATAATATCATTATGTGCTTAATTTTTCAGGTCATAACTTTAATCTCCCAACATTTGTTCTTCAACAAAATTCCTGACTCTTCAAAGATAGATAAATACTTGGGTTCTTGATAAAAAAGCTTAATTCTAACTACAGCAACAAGAATAACTGTGATATGAAGTTATACTTATCCCTGATTCAGCTGCTAACACTAGTAATTACAATTTTCAATTTAGTGCTCAAATGCATCGCAACTGTGGCAACATTCGTATAAAGAGAACTCAGAATTGGACTATTGCCCGAGAACATAAACACTTAACATTAAGAAAGTAACTATCGGGATTTTCTGTATCAAAAAAACTATCGGGACTTGCAACATATATCAAGTTGATCTGAACAGGGATCAACATATAAATTTTATGCAATCTGCAAATAACACATGATGAGTGAAATAAGTGCTCAATTAATAAAAGAGTTCCTTACTACAGCTATTTCACTCTCCAAATATTTTTGGGCATAAATTTAAGGCCTGGTTGGAAATCATTAATTATATATGTAATTCTCCATTTTTGGCATGCCAAGTGTTCAAAGTTTCACCTGCTGATTAGCATCAAGTTTTTACTGTATTCATTATACGGCCTGCTGTATTTATTTGTTAGTGGGCTAAATCTGGTCTTATTTCGCATTGGAAATAATAGTTACGATAGTAAGTCTTCAGGAGGTTTGGAAAATGATGGTAAGTACTGGTCTTGTATTGGTATGATATGTACAGTGATGTGCCCCTATATCTATACATGGTTTGCTGATACAGGATGGTACAGCATAATATCTACAGCGGTACATACCATGGTACGGAGTGGCAATGGGTGGTACATACCATGGTACTGCCGGTTTTTCAAATCTTAGTCTTCACAAACGGATTTTCAAATCTTAGTCTTCTGCGGTATGTAATTCTCCATATTTGGCATGCCAAATGTTCAAAGCTTCACCTGTCGATTAGCATCAAGTTTTTACTGTATTCATTATACGGCCTGCTGTATTTATTTGTTAGTGGGCTAAATCTGGTCTTATTTTGCATTGGAAATAATGGTTACAATAGTAAGTCTTCCGGGGGTTTGGAAAATGATGGTGCGTACTGGTCTTGATTGGTATGATATGTACAGTGGTGTGCCCCTGTATCTATACATGGTTTGCTGATACAGGATGGTACAGCATAATATCTACAGCGGTATGTACCATGGTACGGAGTGGCAATGGGTGGTATATACCATGGTACAGCCGGGTTTTCAAATCTTAGTCTTCACAAACAACCGACAAACATGGGATGACATAAAAATTTCTTCGCAAACTATGAGTCAGAACTACAATAGAAACAATCGATCTCACATAGGATTACTAAGAGGTAACAATTTCTGTGGCACCCATTTGCTGCAATCAGAGAGAAAAAGTGAAAATTTGTGACCAAATAATGTGAGGTTTGTTGGTCATGGAAGTACTTGGCATGCCACAGGCATGCAGCCAAATTCACTAGCAATCTAGCACATGTAAGATGGGGCAGATAGATATGCATACATCGGATTTATTTTCAATTAGAACTTTTCTAAACTTCTGCCAATAAGGCCCTTAAGTGTTGCTTTATGCAAATAAACAGTAACAACTAGAACCAACAAATAACACCATACAATAAAATATCAAGACACATATGCTGGTTGATTACTATGCAATGTACTATTAAACATAACTATGCATAGTTTTACACCCTAGCAATGTGTTGGTACAGAAAGATACATTAAATTGCCAAAGTACACTATAATTGTTGGCAAATCACATAGTAAAATGAAAAGTAGACAAGCCATGATTGGATATCAATGTATTATATCCTAGATAATGAGTAATTCTTAGTGTTTTAAAATATCATACATGAGATCCCATATGCAGTTGCATAAGCTTATGTGGTCTCCTAACAACTATAGATGATTGGGTTGCCAAGAAGACGATCATGCAGCAGAATAGCATTATGCAGCTGCCATATACATCCTATTTATTATTGTGCGACTGTATATATGGCCCTTCTAGCATTATGTTACAACTTATGTCGCCACTCCTGGGCAAACCCGTGGAAACAAGGCAGGTCCAAGCTAATGGTTAGATTGGAAACGGATTTCAAGCAGAGTTGGGCACATGTATATTGATAATATCAATATAATTAATTATGCTATAACTAGTTCTAATGAGAACTAAATACTTAGGAGCAAGCACTAATTGCTACAAGGTGTTGTTATTAATATTGCTGTAATTTAAAAAAAAATATTTCTTTTATTATTATCGTATTTAATATAATACTAGCTGCATATAGACCTGCATGTGCGTCCCACATAATGCATATCGTTATGCAGTTCCTGGACCACCCATATACCACAGCTGCTCTTTTAAAACATTGGTTATTCCTTTAAAACACTAATAGAACTTCCAATTAAAGAAGCTTTTATAGACTGGCAAGAGAAACGCAATTCAAAATTTAACCTGAACCCATGTGTTTCAATCGAGTGATTCTAAATTTATGCTATCCCAGGTGTATATTTTCATTGAACCCAAATTCACCTAAACTAAAGTTTTAAATGTGAATTTGAGTTAGCATATAATTTTCAATTTCTGAACATGCACATGTATTTTCCAGAAAACTATTTCTTCCAAAATTTTTAATAATATTTGCTCAAAAATAATATTGTAAATTCAATTGTAAGTATATTTTTTTATTAGGGTCATTAATCAGCCCCTACTCAACATTTATTTAAAAATCAAACTGAGCAGATGTCATTTCTTGGGCTTTTCTCCAAAATTATGATATTGTTGGGGAGTATTTTGGGTTCACTACAAGCCCATACCAACTGACTCGGTTGATCCCTATGGAAGCACCCATGAACCATTCCAACCTACACCTCGCACCAAACATATTTTATACAACACCTCAAGTAACATTCTTTCCTGCTTATCTGTGTATCTACCACCTAGATTATGTAATCTGTCTCATATGGTAATATCTTGCTGTATTTCCACTTCTTTTTGTTCCATTCCTCTATATATATATGGACTCTCTTCCAGGAAGCCTTACAAGTTCATACATGCAGTTATTAACTACAAGATGTAAAAATTATAGTTTTATCCTCATGTTTTATAATCTTCAAACAGGAGTGTTGGTACTCTTACGTACAAAGATCATCTTCAAGAAGCTTTTGATTGTTGGTTCCAACATCAAGCATAACAGGAAGTATCTGCAGGAAATCATAAAATTGATCAGGCAACAGGAAAAATGAAGGAAAATACTAATTTCCCACAATTTCAATATGGATGACGAAGGTTAGATTACAATAAGTAGAACCAGTGGCATTAGTTTATCACCGAGACCAACATGGAAATAGGGACAAAATGAATTAACTAGTAGGGGTTTCCATTCTTCTACTTGGAGAGACAGATTAGAACCATGAAACTTCAGTCCTGGTCAGCATATGCATGCTCAAAATCAAAGCCACAAAAATCTGGAGATTCAATGACCCTTCAGACAGATGAAGCAAGCTTCCAATGAAAACTTACTCTTTGTGGATTAATGCCGGCAGCTGCTACATACATGTCAAGTTTTCCAATTGGTATTCCTATACCCTGAACACCAAGGTCACCAAGGCCCAGAATACGGCTCCCATCTGTCAGCACTATCATGTCTACCTGAGGTCAATAGAGGATGATCACATGAGGAGGCACATAAAAGTTTGAACACTAAAATGGAAAGCATTACTGGAAAATACTAGGGGAAAAAAGAAGTCCATAGCAACAAAATTGGTCAAAAAGTAAATTTTTTGCTTCAATTCTTGGTTTCTGAGAATGTTCTCTAAATAAGGGATTGCAACAAATGGTTTCTTTGACACAAGCTGACAGTGGTCTGAATATGATCAACTGTCTAATGTGGCATGAAAATATGGACCATATTTACTTGGTGTCATTGAAATTATAGAAGAGAGAATTTTAATATATTTTTTTGAGAACTAGAACAGGAAGAAGTCCAGAGAATATTGGGTGAGGTGGGATTTGAACCCAGCTCACTGGTGCCTGAACCCAGATCACTGGTACCGAAACCCAGTGACTTAAACAACTGAGTCAGCGATTTGTGGAAATTAGTTGATAACCTTATTCGCCATTGGACCCATGTATTGACCACTTGATATTTTCTGACAGCAATTGAATATGCCTCAAGTAGTTAGATGGACAGGGTTCCAAAATAAATGTGTATAGAAAGCTGCTCCTGTCCAGATCGCATGAGGCAGGCAAATTCTCTTCCAATATTGGCAGGTTCAGCATAGATACCGAATGCTTGTGGAAGAAAGGGAAGGTTCATATTAGTAACATGAGTGTCAAGTGATAAGATATTTTCAGTTAGCATTGTTGGAGATGTATGAGAAACTGAGTTCCAGCAGCCAATGAAAACCTCAATGATCAAGATACATCCACTATATTTTCATCTCCTAAGGCTCTTTTGACAGACAACACACCCCTAAGCACAGAACTAAACCATGTATTATGCTGGCCAACATTACAGATTTTCCACTTTATGAAAACATCTGCAAATGAACGTAATTCCAGGCCTTCAAGATGAAAGAGATGCCTACAAGGTTTGTAACATAGGATTTTATAAGATTGTAAAAGTTTCTGTTTCAGAAGAAAATTCAGCAAGGATTCAGAACAAAATTTTGAGCATGTAGTTTATTTGCTAGTTTTGGCCTAGTCAGTTACTAAACTATGTGCCCGTAGCCATTTTAGGGACCTTTGGTGGACAGAGAGCATTTTCAAGTTCATTTCAATTTTAATCCAAGGAAACAGAACTAAGAAACGATTTGAAAACTAAAAACAGTAGGTGGTTTTAAGTTTACTTTCTATTTCGGGAATGGTTCATTGTAGGTTGTAAGTGTTGTAAGACACACCTCTTCTCAAATCTGCAGACAGTAAAAGGGATGAAGAACCTCTATTTGGCACAAAAAATTGAGGATGGATAGACACAGAGAGAGAGAGAGAGAAAGGAAGAAGAAGATGAGACCAAAGGAGAAGGGAGAGAAGAAAAAAATATTTAAAACGGCAGGTGCCTAAGAAGCACCATCCGGGCACCCAACTTAATATATTGCATCATGTTTAAGCACGAATGATGGAATCAATTTATGAATTAGTATTGAATACCGCTAAGCCGATACTTCCTATTGACTTTCTATATTTCTATCTGAGGATTATAATTACTTTTTTAGAATTTACCCTTTAACTATTAATTTTTTTTATTATTATTATTATTTTTCTGAAGAGCGGGGGGAGGGGGGTAGGTTGGGCAACAAACTCTAGGAACCTGGCTAGGTATCACTTCCTGCATTCCCAACAATCTTTTAATCATAAAAGAAAAAGAAAAGAAATAAGATAAAAAAGAATGAAAGGAGGAGCCAAAAAAAAAAAGAACTGTCTCTGGTGGCCATATTCGCTTCTCCCTATTAACAGCTGGTCACCTAATTTTCTTTTCTTTCTGTAACTTTTCCTCTTTTAGGATTTTTCCCTTTTCTTTCTTCTTTATCTTTTCCTCTTTCTCCTTTCTTCTCTCTTTTGAATATTTTCCTCGTTTTATCCTATTTCTGTTTTCCACCTTATTTTATGTCAGATAAAGGTCCCACATCTTTCTATTCTATACTGGGAATTAAGGAGGTGGCTCCCTGTTGATGTGGTTGTCTAGAATAAGCTAACTAGACGCTTACAACTTAAATATGGACCAGCACAATGAAAGGAGACTTTGATTGATCTCTTACCTCAACTATCATAGCAGAGGATACTAGAAACTTATGAGAAACCTCATCTTAAAAAAGATATTAATGCAAATAGACAGTTATTCTTGACTAAACAAACCTAAAACTAATAAACGAATTCCCGTGCTTTTCTAAATTATAATAGCTGAAAGAAGATGCAAAAGGGTTTATCAGTTATGTTTTGCCTATGACCAACAAAAGTCAATATTGCAGTCATTGTGCATGTGAAGGATTATCAACTAAAATTTCCCCCAATGCCTTCCTCTTTTTCCTTTTCTCAACCATCACAAAGTCCCTCCACAAGTTCGAAGGAAATGGTTTCCCTGGCTCCGTTTCTGAGAAAGGTATATGCATCAAAAACTTAAAAGAAAATTATGTTTTAAAACCACTCTTCTGCTTTAATGCTGTCTAGACATTCTATTGATTTCTCAATGTGGATTTTGCTCAAATTTCTTGAAGGCAAAAGCAACTTGCATCAAATATCAAAGAATAATTCAACAAATATCCGAAAATATTAAACAATCTCTAGTACCAAGAAAAAAATTTGTATAAGCTATTTGACCATTTAAATATTTGTTTAGCATATCCCAAGGCACCTGGTTAGATGACCAATTATAAGCTCTTTAGGATAATTAAAGATACCTGGTGAGATGGCCAATTATAGATCATAGACATCATCTCTCCTTTATCCTTCGCACTGAAATACATTCCACGCGGACGTCTAAACAAGCCTCCATAATTCTGACACACTAAACCCACGGTTGGAGTGTATATGATTGGAGCAAAATCTTTAATATTATCAATTAGGACCTGGGGAGACCAGATAGTTAGAACTCCTTTCAACTTTTTAAAACAACAGCTTATGGCGATAATTTATGTAATGACTTGCCTCTACAAAGCAACAAGCTCACCCTATAGTACAATGTTTCATTTCGGTCATGCAATCTGTTCAGGATCCTCCACTTTGCTAAAGATACAGCAGATGGAGGTGAACCTCGAGTGTTATGCTCCAATGAGTGATATGAATTCACTAATGGAAAAGAAAGCAATATGGTAAAATTTTGAACTTTTGAAATGCTTACTACAATAATTATCAAGCAAACTTTTACCAGAAAAAAGCATAGTAAAAAATCATGTTTTAAATGTAATGGATAAATTGGCAATATGAGCTGATAATTTAATAGCAATATCAATGAAGAGATAACCATCAAAGGAAGCAAAAGGACATTGTCAATGGAAACCAAAGTGATTATGCTCAAGTTACTGGCTTCATATATATCTTTTTTAAACACAGAAGATACAACTGGGATTTAAATCATCCAGGGAATAAATCTTGTTAGATAAATCTAGCCCCAAATGTATTCCAGTTTTGCCTGTTAGAGCATAAAAATGTTTACATTGTCAAGATTTTTAAAGATGCAAGAGAACAAATTTGGATCATTATTCAAACAGGATCTTGAGTGAGCATGTGTGTTTAATAAGCTTTCCATACTCTTCTTCTATCTTGAATTAGTGGCTTTCAGGTTAGCAAATTTTACTCCTTTTTGAGCTAGGTGCATTGTCTAACTAATTTCATGGAAGGAAAAAAGACATGAGTAGCACAAAGGGTATAATCAAATATGAAACACACATGGCATAGGATAGCTCAAAATAGGCTAAGTATCATATTGTATTGTATTCTACTAGTGGATATGCAATGCCAACATTTGTAAGGACAGTATGCCTAACGGCTTCTATAACTTCATATTAGCCTAAACCATTGTGAAATACTTTTATAAATAAGGTCAGCGGAACCATCCTAAACAACCTGGTTCGGGGCATCCCGAGCCATATCGACAATGGACCGAGATGGTTCCGGCAAAGAAACCGAGACATCGTCGCCGGAGGAGGAGAAGGAGAAGGAAAGAGAAGAAAAGAGAGAGCGAGCGGGGAAGGGAGGGGAAGGGAGGGGGAGAGGAAGGGAGGCCGTCGGAGGCCAACTCTAGTGCAGATGGCGGAGGCCGCGGCCGGACCCCTGTTTCGTTCGAAATACGGATCCGGCCGCTAAAAATTTTGCGATTTTTAAGTGAAATCAGTAAATCGCTTGCCGACTTCACTTAAAAACCGCAAAATTTTCGAACGAAACAGGAATCCGACCGCGGCCTCCGCCATATGCACCAGCATCGGCCTCCATCGTCCCTCCGCCGGCCTTCCTCGCTCTCCCTCTCCCTCCCTCCCCTGCTCGCTCTCTCTCTTTTCCTCTCTCCCACGGTCTCTTGTGTCGATACCGGCTCGACGCGGGCCCGTACCAGCTCATGCCGCCAGACAACCAGTACGGTGCCCAGTACTGGCACAACAAACCTTGTTCATAATGGTACATGCCAACAAATCGCAATAACCCGACTGTTGGCAAGTATTGTCATATTGCATGTCACATCTAAGCATGTTAGAGAAATTAGGCCACCTTTTGCTGAATTGCATATTGGCAAGTGTATCATCATTTTGTACACTGTTAGCATAAAGGTTGACTTGGCAAGATTTGATGACTGACATGTGCCAATGGGAATAGAAAGAATCAAAAAATCAACATCCTTGAAAATTTGGGGATACATTAGCATTCATTAATGCAATGAACAAGGTCTTAAGAACAAGAAGATGGAAAATGCTGGCTGAAAGGACCTGGTTGCATCAGGCAATGTAAGAATTATGGTGAGATGGAGAATCAACTAGGTCCTTTGATCTTACTTATGTGTTGGCAACTTGTGTTTTAGACTAAAATATATTATAAGCTTCAGCTAACCTGCCTTTTTGACTCAGATGATTCCATTACTGGTCCCTCTCGAGACCTTTATTATTTTATGTGGATCTTTATTATATCTTATTAGGTACAAGCTTAGAAGGTCAAGCAGGTTGTCCCCCTCCCTTGTCTTAAAGAATGGTTTTTACTTAAATAAGTTCTGGAATTGCTACGCGCCATTTAGAAAAAAGAAAAACATGAAAACTGACTTCATCAGATGTAATTAACAAAAAAGTCCTGAAAGTCGGTGTAGGCTTTCTAACGCTTTCTAATATCAGCCTTTGCAGCATAAATGCATATAGCAAATATAAGTCTTCAATGACACTTCATTAAAAAGCAAAAGAATCTGCAAGTTACTAGGAATCTCATCTAACGATTAAACTATGTGTCTAGAATCTAGATACTTTTATTCTGTCACATACCCTGAAACCACCAGATGGAAGAAATGAATCGAGAATTCAATGCATTTCATTATAAGCTTGGTTTAGCCAAAAATAGAAATAAGTTTTGTGCGCTTAGAATTTATGCACCATGAAATCTTAACTTCAGTTACAAAATAAATCTAGATAACTTCAGTTTCTCAGGTTATTTTGATGAATTAAATCCCAAAAAATAAACGAATACGTCTGCAGGTGTGTCCGCACAAAATTTTCCAGGCTGAAAGATAAACATCTCTGATTACTCAGTTGACCTAGAATGTCTAATATTTTGTTTAGTTTCCATACACGGAATGTCCAGTATTTTAATTGTTGACATAAAGCAGCTGATGTTTTTTTAATTTCTCTCTGTAACATACAAAAGAAACATATGTCCGGATATAAAAATTAAAAACAAACTCTGAGCTTGCACCTATCTGAACATAAACAAAATCTATTAAATGTGAAAATCCACATTGTGCGGACAACAGAAACCTATAAGTATTTTTTTTCTTTTAATTGATTTTGGAGTGGATCTGGATCAACAGGAAGAACATTGCATGTGTTTCTTAGCAATTCCTGCAGACAGTTAATCTCTTTCCAAGTTTTGAACACATTTATTGGACGCAAGAAAAACCGAGACACAAGTTAAAGCACAAAATTGGACATTAATAGCCACTACACTGCTTCTATAAAAACCATCAAACTCACTAAAACGTTCATATTGCTGCTCGAATGATATAACACGAGGTGGTAGGAGGCCTCGGAGTCCAAGCCGGTCCCTTTCTGTCAAAGGGAAACCAGTATCCTACATCAAAAAAAAACTTAAATAAGAAGATTGATACAATTAGATCTTGCAAATAGAATTACAAGACAACTTTGACAATTATAATAAAGCATGAAGTTTAAAAACTAGTCTTCTATAGAAATTACTAAAACCAAGTGTCCAATAAAATGAAATGTTAAGAAAATATTCACGATAATTACCTACTTAATTATAATAAAATATAATGATAGAAATAGTTATCAATAAAAAGATAAGCATTTTCCTAATAAAGTAAGATTCAAGCTACTCTCACACAAAAATCAATTCTTAGTATAATACTAAGAGGCAAAGGTGGCTCCAAGTGTTAGCATGACCTAACAGTTAAAGACCGATAGTTCCTTCATTATTGATAAGTAGTTAGAATACAATTGGGCATGATCATTACAAACAGTGCTAGCATGTAGTTGCAAGTTGTTTTTAAAAGAAAAAGAATCAAGACCCTCAGAAAAATTGAGATCAGGTTACCAATGACCTATATTATTCTATCTTCTCTTTAATATGCATGATAAAATAGGCTGTATTAAACATTTAATGCATAGTCTAGGCAACCAAACAACTTTAACAGCATGTTAAAAATTCCTTAAGATTCTTCTTGTCATACAGGAATTTATTAGAAGTGCATAAAAAGGCTAGTTCATACATGTGGCAACCAATTAGCTCCATTAGACATTGTACTACCCAAGAAATCATGATTGTAGCTGGCTGATAAAGCCCAGCATGATAGCCCATCACTATACTCACAATCAACTAAAACACTTAAGCACAAAACAAAACTAATTTTCCCATTTATGGTGGAAGTCAGTGGTTCAAATACAATAAAGGGCTCCTTCCATTAAACAGAAGATTTAGTCTTCAATTTTCAGCAGAGAACAGAGATATTTTTGTTCTAAAAAAAAGGGAAAAATGTAGCCACCTTGACAACCCACTGATAATACTGATCTATACCATAATGTTGCAGACCTCTGGACAAAAAACATACTCAAGAGAATGGGTAGTATGAGGATATTGAATATTTTACAGCACAGAGACTCTGAGTTTAGATATGATGACCAATGCAGTACGAACATGTTGGTTCTTAATAGACAAAGACTTATGTAAGTTGCAGAAAAATTAAACCGTACGCATACATCTGGCACAGGCAAACTACTTTTCTAGCTGCTTCGCAGTAACTACACCAAGATACGAGGAAAAAGAGAAAAAAAAATCCTTTTCATGCCCCCAGCCAATTCATTTATGTTTTGGTGTTGCTTAAAAAAGTTCTTTTGTGAATTTGAAGTAAAAAACATTTTTCGAAAAGATTGAATTTTGCAGCATCATCTAAATAGTGCTTCTACAAGGAGAAAAAAATCCGAAAAAAAAACAGCTCTTGGAGAAGCAAGGAGACCTAGCTTCCAGCTTCTCCTTGTCTTTTTCTTTTACAGAAGCAACGCCAACACGCCCTTAACAAGAAAAGTTTACCATAACCAATCACAGCTCATGCCTCCTAGGTCGGAACTGTACATAATTTTCATTTTCCCCGGGTACATATCAGCCATTTGTTAATAATCTAGCACGCAAAAAACATGATCATCATTATATAAGCTCAAAAACTACATTATTAAACAAAATAGTGGGTAACCGACAATCTTGTGAAATCCCCACCTTCTCTTATTAAACCCAAACACATGAAATCTACATAAGCCCCTATAAAAACCCATTTAGCTTCATTATTTTACAAACAACTCGAAATTTAAAACTCAGCTTAACAGATCTTTGAAAAAATCGGCATACTCCAACAAAACCACTCAAATCCAACAAAAAAGAATGCCCAAGAAAACCGTAAAATTCACTAAAAAAGGGGGAAAAGAAATCGAATCAAACCTTATTGAACCACGGATCGTGGAGGATATCAGTTCCGCGCTTGTGGACGATACAGGGGCCGGGGATGGATGCCGACAGCCGCCGCGTCTGCCTCAGATTCCATGCCGCGCGAGCAAGATTCCACATTTAGATCCTCCGATCGGATTTTATATACAATCTATCCAAGATCCGATCAGAGAAGAGGAGAAGGTATTGAGCGAAGCCTTCTTTCTCTCTCCCTCTCTTTTCTTCTCTCTCACCGACTGAGAGGTAGTGGCAGCGGCGACGAGGAGCCGAACTTGAAGAAAAGCATCGGTGGACAGACTCGCGGAACGGCGTAAGGTAAGTTGCTCCTCACGTTGCTTGACTAATTGGATGGATCATGATCGTTTGCGAGATCAAGATTCGCGCGCGAGACATCGGAAGGTGCGGATTAGAGCTCTCAGCCGAGACGCGAGACAATTTTGGAGCGGAATAAGTGCGGAACATTTTGAGCGGACTTCAGACAGGCACGCGAAGAAGCGGTCAGGATGGGACGGACACGTGGAGAGATACCATTGGTTGTATGTTTCCGTTTACGGGAACTGATGCGGTGCAAGACTGCAATACTGATCAGGACCTCATAATGAGGGTGAGTACGTGTACGTCATGACGGATGTATGAAACGTGTACAGATTGGACGGTGGGATTGGCTGTTCCGAGCATCACGCCATCAAGATATGTGCACGATGATGCTTTTGAGCGTTGGACTCCCGACCGCACGTGCACGGAAAAGAAGAACCAGATTCTCTTTGCATCAGCCAATATCTGGGGAAGGTCGACAGGGGGAAGTTTCTTTCCACCTTCTCCATGTGCGAATTAATCTTCTTATCAGAAATTTTGAAAGTGATATTTATGTTTTTTTTTTTTTTTTTTTTTTTTTTTGGCTAATACGGGTGTATCATACCTGACGGAAACGGATACACCCAATAAAGTCAAAAAATAGGATACCTCGAAGTGCTAAGGGCAACTCCCCATCATCACTCCACAAGATGCCTCCGAAGTGACAAGCTACATACGCAGCTACCCAATCCGCGGCCCCATTACCTTCACGGTAAATATGCTTGGCCTGAAAGGCCCATCCATCCCTCACCATAGCCCAAATGTTACGGAGCAAAGGATGATCACTACCGCCATCCCTTGGACCCCCTGGATCCAACTGATGACGGTGGCTGAATCACCCTCCAGGATGATGGACCTAGCCTGTAAGACACACCGGGCATGGCGAAGGCCCGCTCAGGCTGTTCTCAGCTTCGCACTCGGAACCGAAGTGTCAAATAAATGACTACCACCGGCAGCCACAACCTTGGTAGACGGGTCCCGAATAACAAAAGTCGCGCCTCCCCGAGAGCCATCATCCAGGACAGACCCATCAAAGTTGACCTTGAGGAAACTCGGAGGTGGGGGCTCCCAGGTGAAAAACACCGTATGGGAAACTGCCGAAGCAGAATCGAAACCCCAAATGTCCCGAGCTATCAAGGTCCCTTCAGATATTTGTGTTTGAGTTTACAAAGAATGCTAGGAGATCAACTTGCTATTTGTTGTAGGCCTTCCGACCCGACAATAGTATAGTCCCAATCAACTGACGACAGAGAACGGCCCGCGTCCCCCACGAGGTATTGTCCGCTCTGGGACTCCGGCCCGCGCGTCCAGTGCTACGGGGAAAATTTTTTCCAGCCCGCGCATCCAGCGCTACGGGAGAAATTTTTTTCGGCCCGTGCATCTAGCGCTGACGGGGGATACCTGCACGGTTTTGCCCCACAAAAATCGCCTCGTGAGGAAAGAGATTTTCCCTCCTTATAAGGCACAGACCTTTTCGCTGCCTAGTCGGTATGAAACTAAATTCGGCACTACACCCACAACATAGCCCCCTCCAGCGGAAAGATCTTAGGCCGGCCTGAGCCGACGCAGCCCCCCAGGCCCAGGAAGAGTTTCTATGTACGAGCGGGCCCCTACCTGGCGCGCCATCTGTTGCAGGCCTTCCGACCCGACAACAGCACAGTCCCAACCAACTGACGACAGAGAACGGCCCGCGTCCCCCACGAGGTATTGTCCGCTCTGGGACTCCGGCCTGCACGTTCAGCGCTACGGGGGGAATTTTTTCCGGCCCGCGCGTCCAGCGCTGACGGGGGATACCCGCATGGTTTTGCCCCACAAAAGGCGCCTCGTGAGGAAAGAGGTTTTCCCTCCTTATAAGGCACAGACCTTTTCTCTGCCTAGTCGATATGGGACTAAATTCGGTACCACACCCACAACACTATTTATCAATGATAGTACCTTTACTATTTTAAATGAATTGTTTATGTGTATAAGTGAACTTGCTCTAGAGGAGTTGGGTAATATTGCCGCCAATTCCCTGTATCGATGATTTGGGTTGTACTTGTGTGAATCTGCAAGGCAACGAATAAGATTGGAGAGCTTACCAGATTGGCTGCGATTAAGCTTTCTAGTGCTGAGTTAGATAAAACTTTTTTGTGAGAGATAAGGAAGAAGAAAAGTAGAGTATCATTTTTATTGGGATTTAGTTGTTGTAAAGAATTGGATGATTGATTATTATTCTAACCTTTCGTAGAGGGTCTCCGAGTTTATTTATAGCCGTAGAATCTCAAATCTTCTATGAATTGCGACTCAACAAACTGAATTTGTGTAGTAACTGCTTGGAATTGCATTGTAATAGCCTAAAGATTTGGCATAACCACTGAGTGCTATTATGATAATCTTCATTTCCGATTTGATGGAGGAAAAGCCCTTTCGCCCAAAGTAGGAAAACCGGCTGCTAAGGTGAGAGGGTTCAAATCAGCTAATGGCAGGCGCCAAGTTAAAAAATATCTATCCGAGTTGTGGTGTTTTTCATTAGATGACAAGTCACCTCAGAGGTCATTTGGTCTGCTCGTCCTGCTTCTCGGCTCGATCAAGATGGACTTGGTTCGTCACGTTGGTTTTGAGTTGGACTATTCCAATTGCACCATATCATGAGGCTTATTTTCCATCATAATATGTAGTATAAATTTCTACAGCTTTTATGTCCTAATATAAGTTAACAATAACTTTATTTCTTGATATCAGCATCTTCAAATCTACAAGTGTATTTTTTTTTTTTTTTGATAAGAATCTGTCAATATATTTCACTAAAGTAATCTTAACCGCTAATAGTAGTAGAATCGAATAAGGGTGAGGGGGGCAATTGCACCCACAAAATTTCAGATTTGACCATATTTCCAATAGTCAGCAAAAGATTTACCTCTTCTCCTTTTTGGTCATCAAGGGGATTAATCCCAATAACTCATCCTCATTAAATTTTAAATTATTTCTGTTAACTTTTGAAAAAAGCTTTGCCTATATATCCATATAAGTTACCACTTGCAAAGCGAGGGAGGTAATTGCCCCTTCTGAAATCTAGATTTTACATTCTTTTCAGTAGCTAGTGAAAAATTTGCACCCTTCCTCATTACTTTTGGTCATCAAGGGATTAATACTGATAGGGCCATCCTTCTTAAATTTTGATTAAATTTGGAAAAGTTTTGCTTGTATATAGATCCGAGTTGCATATCAAACAGCAAGAAGGCTAACCACTTAAATCATTTCTATTCATAACTTTTATAAGCTATTAAAAGTATGCGAATACATACATTTTTTAATTAAATCCCTTATTTAGCTTCAGTATCATATAATTTGGTGCACCTGCCTACCCTTTGAGGAAATATTACTGATTAAAATTTAAGCGCCATATTCTAAAAAAACTGTGTTAAGAAGGAGAAGAGACTGTTCTCTCTAGGACTCAATGAAGAAAAACATAAGATGACACTTGACTCACAAGTGTCTAATGAGTTTAAGTTTATAAATGAACCAATAATAGGTCAGAAATGATATCATTTAGTCCATACGAATTGAATTTCAAGTTGATACCACTTCTATAAATATCTAGCATCGGGTTAGTTTTCTCACATCTTGGATCATCACAATTGGAGCTTGAACGAGGAAGTTGCGAATATTTTATTGAAGACCTATTATGCTAATGAAGTTGAACCTAAGTGCAAAAATGGCATTCCATGGTTTGACAAATTTAAAGGTTTTTTTTTGCGATTTTTGATCAACTTTTCTTGCTTTCCTATTCTAAAAACACATTAAATTAATTACAAGTCCTACAAGACCTAGAAATTATTGTGTTATTATTATCTTTTATTTTCTTTTTAGAAAAACTACATCTGTATAGAACTCGGATTTCTATGGGTATTTCGAACCCATCTCTGTAAATACTCCCATTTATTCAGCTTTGATTATTGACCATTGAATAAAGCTTCTTTTTTCTACATGCACTTATTATGTCTCTTCTACATGGTGGATTTTGTCCAATCCTGGCAGATATTGAAGACAATGACAAGGTCAACTGATGGAATTCCTAATTGTGGTACACTTCGAAGGCAACATTTGATAAAGTCCTTGATGATGATAAGAGTAGTGAGATGAGAAAGCTCCTAGTTATCCTTAAATATCTCAATTCCAGCCCTCGTTTAGATTTTAAAATTCTTATTTGCTTTTTTAATCCTAGATTTCTTTATTACCTTCTTTTAGTTAATTAATCTTCTGGTAGAATCAATTGGATTCATCATGATTTGAGTATTAGCAAGTATTTTCTTCTCATTCTCTTTTGAATTAAGTCCAAGTAGCTGAGTAGAGATAAAAATTGTGATGACCCAGTTCAAATGCTTTAGAGTCAAGTGGATGCTGGCCTAAAGTCTGGAAGCTTTGGCTTTACACTTGCTGTCCTCTGCGAACAAGAAAGGGAGGTTTGCTTGTGGAAGTTAAATCGAATCTCCTCCTCATCCACATTCCTTTAGTAAATTTGCCTGTGCCAGAGAATGCCAAAAATGCAGTAGTTGCTCTGAAGAAATAGGTCGAATTATAAGCTGCATGCCATGAGCATATGTACAAATTTCTGTTCTAGAGATTTGGGTATTTGCTGTAAATTCTTTATGAAAAGATAAAAAAGGACAATGGAGCATTCTCTAAGTTCTCCAATCTGGTCATATATTGTTCATCTGGAGTAATTAAAACTGCATTTCTTCTAGAAATGTGGCAAGTGGTTAACTAGCTTGAAGAAAATGCCTTCCAAGCTACTTGAATCCAGAGGTGCATTTATTGAGTGCATAATAATTCAGCAAAATGCCTTCCAAGCACCTATTTTGTGGAACATATAACAAAACAAGTCATATGTTTGGAGGTGATTCACCAAACAGCATTCAACTTATATGAAAGTAAGTCCAAAGTGTACTTCATTCCAATTTCAAGCAAGCTTCAGAAGCCTTTTTGGATAGAATCTGTAACACAGTTTCAAAGCAATTTAAATACAACTTATTTCAAAGCCCTGTTCAAGCATAGCCTATAACAGAGTTTCGAAGTAATTAAAATACAACCAGTTCCAAACCCTGTTCGAATTCAATGCATAACATAGCTTCAAAGCAACTCAAATACAACTAGTTTCAAAGCCCTTTCCAGGTACAACTAAATCACCAATTGTTCAAATATAACCAGTTTCAAAGCTTGGTTTGCATGGACAACCGATCAATTGATGCTATGTGGATGTAGGTCACCTTGAGACCTTTTGGAGATAGGCCTTAGCTGAGTGGACCACATCAAGTGATACCGGGGTGAGAGAGTGTTACGGCCATTTCAATATTGTTATAGAACCAATTGAATCTGGTATTGTTAATAGGAAGTGGTGACATATGGCAAGAGGTGTTGCTTGCTTACCTGGTTCCTTTCTGAGGCCTGTCCAAAGAGGAGCTAGTAGAACAATCGAAACAAGAGAAGGAATAGCCCCTCCATTCATGCAATGTATTTTGGTTACATTCTAATAAACTCATGCAACGTCCAACCTATTCGGAAACTCGTGCAATGTGAGTCGATCGCAGCCACTCGCATTGTAATAAATTGTTCGCAACCATTGACATTATAGTTACAAATACAAACTAATTCCAAACCACTCACAAGCACATTCAACATAACAAGGTGTTCACACCACGAACTACACTCTAGTAAATTGCACAGGACAAATGACTCTGACTGTTTAGATAAAAAGATTATCTTAACAACCAATTGTTCACATGAGTTTCGAAAGATCAAAGCCCTGCATCCAGCTACAGTACCATAGCCAAAAGATCCAATTGTTCACATAACTTTCAAGGGATCAAAGCCCACATCCAAGTATAAGATCACATCCATCGAAAAAAATCGCAACCTGTCACAGTCCCTTGCAAGCTGCTCCTTGCTGATTACTTCATGCACAATGTGAAGGAAACAGCCACATATAAGTGACATGGGATTAAACTCACAAGAGAACAAAATCACATATTATTCAAATGTAAATATAGGATCACTATCAAATCAGATAATTAGGTGCTTACCTACTGTATGTCAAGGAAGAAGGTTTTAATTTACTTATAGCTTGAGTTGCTCAAGTTATAAAGCCATCAGAAATGTGTTGTATATTAGTCTAGCTATCATTCTATATGATGATCTATGAGGATCTAGAATTCTAGATTTTAGTGCCTTAATAGAACATAATAATTATTTTAGCTACGGTTGGATTTCGAAGAGGATTCAAACAGAAACCCTGCATATCAAGGGTTAGCTGCTTGTTTCTTATGTTTTGAGTTTCCAAACATCTTACCTCTCTAATTTCCTTCTCTGCTTTAGACAGTTCTCCTGTTGAGATGTCCTAGAGATCACCCAAGGTAAAATAAAAAGACAAAGCATGGAGTATATGCAAAGATTTTTTGTTGTGTATGGAGGTGATAACAAACTTCTGAGAAACTCTTGGCCCTGATTTGGTTGAGTTTGGCTCATGTTTCAGTGAAGAAACTTAGTTCCAGATGGAAGACTCGACCCCTAAGATCTGGGAGTCGACTCATGGAAGATACGAGTCGACTCCAGACTGAGAGAGCCGACTCTCTCAGTGAAGACAGAAGCATGCTATTTTCGGTGCCAGCTCGAGTCGACTCGTGAACTGCGCGAGTCGACTCGAGGGCTGTGCGAGTCGACTCTAGATGGCGGGTTTTGACTGAAACTTGATTTTGGGGTAAGTTTCATGGAAGGGTTTTTTATCGAGGGCAAAGAACCTATAAATAGGCCTCTTTTAGAAGACCTAAGGTGTGCGAAAAACCAGAAGAAGAACTAGGGCTTTCTTCATGAGAAAGGGGGTTCTTTGGTTTACCCAAAAATACTTGTATCTTTATCTTTGCTTAATGAAACATTTTTTTTGCTGTTCTCCCGTGGACGTAGCCCGAATGGGTGAACCACGTATATGATGTGTTTTTCTCCTGTTGTTTTATTTCCATTCGAGTTTATCTTTTTCCTTTCTTCTTCCGTGATCTACCCGGTTCGGCGACTTCCGTGAGCAAAGGGATCCAATATTCCCATCAAGTGGTATCAGAGCCGATTAGGTTGGAGTAGATCTGTGCCTCTAATGTCGATGACACGATTTGAGGGGGAGAAGTTCGATGGGAAGAAGAATTTTGAGTTATGGAAGGTCAAGATCCGTGATCTTTTGGTTCAACAGGGATACGAGGATGCACTGTTGGGTGAGGAGAATAAGCCTGCGGTGATGACGAAGTCTGATGGGGAGAAGATGGATGCGAAGGCGTTGGCAACGATCCGCATGTGCTTGGCGGATGAGGTGTTGTTTAACATCATTGGCGAGAAGATGGCTTCGGGGTTATGGATGAAGCTTGAGACACTTTATCAGACCAAATCCATCACAAATCGGATTTTTCTGAAGAGGCTATATTCATTGAAGATGAAGGAAGGTACTAATATCTCTGAGCATCTAAACACTTTTAATGATATTGCCTGTCAACTGAAGAGCATAGGGGTGAAGATGGATGATGAGGACTCTGCAGTCACACTGCTTTGCACATTGCCGGAGTCATATGACAATCTGGTTACGACTTTGAGTTGTACCAGCGATACTCTGACCATGGATACGGTCACAAGTGCCTTGCTTGCCGATGAGATCAGGAGAAAGGCGTCTCTTGGAGTTTCGAGAGGGTCTGGGAGTGAAGCTCTCATGGCTCGTGGCAGATCTACAGATCGCGATGGATCGAAGGGATCTTTCAGAGGCAAGAGCAAAGGGCATTCCAAGTCAAAGGGCCGATATAGGGGCAAATGCTGGGAGTGCGGTGAGAAGGGCCATCTGAAGAAATCATGTCCCCGGTTAGCAAGCTCTAGTTATGATAGAGGATCAAGTTCAGATGGAGGCAACAGAGACAGGAATCATGTTGAAGCCAAGGAAGCAAATCAGGCTGAGGAATCCACCTCGGGTTTTATTGAGGACGAAGCGTATGTGGTACGCTCTAACCAGAATTTCTATCAGAATTGGATCATGGATAGTGGAGCCACCATCATATGTGTCCTCATCGATCATGGTTTACTGCATACAAGCCATTAGATGGGGGTTCTGTTTTGATGGGGAACAACTCAACCTGCAAGTTGGTTGGAGTTGGTTCTATCAGGGTAAGAATGTTTGATGGAGAGGTTAGAGAACTCCATGAAGTACGTCATGTGCCGGAATTGAAAAAGAGTCTATTGTCCTTGTCTGCTTTGGATGAGGAAGGATATAAATGGACCGGTCAAGGTGGAGTCATCCGGATTTCAAAGGGAGCTTTGGTGGTGATGAAAGGTGTTCGGGTCGGGAACTTATACAAGTTACTCGGCAACACTATCGTTGATGATGTAGACATAGTGGTGGAGAATGGAGATGATTTTCCATTAAGACTGTGGCATCGTCAACTGGGACACATGAGCATGAAAGGCATGGAAATTCTGGTGAAAAAGGGATTAATTCCCAAGTTAGATTTTAGCGAGAGGGAGTTCTGTAAGCACTGTGTTTATGGAAGACATGCAAAGAGAAGCTTCAAAGCTGGAACTCATACTACCAAAGGAGTGCTTGACTACATTCATTCAGATGTGTGGTGTTCACCTGTCGCATCTTATGGCAGAGCAAGGTACTTTGTGACCTTCATCGACGATTTCTCTAGAAAAGTCTGGGTAAAGTTTCTAAAGACAAAAGGGGATGTGTTTGTGGCATTCAAGTATTTCAGGGCAGAAGTGGAGAATCTCACTGGAAGGCGCATCAAGTATCTGAGATCCGACAATGGGACTGAATACAATTCAAATGAGTTTGAGTATTTTTGCAAGGAGAAAGGAATCAAGAGACATTTCACTAATGTCTACACACCGGAGCAGAATGGTGTGGCTGAGCGGATGAACCGTACATTGGTGGAGCGAGCTCGATGTATAAGGAGCAATGCAGGGTTGGAAGATGAGCTGTGGGCCGAGTCAGTGGCCATGGCTTGTTACCTTATCAACTGTTCTCCTTCAGTTACACTGAGTGGTAAAACTCCAGAGGAGGTATGGTCTGGTTCTTCTTGTAACTATTCAGATCTCAAAATTTTTGGATGTGATGCGTATGCGCTAATCCCAAGTTGTTAGAGGAACAAATTAGAACCAAAATCCAGAAGATGCATCTTTGTGGGATACAGTGAAGGTGTAAAGGGGTATCGGCTCTGGGACCCGGTTGCCAAGAGAATTGTCGTCAGCAGGGATGTGCATTTTGATGAGTCAAGAATGCTTGTCAGAGAAGGTCAGACTGGTAGTGAGCAGGAGAAAGTCCTCGAGCAGGTGGAGCTTCCTGGTAGAGAACTGGAATTGGATATGCCAGTGGATGTCCCAGTGGATCAAATCACTGAAGGAGATAGTGAGGAGGATCACCATGATCATGATGACGCTGATGTCAGTGGCAGCCAAGAGCATGTACAAGGGGCGCCACGGTTGACACCACAAGCGATGGGTCGACCGAGACGGGAGAAGGTACTGCCAGTTCATTTAAAAGATTATATTGATCCAACAACGATGCAGGCACTATTATCAGAGGATGGAGAACCAAGTTTGTACCGTGAGGCCGTGGTGTGTGAGGATGCTTCACACTGGAGGAAGGCAATGCAAGAGGAGATGGATGCTCTTCGGAAGAATCAAACTTGGGACTTGGTAACATTACCTCAAGGCCGGAAAGCGGTGGGCTGCAAGTGGGTGTACAAAATAAAGAAGAGTACCGATGGTAAAGTGGAGAGGTATCGTGCAAGATTAGTTGCAAAAGGCTTCTCACAGAAGGAAGGTACAGATTTCTTTGAAATTTTTGCACCAGTTGTCAAGTTGGTCTCCATTCGTTTTATTCTCAGTCTTGTAGCTACACATGATTTGGAGCTTGAGCAGTTAGATGTAAAAACTGCATTTTTACATGGGGACCTTGAAGAGGAGGTATACATGCAGCAACCTCCTGGTTTTATGAAGAAAGGAAAAGAGGACCTTGTATGCAAGCTGAAGAAGTCGTTGTATGGTTTAAAGCAGGCGTCGAGACAGTGGTATAGAAAATTTGACACTTTCATGTTGAATTTGGAGTATCACCGAAGCAAGTATGATCACTGTGTGTACTTGAAGTTTTTCGGTGATGGGTCGTATCTAATCTTAGCATTGTATGTTGATGACATGCTTGTAGTCGGAAAAGACAAGGCAAAGATTGATGAGCTCAAAGGGCACTTGAGCATGGCTTTCGAAATGAAAGATCTCGGGGCAGCACGTCAGATACTCGGGATAGAAATTCGGCGTGACCGAAAAAAGGGTACTCTGTCACTCACACAGAAGGGTTTTGTGGAGAAAGTGCTCCGTAGATTTGGCATGGACAAATCGAAGCCGGTGAAGTCTCCATTGGCGGTACAGGTGAGGTTGTCTTCTGAAGAGTGTCCAACATCAGAAGAAGAGCGGAAGCAAATGGAGCGGTTTCCTTATGCCAGTCTAGTTGGAAGCCTAATGTTTGCCATGATATGCACTAGGCCGGACATTGCCTATGCAGTTGGTGTGCTCAGTCGGTACATGGCAAATCCTGGAAAGACACACTGGGAAGCAGCAAAGTGGGTGCTTCGTTATCTGAGAAATATTACCGACTACTCTATTACTTTTGGCCGAGGACCGAGAGTGATGAATGGGTATGTTGATGCAAATTTTGCGGGTGATCTTGATAAGAGGAGATCGACGACAGGATATCTATTTTGTTATGCTGGTGGCCCAGTGAGTTGGATGTCGAAGCTACAGTCGACAGTTGCTTTATCTACGACTGAGGCGGAGTATATGGCGTTGACGGAGGCTTGTAAAGAAGCAGTATGGTTGCAGGGATTGATGAGTGAGATTGGACTGAAGTCTCAGCCCATGGAGTTGTTTTGCGATAGCATGAGTGCTATTTGTTTGGCGAAGAATCCTGTGTATCACAAGAGGACCAAACACATTGGGGTCCAATATCACTATGTACGTGAAGTCATCGAGGATGACAAGGTAAGAGTGATAAAGATTGGAACCAAGGACAATCTCGCAGACATTTTGACAAAGCCTATGCAAGTAGAGAAGTTGGAATGGTTTCTAGCTTCTCTAGGCGACATGACGAGGTGATGATTTGGTCTGGAGAACGGCGATGGATGTGAGTTTGTTATCAAGGTGGAGATTGTTGTGTATGGAGGTGATAACAAACTTCTGAGAAACTCTTGGCCCTGATTTGGTTGAGTTTGGCTCATGTTTCAGTGAAGAAACTTAGTTCCAGATGGAAGAGTCGACCCCTAAGATCTGGGAGTCGACTCATGGAAGATACGAGTCGACTCCAGACTGAGAGAGCCGACTCTCTTAGTGAAGACAGAAGCATGTTGTTTTCGGTGCCAGCTCGAGTCGACTCATGAACTGCGCGAGTCGACTCGAGGAATTGCGCGAGTCGACTCGAGGGCTGTGCGAGTCGACTCTAGATGGCGGGTTTTGACTGAAACTTGATTTTGGGGTAAGTTTTATGGAAGGGTTTTTTATCGAGGGCAAAGAACCTATAAATCGGCCTCTTTTAGAAGACCTAAGGTGTGCGAAAAACCAGAAGAAGAACTAGGGCTTTCTTTTCATGAGAAAGGGGTTCTTTGGTTTACCCAAAAATACTTGTATCTTTATCTTTGCTTAATGAAACATTTTTCTCGCTGTTCTCCCGTGGACGTAGCCCGAATGGGTGAACCACGTATATGATGTGTTTTTCTCCTGTTGTTTTATTTCCATTCGAGTTTATCTTTTTCCTTTCTTCTTCCGTGATCTACCCGGTTCGGCGACTTCCGTGAGCAAAGGGATCCAATATTCCCATCATTTTTATTTTTTTTTTGAGAGGAAATATCAAAGAAATTTTCAGAAAAACCATACTTTTGAGAAGAAACTCTGTAGGGTCTCATAGTAGATGTTGGTGAAAGAACAATATATTCCAGCCTAATAAAAGATCCATGTAAGGGGTGCAGCTCATAAAATGAGTTGACACATAAAAAGTACTCGACCACATTCGTCGGTTTTATACCGAGAATAAGATTCTGGGAAGGGACTGACCTACCAACAACACCAACCACGGCGGGCTCATCTCAAGGGCTCATCTCCACCTGATCATCGAAAAGGACCAAAAAAAAACCAACAAAGATCAAAGTGGGAGGACATCAAACCTTTAAAGAAGAGAGAGAGAAGAAGAGAGATCATTGTTGAAAGCTCCTCGACGAGCCATCGCCCAGGAAGGAGAGCTGGCGACGGGGGAGCACCGACGCAGGGGGGTCGACCAGGGATGGGTTGCCGGCCAGCGAGGTTGGCGAGGTTGGGAGAACAGCGAAAAAAAGACGAGGGTGGCGTGGTTGCCTAACCTGAACCGAAGGGTAATTTGGTCATTTTATTATCTCCAGTTAGGGGTGGCAAAATATGATCCGACCCACCGACCCGACCCGTGTTCGACCCGCCATAAACAGGTTTGGGTTTGGCCTAAATAGGTTCGGGTCGTAAACAGGTCGACATGTTTAACCTGTTTATTAATTGGATCGGATACGGATTTTAGATGTCTGGCTCGTTTAAACCGTTTAACCCGTTTAACTGTTAGATAAATTAAACAGGTTAAACGGGTTAAACATGTCTAAACAGGTTAAACGAATCTAAACAGGTCTAAACAGGTCGGGTTGGACAGGTTAAACAGGTTGGGTTGGGCAGGTTAAACGGGTCGGGTTGGACAAACAGGTTAAATAGGTCGGGTCGGGTTGGGCAAACAGGTTACATATTTATTAAATAGGTAAAACGGGTCGGGTCGGGTTACCTGTTTAATAAACATGTCAGATTTAGATTGTAATTTCTGACCTGTTTAATTAATAGGTCGGGTTCAGCTTTATGATTTTCTGACCCGACCTGCATGTGACCCGACCCATTTATGATCCGATCCGACCTGATTGCCACCCCTATGACTCAAGTAGCTTGGCGTTGACTAGGGTTAAAAATTGTAGGGGATGTTGACCGTGCCAAAACTCTTGTGTGATAAACAAATATGGAAAGTGTGATTCGTAAACACTCATAAAATTTTGTTGCTTTGTGCTTTTAAATCTTGTTCTACAAGAGCTTGGGCTTCATGTATTTGTCCAGGGAACTTAAATCTATAGACGAGTTAATGATGGATCAAAAATAATATTATTGTAGTCGATGCTAGTTGAAACTACTTCTAGAATGTCTAGCATCGAGTTAGCTTTCCAACATATTTTGAACCATCTTAATCGGAGCCCAGACAAGGAAATGATGACTATTTTATTAAAACCTTATGGTGTTAACATGTTATTGACAAAGTTCTACTTGATCACAAAAAAGTCGTTGTGTGGTTTGATGAATTGATGATTATATTTTGATTTTTGATTACTTTTCTATTCTAGAAACACTCATTATCTTATTTGAAAGTCTTATGGAACCTAAAATTTATTTATGTTATTATCTTTTTTTAGAAGAAAAAACTATATCCATTTAGATTGATGATTTCTATGGATGTTAGGAACCCATCCCTAACGTTTTCAGTTTTGATTATTGAACACTGAATAAAGCTTCTTCTTTTTTTCAAAGTGCACTTCATGCATCTCTCTTCTATGTAGTGGATTTTGTGCAACTCTATTGGATTCTGGATGATATACTTTGGAACCGATCTCTATTGACGTAGACGTGTTGACTAATAGAAGTTTGTCATATGGCCCTCATTAAAAATCATAATGATGCCATTTAAATGCTCTCCAATAGCCCGTTGTTACAGCTTGGCCAACGATCGCATGCAATTACCCCCCGTTTGTGCATTGTGTCAGCGCAACGTGCGGGCACAACTATGGGCTTATAATGCATGGGTATATACTAAGTGATTAGGGAGCATGACCGCCTTACTCAGTAATAGATGCTGACCCCCCTTGCCTATATAAGTAGCACCAGCACCCGAAGGACCTCACGTATATTCTTCTAACATTTTCTACACTCATGCTATCATTTCTCTTTTTCAAGTTTTTGTTGTTTTTCCAAAATTCCTACCAGACTTAGGTTTAGGAGGGTCCTCCATCCGACAAACCCGGCAAGTGAACTTTAAATTCATTCTTATTTTAGGTTAGGGAGCATGACCGGGATAGCTGACCACTTCACTTTTAGCTCAGAGCTTGACCGGTGGAGATCTTAGACCGATCTTACAGGTCCGACTTGAATCTTTGCCGACCTCATTAACACTAGTTATAAGACATCTCATGATCAAGTTGGATTTTGGCGGCAATAGATTAGAGCCTCGTGGTCAGACCAGATCTTGGTGGTAGCAATGGAGATGATGATTACATTAGCTGGTGGAATCCTTGTTTGTAGTAGCCTTCAAATATGATAGTCAATAAACCCCTCAATGAGAGCCATCTTGGCAGCAAGATACGAAAGCTACTAATTGAAACTCATATTTAATTTCTTAATCTTATCTTCATTATCTTTTCTAGTCTAGTTAATTAATTGATCTAGACTTGCAGTCTTCCACTAAAACTTATAAAATTCATGTAGGTCCTAACCTAGACTTCTTCTCTCAATCTCTTTTAGAAGAAATTTCTTTTAAAAGAGATTGTCGATAGAGAATATACATCAAAAGAAAATAAGATTGATATAGAGATAAGAAAGAAAACACTCTAGGGCCTTTGTTATGTGCATATGAAAAGCTCATCGAGCCCACAACCATGGATTTGATAGCTCCATAATTAGCCAACCTTGTGTTCGGCAATAAATATTGCAAGTTGTGCAAAATCCTCTTTTACCACAATGGCAGAATATTACTCTTTTCTAATTAGATATATCTTTTTGCTAGATATTAGAAAGGTCAGAATTTCATGTTGAAAGTAAGAAAGAGAGAGACCAAGCTAGCTTGCAAATCTAGTAAATTTTTTGATAGTTGTACCACATGAATTGGAATGAGATTCTACTTTCACTGGCGTTTGAGGTTTATGCGCTATCTCTTTTTTATACGGAGCCCTTTTAATTAAAAATAAAATAGTGAGAAAGAGAACTCTTACCTAAATATTTTCTTATTAAGTACATGTTGTTGAAACAGATTAGGAAGATGATAGATTGATTTTAGGAGCAAGCAAGAGATTTCTTAATTAGAAAAATTTCATTGAATGGATTAGAGATGACAAGTAAAAATACTTTAGAATGAAGTAAACAAGCATTTCGAAAAAAATGGACATTTGAAATTTAAATTAATTCTATAATTTTAAAACTCATAGTTTAACCTAATATAGATGATCTAATAGATCTGATCAAACATTACTGATTACAGCAACAGAGTTAGTTCCAACTAATCTAAAATTACATCTAATTGGCCGATATTTCGGAATAAAGTAGTTTATATCGGTGGAGATAATATCATGCTTCTTGCTCGGACACGTGGACTGGAATGGCGTATCGCTCTGCTGGTAGCTTGAGTGGTGCCAGATGTGACGTAGTCACACGTGGTATTTGAGCCGGAGCCCAGAAGGGTAGCCGAGCCGGGTCCATGGGTGGGGAGGGTATGGGTAAAACCGGCCGGGGTGCCCAACACACGGTCGTTTCTGCCCCCATCGAACACTCTCTTGGTGGGGCGGGGACCCAGTGAAGGCTGCTATGCGGAGGTGGGCTTGTCCCTCCCTCCCCCTCTTTTCCTTCTTGCTAAGCAAAAAGAAAAAAAAAAAAAAAGATAATATCGGCTGAGATGAAAAATTTGAATGCAAACGGAAATCTTTGATGGAGAAGTCCGTAGTGATTCGTCCATGGGTGGTTCTATATACACCCCCCCTATTGCTCAGGACACCCCCCAAAAATTAAAAAAAAATTAAATACTCTCTACACCCCCCCATTTGCTAAGGACACCCCTAAAAAATTAAAAATTCCTAAATTACCCCCCACCCTCCCCACCCCCTCACCTAAATTGCTCTCTACACCCCCCAACCCCCCCACCCCGCTCTTCCCCTCCAAAACACCTCGCCAACGCCCAAAACCCCCCGTTCCCCCTTCTCCCTCTCGTCGCCGGCATTCTCCCGATCTCCGACCACCTCGCCGGCTTCTCCCGGAACCACCTCGCCGGCTTCTCCCGAAATTTTTTTTTTTCACGGTTCGTGCTCCGTTCGGCACTGGATCGCCGAACAAAAGGCTTCTGTTCGGCTGAACAGTGCCGGACAGAAGCCTTCTGTTCGGCACTGTGCAGCCGAACAGATCTGTTCGGTTGAGGGTTGCCGAACAGAAGGCTTCTGTTCGGCACTGTTCAGCCGAACAGAAGCCTTTTGTTCGGCGATCCAGTGCCGAACGGAGCACGAACCGTGAAAAAAAAAAATTTCGGGAGAAGCCGGCGAGGTGGTTCCGGGAGAAGCCGGCGAGGTGGTCGGAGATCGGGAGAATGCCGGCGACGAGAGGGAGAAGGGGGATGGGGGAGGAGGGGTTTAAGGGGGGTTTGAGGGGTGTTTTTTTTTTTTTCTTTTCAAAACGAAACGGAGGAGGAGGAAGGGGGGTGTATGAGAAAATTTCAAGGGCAATATGGTAATTACACTAAAGGTTAGTTTGGGTTTTTTTTTTTGGTTTTTGGGGGGTGTCCTGAGCAATAGGGGGGGTGTATATAGAACTACCCTTCGTCCATCTGACGGCCCAAGTCTTTCTACCTAAAATGACCCGACCGGCCTCCACAAACTCCCATCCGTCCGTACGGCTCGCACGCCACGTGGAGGATAGCCGAAACGCCCGGCAAAAAACCCTCGACAGCATCCACTGTCACGTTCGGCGGAGATCGTAATTTACCAACATACCCCCAAACCGCCGACTGCCACTTTCGTCTAACGCGGTTGAAGCCTAACGGCTGAAGGTTATTTCGGTAATAGAAATGAACGGACCGACGCGTCCTAAGTCGTAACCGGCGTGGAGTAAAGGGCATTACGGTAATTGCGAAAGAGACGACTCAGCTGAGTCACGTTTTTTAAAGTAAAATAAAAAAAAATCCGAGGGATTTCCTCTCTCCGGTCGGAGCGGCCGAACGGAAACCATCGAAAGGGGACGGCGAAGGAGACCGAAGAAGACCGAGTAGAGGTTTCTTGCGTTTTTATTCCAATTTCAGTGTATACAAATCTATTTTTTTTGATGAATTTTGGTTTTTAGTGGTATGGTATTGTTGATTAATGTTCTTGGTGATGGTTTAGAATGATTGGATGGTTGGGGAAGAGGATTTGAGAGGAGGGGAGAAGAAAAGGTGACATTTTTTGGGAAAAAATTGTGTTTTTATTTTTTAAATACGTTTTTTTTGGGTATGATAAAAGATTTTTCTGTTTGAGGTTTCAGGCAATTTGAGTTCTTGGAGGTGGAAAGGGCGGAGAGAAGGTACATAGTTTTCCTCCGAAATGTCGATCTTTTGCAGAAATTGGGAATTTTTCCCCAATTATCTTGCAATAATCCGACGCAAAGTTTCTTAGTGAATAATCTGGGAGATTTTTACCCCTTTCTTGATGTGTGAGTAATCTTGCTTGCATTATGGCATTAGCTAATCGTTCCATTTGTGACTTTCTAGATTTACATTCTTAATTATGCGTGCTTTTGATGATTGAGATTGTTTTTTTCCTTTTATTTGCCTTCTTTGCTGTAATACGTTTGAGAATTAGTAGGAATGCATAATTCAAGTAGATTAGACAAGGTTTCGATATCTATACTGCAATAAAAGGTGTTATTGCTGTCACATGATGATCAAAATGAAGGAATATTCCAAATGAAAGGAATATTTCATGAGAATAAATGCATGTTTCTCCCGTTGTACAACCCCCCCCCCCCCCCCCCCCCCCCAAACCAAAAGTTATAAATCAGCATGTAAAGCAGACTTGTGTCAGGCCACATTCAAAAATTTGCGGCAAAACATGTTCTCAACTTCCCATGAATCAGTTCTCATTTCTGTTCTTAACTATTCATATATGGTGGTGTGTTAGTACTCTTGTTACACACATCATGGATATCTTAGAATTGTGAGATGTATTTGGCAATGTAGTTATGATGAATATCATGATATCTAGCACTTAAAGCTACGTATTTTACAATAAAGAATTTACCTGCAGAAATCGGTATACTGATTATGATCCTTTAGGTGGTGTCTGACATATGTTACTAAACCTCCTTATATAATTTGGACCAGAATTTAGGTTTACTGATTTTAATTCTTTAGGAGTTGCATGACCTGTATAGTCTTATCCCCTTGCATGATTGCTAGCATAGTCTTAATCAAAGGTAATGTTAACAAGTCATAAATTGTTGTCATCAGGCTTTTGCAGTCCGTGATCGATGAAGTATTAAATATTAAGCTACAGCACATAGGTAATTAAGATGGATTGACAAGTAATGCTCAAAAAATATGTAGAGATGACTTTTATTGAACATATAGTATTTGCAAAATTCATAATTTTCATCATATTTTTGAAGCTTGAACAAAGAAAAGATTATTTATTTTGATCAAAACAATAACCCGTAGTTGCACCTGAATTTTGTCGAAAAAAATCAAGCAAAACATTTACGTAAATGTGTAATAGAACTCCATATACCTTGACGATCCCCTTAACAAAAGCAATGATTTTCTAGTTTTAATAACTTTGATTGCCACTATACTTGTGGTTTTCCTAACATGAGTCATCTTTTTTGTGGAAGGATGAGAAAATTGAACATTATAGAGATGGACAAGATAAAAGTAAAAGAATTATTTTTTTCCTTTTAGAGGTAGTATTAATGAGCTTCAAATTAAGTTTATGCAATATGATTGATAAGCAAAGAAAGTCTGGCTACTTTATAGAACTTTACTAGTCTCCATTTGACTTCGATATGGTTACCAATAAATTTGTAGAAGAAGATTATAGCTAATGGCCTCCTCTAAATAGGCAAAATTCCTGTAATAAAAGATAGCGAGATCTCAGTATATCTATTCAACTATATTGAATGGGGCCCACATGCTTCGTTGCCTGAAATAGTTGCCCTATAAGATTGACCACCAAAGAGCTATTTCAGTTGAAGTTGATTGTACCTTTAGATACTCCTGATTGAGAAACCTTAAAGCCAATACGATTTTTGATGGAATTTCTAGCTTTATAGTGGAGTGCATAGATGGGCTAGCTTGGTATCATGTGAATAAAGATTGTAGGTTAGACGAATTATGTTTACGATCAGTAATTACTAGTCTTTTGCTTTTTCTTTCATAGAAGTGTAAAGTAACAAATTAGTTTCCAACCTGTTGCATTTAGAATTATAATGTCAAATTATATCTTAAAATCAAATAATAGAGTTTGTGGTGGCTATGAAGCAACCAAAATCTTCGATACATAGAGAAAAAGCCTCAAGTTGGGCTGCCCCACAAAAACATTTCGTCATATCCAACAATAATGCCAGCATTAATTTCTTGTATGGGGAACATTTTTAACGGAAGCAGGAAAAGGAAAAAAACTACACCTCCATATTTAAAAGGAAAACTAAACTTTTTTGTAATTTTCTTGGGAAAGCTCAAATATGGACTAGATATCTTCGATGGGATAAACACTTCAATAAAATATTCTTCAACTTAAAGGTAGATAGATGGAATGGAAAGTGAGGAAGATGTGGAATGGATTGGTTTACCTTGAATTAAGGGCCTAGTGAGATCAATTGGAGTTCATATGGCAACATGTTGCATGATTAAAGACTGTTAGAAACTTTTATTGGTGGATGCATCATTCAACCAATAGGACAACATGGTTCTTGGGGTAGGGAGTCCATGCATTGAAGGGGTCCACTTAGATTGTCTTGGAGTTGGATAAATAGGCATAAGGTTTATAATGGGTTTGCAAGAAAAGCATGAAGAGTCTGGAGTCTTGGCCAATCTTTTACCTTTTTTTGTCATTACTCTGTGGGAATGGAACAAATGGGATGGGAGTAAAACAAAGTCCATTTTTTGATTAGTACTCGATGTAACCAACTATAGTAAAACCAAAGTTTGCCATGCCGATACCGGAGTTCGTACCGATTGGCCGGCAGCACAGTTCGGCACGCCGCCGTGCTGTTCTATGCCGGCCTATATCAACATAGCAGAGAAGCCAAGAGAGTGGAAAAGGGGGAATGGGAGAGAGGAAAAGAGGGAGAGAGGGGGAGGAAGGAAGAGGGAGCCGGCCCTTTGGGGCCGCTCCGGCGCCCTCCAGAGGCCCTCCCTCCCTCTCCCTCTTCCTTCCTCCCCCCTCTTTCTATCTCTTTTTCTCTCTTTCCTTCTCCCTCTCTCCCCACTTGCCAGTTTACTATTTTGAATGCCGAAACCATTCCGGTTCGTTGCTAGCATGGCTCAGTATGGCTGAACCGGGCGGTTCAGGATGGTTCCACATTCTTTGGATAAAACAATTAAGAATCATAAGAGTTTTTTTCATCCAAATGAATGGTGCATGGAGATAAGAGCATGCTTTTCTTTTATTTCTTCATTAATTAATGGATTCTTAAGGAACCTAGCTATAATTTATATATTTGTGTGTAATTGTCAAATTCCCTTTTATATAATTGTATTCTTAGTCGTTATCTTACGAATTTAATTTATAAAGGCATAATTACATGAAACAATTCAAGGTTTTAAATGCCATTGCTGGGAGTGGTATTGGTTATCTATCAGAGTGGTATGGTACTGGTCCATCTTGTACCGACATAGGGTATAGGACTGCTTCTTGGCTTTGTACTGAGATGTATTTTTTTTTTCTTTTTTGTTTTTCCAATTTTTTGGACTTTTTAGTGCGCGATATGAAAAGTAATTGATTTTTTAATGTTTTTCCATGTTTTGGTGATTTTCAATGGGGTATGTGATGTTAGAGTACCCATATGGTTACCAACACTTCTGCTTTCAATAAGGTGTAGAAACTAGCAACAACTAGAAGTGAAGCATGACAAACGAAACATGACAAAAAGTCATAATATTATCAATAATGAGTTACTTTCAAATTTCTAAAAAGAAAATAGAAAATTTTAGATTTGTCCATGCTAAAAATGAGTGGTGGTAGAGGAGGCGGAGTGGCATTCTCTTGTTTAGACTTGAATGAAATTGAAAGGCTTATTTAAAAGAGTTCGTAGACAAAATATGCCCTCATCATCATAAATTTGACCACCTCTCCTTCCAATTATATCAGAAAAAAGGTTTACCCAAAAAGAAATTATTAAGTGTGGTTGAATGCAAATAGATGATTGATATGTGGGAAACATTAAATGTGACTTAAAGATTTCACATGGAATGTTTCGTATGTATCAATCATCTATATGCATTCAGCTGTATAATAACTTCTTTCTATGTGAACCCCTTTTCTGATATGACTGGAAGAAAGATGATGAACTAATGATGATTAGGGTAAATTTTTTCCCCAAACTTTTTTCCTCAAGTTTTTAAATTTCGTTTTAGTTTGGACAGGCGAATGTTGCTGTGCCTTCCCTACCACCATCAGTTTTTAGCTATGTAATTTGTTGTACCATTTAAAAGCCGACACTCCTTGCATATTCAACAATAAATAATCAGATTTCAATATGCTATATCTTATTTACTTTTGATGTTCCATGTTTTGACATTTAATCAGATTTTATAAGATTTTTAATAAAATTCAGTAAAAAAAACTCAGAAGTCGCAATAAATATGCCAATTGATAAAAAAACAAGATAGCCATTTTAAAATTTATCTTATTAGTCATCAATGCATGCTCCATATTTTTTTCATTTAATAAATTTTTTTATTTTAAATGTTTTCTCCCTTAAAAATAGTTACTTCTACATTTGGTAGGTCACTGGGTTATTCAAATAAGTCGTGTTTTCCGTGGTTTTCCCTTCCCGATGAGGAGAAGCATGAAGAAGACTAAGACGGAGTGTGTTAGGTCCGGGTAGGTTCAATCAAAAGAAGCAGGAGCTCGAAAGACGAAGGACCCGCACTGAGAGGGGTTTTGCTTTCACACGGGCACTTGGAAAAGGCGTCGCCTTTCTTTCTCGGTCGTTTGTCTTAATTCATGTTGTAATGCGGTCGTTCTCTGCTGCATTGGTGTTTTCACTCCCCACTCTCCACGCTGCTTCTGCCTGATTGTCTGAAGTGAAGTAGCCTTCCCGCTTAGCTTTCATTTGACACTGAACCGCTTCTCTCATTTGGGCAAAAAGGCTGTGAAAAAGGATTCCAAATCAGGCTTTCCTCACTTGAGGCCCTGTTTCCGCTGTTCTAGAGTCGGTAGCTTTAATTGCTCGTGTTGAATCAGCCGGGAGTCCACCTAACCTAACAAGTGTAGAGAATCTCTTCACTTGTTACTTTTGGTTAAAGGCACAAAGGCCCCAAGGGTGGTGCGTCAACATTGCCGCGCTGCCTTAGAAAGGAACAAGCTTAATTTAGGTACCTACCTCCTGGCATTGTCGCTCTGCTCTTTGCTTGCTGTCTGGGAGCTCCTTTAAAAGTCACAAAAAAATCAGTTATCAACTGAAATGCATAACAACAACGTTTATAAATTAGATTTAGATTTTAGTACATATATGCTTATCTTTTTCGATTTTTCAGAATCTCCATATTTTTATATTTTGATGAAAAAATTAATTAAATAATAATAATTATTTTGAATAATAGATTTCTTTTGGGGCTTTCATACGCACCCCTGTTGGTGCTATATATATTTTCAGTGGTTGGTTTGATGCCATTTTCATGGGATAACTGAATATCGATCAGAAATTCAAGCTTAGGCTTGGTGCTCCAAAATGCACCTCCAGATCATCTAATCCAAGCCAAAAAAATTGTAGCATGAGCACATTACAAATTCAAGCACATTACTCTTTTTCAAACTCAAGTTCATTTATTTTATTTATATCAATATTCTAATCCAAAAATGTTAATAACTTATAATTTTTTTTTTTGTAAAATAATCACTATGTTGTAGGGTGTTGTCCACTCTCAAACATATCTGAAATTTATGTAAAATAAAAATGACATGGATTCCCTAATTTTTTCTTTTTCCCAACCTTTGGCAAAAAAGGGAAGGAGGGTCTCACTTGTTTTGATGGCCCTCCCTTGCTGATCTATTGCATCTTCTCATCCACTCCTCTTCTCTCCTTCTCCTCTTTCTCTCTTTCTCCCTCCCTCTCTCTCTCCCTGTCTCTCCCTCCTTTTCTCACTCAAGTCAAAAGAGAGCAGCGCTTCTCATGAGGTTCCTCATAAACACCATGCTGGCCCCATTGTGTCCCTGTACCTTGCAATAAAATTAACTTCATAGCCGTTCTTATTATAATTAACCACTAACAGATTGCTGTTTTAGGATCAATAAAATATTGTTTCTTATTGGTAGGTCTCACACGGTATATTACAAAAAAGGGGTGAAATCCCGCTCAATCAATTTGATTAACCTCCGATGTTAAGATGCTCATCCACAACTGCCTCTTTTGTGAATATTTCATATTGGACGAGACTGCACAGCTATGACCATATTTCTCATGATATCTGACTTTGAATTTTCATCCTCCTTCCTCTAACAATCAAATGCTCTTGTTCAGAAGGGCTGTCTGTGGTTGGTGAGCATTTAGGTGAGTTGTCAGGCTGCTGGTGGAGAAGGGCTGTTGATACATTATCTTACAGTACGAGTGTCAATGGGATAGGTCTAGGCCACACGTATCTGAACTTTTGAATAGATTTGACCTAATGATCCAGCCTAAAATGATAGACAAATAGGCCTGCGAACTGGTTTGTTGACATTCCTACGTCCAGTGGTTAGGTGTGTTGAGGGACCTAAATAGGGTTGGTTGAATGTGAGGGATATCTTATAATCTAAGCTGAGATAAATACATTCCCTTTTTTTTCTTGGGGAATGGAGGTTTCTCTTTTGAGTTTCAATGTACTTAATTTAAAACAATATATGATTGTTATTCCAAAATCATAGCTTATACATTAACATTACATGCTTTGGTGACTGGACAGGCTTTGGAGAAAAGCATTGTTAAGTTTTATTACTGTTTGAAAAGCAAAAGTTAGATCTGAGACTTATGTAAAATTAATAGGTACATAATTGAAGTCAAGGGGAACAATGTATATTCTATGTATGAAAAAGAAAATGAGGAAACAGGGCCATCTTATGTGTTTGAAAGTAGTCTTGCCTAATATGATCCTTTTTATAACTATGGTGTCACCTTTGTTGCTGTAGCTAACCATGCATGCCTTTGAAAGTTGACAAGAAGTTAAAACAAATAGGAAAGAAAGGAAGTTGGTTAAGTAAAAAAAGTTGAATAGATTTGGTGAAAGAAGAAGATATCAAGAGAAAAGTGAGTCAAACAGAAAAATTTATTGCTGCTAACAAAATAGGCTGTAACCAGAAATTTTGGCCAAAATAAGTTCTTTATTCAACTCTGACTCCAATTGCTTATGCTCTATTAATTATTTTCATAATCGAGTCAAATGAGGTAAATTTACATTCACTTTGAAATAATTATCAATATCTGTCATGGATGGTCTTCTTGAGTAAGGTGACGAATTCTTTAAGCAGATGTTTAACTCCCTCAGGAATTTGCTATGCTAAACTTTTTTAGCTTCTTTTCATACAAGTGCTACACCAGCTCAATTACCTTGAGTTTATTTAAAAATCACCATTACTCAAATCTTTGACTTTTTCTTCAGTTTACTTTGTACAAGAGTTTCCTTCATCTTCATATTAAGAGGATTCATTCTTTCGAGGATGCAAAGTTATTTGAATATTGTCCTTAAAGATGGTGCTGCTGTTTTCCCTGCATCATTTTGTATTCTTCAACCCTAAACTTATGGAATGTGGCATGCTTGCAGTGAAATTAAATCGAGAACATACCTCATAATTTTCTGTAGTAGTAAGCCTGTACACCTTAATAAATTTTCTGTAGTGGTAACATATTTTTTTTGGGTAATTGTAGTAGTAACATAATTAAAATTCAAAGGTCAGTAATTGCAGTATAATTATTTTTTTTTAGGACACTCCAGAAGTTTACACTCCATTTTTGGAGTGCCACTTATGCCAATTGTGTTGCATTGAAGATCTGAGAAGTGTCAGCACTCTAGCTTTGTCAAAAAAATTGAAGTGTCTAAGTGACATAGACTTGAAAACCCCTCAGAATCACCTATTCTATCTGAATTTCCTGGTTTCAAGTCTCATCAATAATCCTGTATAGCCTGTCTTCCTGACTTTTCCTGAAGGTGTAACTCCATGGTTGCTCATCTCATGACCCTTTTAGGCTATTTTTTATTTTTATTTTTATGGTTTTCTCATAGCAATCTGCAACATTGCTACCATATGAGCAAGCTTATCCATTTGATCATGCATTTGAAGGAATATGGCAGCATGCCTTGCTGTCACAGAGATGCATCTTGCTGGTTTTTTCAATCGAAATCTGGTTTGTGTTTGGCGTAATCCGAGACATGTTCCAATTTCAGTGGCATTTGCTGACTTGAAGGCTCGCTAACTTGGTCCTGGGGAATGACAGCAATCCTTAGTTGGAAGATGTCAAGGACTATTACCAATTCAAAGAGTTGAGCATGCAGTTAGAGTGAGAGGTTGTTGGGAATGTAAGCTGAACCCCTAAAATTATTATCACGACAAACAACACTCTTATGATTCTAGGCAAGTACATACAACTCCTGGTAGATGAAAATACATAAGCAATCCTAGGAATGTCAGGATGGGAACTAAGCTTAATTAAATTTGTGAGCAAGCAAACACCCATATAAAGATATCATCATAGGAAAAACAACTTCAATAATCCAGAGATGGCAAGCATGCACTCAAAGTTCAAAATGGTACATAAGAATTACACCTAAGAATTCTAGTATAGCATGCAAACAAATGAGAAGACACAGACAACAATTCCTCTTTCTCCTTGACTCATACAGATCTAGCATGAATGCATCCAAAAAAGTCAGCTCTCCTTCACTAGTCCAAAGAACCTATCTAGAGTGATTTGCCACAAAGAAAGCCACTTAATCGGTAGATCCATTGGCCTCCCTATAGACATGCTTTGCCCTGAAGATAATATTATCGCTAGCCATGCCCTAGATGTCTTCAAGCAGGGGTGGCATCCCCTAGCGTTGTGATGGAAACATGAGGAAGGCCATAAGGAATGCCACAAGAAGGGCAAGGCGAGCCAAAGCTAGGAAGGCAAGGCAAGGATCAATTGGTTGCATGCATGGCTCGGTTGGAAAGGAAGAGTGCATGCAAGGCACGGTTGATAAGCAAGGTGGCATGGATGGGAGCTAGGCACAATTCTTGGTGGCTGAAAAGAAGGAAAGTGCTTGGAAGAAGGAGAGACTGAGGAGGTGCATTCCTATTTTTAGGAGTGGGGCTTTAGAAGGAAATTCCTTGATTGTTGGCGTGAAAATTGGTTTAGAAAGTTTACTTACTTATGGAGTTTTTTATTTTAGGAAGTTTGGTTTTGGTATACTCCTTGATTTAAGAAGGGTCACTCATCTTTAATTTAGGCAATTTGAATTTGAAATTTGATTTGTTTTTGAAATTTGAATTGTTCTTTAATTTAGGAAGTTGTTGAGATCTTTAGAGAGGCCTTTAAATATTTGCCTCTTGTATTTTGTATTCATGTTTGTGGATCAATGAAAAAACTTGGAGCACTTTGCTCAAACTTTATCTTGAAAGAGTCTAGGTACTAATCCGAGGTAGTCCTAGCTCTACCTATCATTTTCTCTTGATTTTAGGTGATGCCTTGAGGTAGTCCTTGAATCACCAACCACTCAACACACCAATTATACTTAGTTTTTCTATATTCCAAAAGAGGGGCTTCCATCATTGGTGCTTTCATTGAGATTGCATCCAACCCGTGGAAGAGGAAGCCATGAAAGCCGAGGAGGAGAGATCATGGCTGAAAGACAACCAACTCATAGGGAGCGGAGTAAGGCCTTGGAAGCAACCTTAGAGGCTTAAAACACTGCTGCCAGAGACTTGGCCAGTTAGAAGAGGTGTTGCATCAACTTGTTATGACCGTGAATCAACAAGGAGGAAGAGGGTCAAGACGTGGAGAACCAAGGGGGAATATAAGAAGGGCCGAAGTGGACCAAAGCCTTAGAGGTTCTGTTGGTTCTAGAGGGAGTTGCGCCTCGAGAGGATAGAGGATTCGAGTTCTTCTAGTGAAGCATCTTCAGGCCAAGAGGATGATTCAACCAAAGGGAGTGAAGAGGAGGAAGAAGATCGAAGAGAGAGAAAAGAAGGATGGGAAAGAAGGCCAAGGGGAGGGACAGGTAAGCTTAAGATGGACTTTTATAAGTTCAATGGAGATGACCCAAGCACATGGGTGAGTAGGGCCGAGCAATACTTTAAGCACCATCCCATGAAAGGTCAGGCAAGGGTATCCTATGCTGCTTACTTCCTAGAAGGAGAGGCTAATCAATGGTGGCAATGGATGAGGAAGACCTATAGAGCTCAAAGGAAAGAGTTGAAATGGAAAAAGTTTGTCAAAGAGCTCATGAGGAGGTTCGGTCCAACCGGTTATGTTGATTACCATGAGGCTCTTTCGAAGGTCAAGCAATCGAGTTTCTTGAGGGACTATCCAAAGAAATTCGAGCACCTATCTACTATCTACTAGGGCGCATGGCTGGTCGGAGAAGGCTTTTATTGGGTCTTTTGTGGGCGGTTTGAAGAGAGAATTGGCTGTTGAGGTAAAGCTTAAGAAGCCCAAGACACTAATGCAAACCTTGGAGATTGCAAGAAAGAAGGATGATCAACTTCAAGACTTGAGGAGGAGCAGCCGGTTTGAGGTGAAGAAAACAGCCCCTATTGCTTCAAAATTTGGGGCTAATAAGAATTTTAGCAAGGGCTTCTCTCTGGAAGGTCCTAGTGGGGGTACAACTGGTGGAGGCAAGCCACCAATCGAGGAAATAAAGAAGTTGATATGGAAGGAGATGCAAAAAAGAAGAAAGAAGGGACTTTGCTTCAATTGCAATGAGAGGTTCACACCGAGGCATAAGTGCAAGGTGAAGCATGTTTATCTCATTGAGCCGGTCCTAGAGGAGGAGGGCCACAGTGAAGCTTGTGAGGAGGAGGAGCATGATGAGGCCGAGCATGGTGAGCCTCATATCTCCATACATGCCTTGGCCGGGGTTGCGGGTCTAAGAACCATGAGGACACAAGCTCACATTGGTAAGATGGAGGTAACAGTTCTTATTGATACTGGTTCTTCTTTGAACTTCATTAACTCTAAGGTGGCCGAATGTTTGAAGTTATCCTTGACTAGTATTGACCCTTTTGAGGTCAAGGTGTCAAGTGGAGATAGGTTGGTATGTTAAGAGATGTATAAGGGAGTGAGTTTGAGGATGCAAGGGATTGAGGTTGTGGTGGATTTGTACTTCTTGCCGATTGTGGGGTTGGATGTAGTGTTGGGTGTGCAATGGTTAGAAGAGCTAGGAAAGGTGGTGTCAGATTACAAAAAAATGATTATGGGGTTTATGTTGAGCAGAAAATGGGTTATTTTGAGAATGAATGGTAGAGGTGGAGGGAAAGCTATCGGGCTAAATGAGATAGAGAAGATCATGAGGCATGGGGGGCAATGCTTTGCTATTACCATTGCCTCTTAACCAAGGGCTTTGAGTGAGGGTGAGGGAGTTGAGAGTGGAGCTACGGGTGTGGAGTTGGAGGCTGATATACCGAGGGATTTGAGAGAGGTGTTGATGAGATATTTTAAGGTGATGGAGGAACCTAAGATTTTGCCATCTTTGAGGGAGTTTGATCATTGAATTCCATTAAAGGAGGAAGCCAAACCGGTGAATGTAGCCCCATACCGGTATGCATACTTTCAAAAGGCGGAGATTGAGAAGCAAGTAAATGAGATGTTGGCCAATGGGTTGATTCAGCCAAGCACTAGCCCATTTTCTAGTCCGGTCCTACTTGTGAAGAAGAAGGATGGCACATGGTGCTTTTGCACGGATTATAGGGCCTTAAATGAGGCTACCATCAAAGATCGGTTTCATATCCCAACGATTGATGACATGTTGGATAAGCTTGAAAGATCTATGTTCTTCTCCAAGCTAGATCTTAGAGCCGGCTATCACCAAATAAGGGTGCACAAGGGGGACATTCATAAGACCGCCTTTCGTACTCACAATGGCCACTTCGAGTACTTGGTCATGCCATTTGGGCTTTGCAACGCCCCATCAACCTTTCAAACATGCATGAACCAAATCTTCAAGCCCTACTTGAGGAGGTATGTTGTGGTCTTTTTCGATGACATTCTTGTATATTCAAGAAGTTGGAGTGATCATTTGAGACACTTGGAGGAGGTGATCCGGGTGCTACTAGACAACTCATTCTTCATTAGGTTGTCTAAGTGTGCATTCGGTCAAAGAGAGTTCTTCGAGATGCATGGCATGGAGTAGAAGAAGCTCCACTTAAGACCCCCAAATCGATGGGCAAAGCGACGTAACTAACCGGACTCTTGAGCAATATCTTAGGTGTTATGTGTCCCAATATCCTATGAAGTGGGAGGAGCATCTCTCTTGGACAGAATTTTTGTTTAATACCTCAAATAACCGTTCAATCAATATGTCACCGTTTGAGGCTCTCTATGGAAGGCTGCCCCCTACACTTGTGGCCTATAAAGTGGGGAGCTCACCTAATGACTTGGTGGACATGGAGCGTAGAGAAAGAGATGAAGTCTTGAAGGAGGTCAGGAAGAACTTGGTGAGGGCTCAAGAGCAAATGAAGAAGCACTTTGACAAAGGGAGGAGCATGGAGTTCTTTGAACCGGGTGAGTGGGTCTATCTCAAGTACCTACTAAGGAAGCACAAGGCTTTGTCAAAGGCGGGTCTTAGCAAATTGAGGGCTAAGTATTTTGGTCCTTATCAAATCTTGGAGAAGTGTGGACAACTTGCTTACAAGTTAGATTTGCCAACCGGGGTTCACATTCACCCGGTTTTTCATATTTTATGGCTTAGGAGGAAAGTTGTAGATCCAAGCAAGGTTGTCAATGACTTGCCGATGGTGGATGAGGAAGGAATGGTTGATGTTCCACCAAAGAAGATATTGGAGTATGGGCAAGTGAGGAAAGGTTACCAAGTTAGAACCGAAGCTTGGGTTCAATGGAGAGGACTTGCAGCTGAGGATGCTACATGGGAGAGTGTCCAAGTTCTCAAGGAGCAATTTTTCAAGCTAGACCTTGAGGACAAGGTCGGTCTTGAAGGGGGGAGGACTGATGGAGACACGAGGAAGGCTATAAGAAATGCCACAAGGAGGGCAAGGCGAGCCAAGGCTAGGAAGGCAAGGCAAGGGGCAATTGGTTGTATGCATGGCTCGGTTGGAAGGGAAGAGTGCATGCAAGGCACGGTTGACAAGCAAGGTGGCATGCATGGCACGCATGGATGGGAGCTAGGCGCAATTCTTGGTGGCTGAAAAGAAGAAAAGTGCCTGGAAGAAGGAAAGACTAAGGAGGCACATTCCTATTTTTTAGGAGTGGGGCTTTAGAAGGAAATTCTTTGATTGTTGGTGTAGAAATTGGTTTAGAAAGTTTACTTGCTTATGGAGTCTTTTATTTTTAGGAAGTTTGGTTTTGGTATACTCCTTGATTTAAGGAGGATCACTCGTCTTTAATTTAGGAAATTTGAATTTGAAATTTGAATTGTTTTTGAAATTTGAATTGTTCTTTAATTTAGGAAGTTGTTGAGGTCTTTAGGGGCTTTTAAATATTTGCCTTTTGTATTTTGTATTCATGTTTTTAGATCACTGAAAAAACTTGGAGCATTTTGCTCAAACTTTGTCTTGAAAGAGTTTAAGTGCTAACCCGAGTTAGCCCTAGCTCTACCTATCATTTTCTCCTGATTTTAGGTGATGCCTTGAGGTAGTTCTTGAATCACCAACCACCCAACCCACCAATTATACTTAGTTTTTCTATATTACCAAAAGAGGGGCTTCCATCATGTCGCCAGGATATCCTCGGATCCAACCAATCACAGTGGCCGAGTCATCTTCGGGCAAAATAGCATTGGCCCGCAGCACACGTCGAGCATGACTAAAACCAGCCTATGTTGCCCTCAGCTTCACCCTTGGAACTGAGATGTCTAAGATCAGGCTCCCTTCGGCCAACACCACTCTAGAGTTCGGGCTTCTAATCACAAAACCACTCCACCCCTCCTGCCACCATCCAAAACACATCTATCAAAGTACATGAACACACAAAAACCTTGTAACTAATTTACATGTTAATTAATCCTTCACTGAACCCTAGGTCATCAAAATTGGCTTTTGTTAACCTTGCCAATAAGCAAATTTTTTTTATGTATTTATTAGTAGGAAAACCAATGAAATTGTGGATTGTTGAATGTTGACGAACCATACCAATCAGTTACTGGCACGGTTTAGCACATAAAATCGAAACAGGGACAAGTCTTCATCACTTTGTTGCTTCGCTCATCGAGGGTTTTCATCTCGCCCTCCTATTTGCTTGAGCGTCGTGGTTATTTTGCCCTCTCCACCCTTCACTGATAGGTAACCTTCTCTTCTATCCTCCCTCTCTCTCTCCCCCTCCCTCCATCGAGACCTCGGTATCTCATTGCTTAATCGGTGGCTAAGCCAAGCATGGGGAGCTCCCGGATCCCCTGTTTACCCCTCTAACTTCCTCTCTCTCTCCCTCTTCTTGCACCGACCCCCCTTTGCCTCAACTGGCGGCGATGGTGGCATGGTGCTTCTGCCTCCAGCTTTCCTCTCTCTCTCTCTCTCTCCCCGCCCTCCTTCACTCCCTCTCTTCCTCTTCCCCTCCCTCTCTCTCTTCCTCCCTATCCTCTCTCCCCCTCTCCTTGTCTTGGTATGTTCTGGCACAGCATGATATGGACTCGTATCATACTGCATCAGTAGCTGACTAGCATAGATCACGATACCAGTTCGGTGAACGTGGAACAAAATAGTTTTAATCTAAAACAAATCAAAGTCAAAGGCTAGTTAAAGTAAATACCGAAATATACTTGTTTTCAAGATTGCAAGTGCTGGTTGTGCCGGTAAGCACATAACATGCCAGGTCTGTATTAGCACCCGACATGAATTGGTGCTACACTATGAAGTCTTTTTCATTATTTTAATGTTAAAAAAAGATTTTTTTATTTTTTATTTTTTTGTTTTTGTTTCAGAATGGCAATGGTATTAACTATGCTAGTGCCCATTGGTACAGATACTTGAAGCCTTATTTGTTTTGATATGAATTTTTATGTAGATGATTTGCACCACTAGCATAAGCTCTTCCTAATTGATTAGGAACTTCATCTAATACCAAATTGGTTTTGGTTAAAATAAATAGTTTTTGATAGGAAGAAAATTCTAGAAGGTATACTGATCAGTGCTTGAGTAAAGAAAAAGGGTATCATAGGAGCCCTAATAGATATCTCTGTGTCGTGTTTCCATTTAGACATGATATGACATGAAGAAAAAGCTCGTCTATTTGTATTCATAAGAACAAAGTAATATATGGAACATTCATCGACCTCTTTAAAAGTAGGGGGCGTTGCTTGGTACAATGGTAAAGGCTTGGGCTGACGGATGCAAATTGTGTATAAAAAGGGCCAAATGCTAGGTTTGTCCCCAATTTGCCCCTCCCAAAACCTCGGATTATCGAGAACATAACTGGGTAATGGTTATTGACCTCTTTAAAATTAGATGGTGGAGACAAAACAATGGTGTGAATAAGAAGCATTAGAAAGAGAAGAATTAGAAGGGGAAAAAGAAGGTAAAGAATATGGAAGACATCAATTAGATAGATAGATACACCACATGGATGGATATAGAGGGGAGAAGCAGGGGGTGTCAGGAGAGTTATATCCATGCCACTGTTGCTAAGTAGTTCCTATACTTGTTAAAACCTGGAGCTTTATCGAGCCTATATATAATGACCCGAACTACCCAAATTAGTTTCCAGACGACGCTAAAATCTTCTTACCCATAAATTTAAATTTCCAAACAAGTAAAATCTCAACTCCTTATCTTTTGGCGTTTTAAACTAACCATAACTCCTTAGTAACTATTCTAATTTTTATCCATTAATACATTAATACATATATAAATAAGAATAAAATTTTAAGATCTAGGTTTATATTTTCAGCATGTAAACTAATGTATATTTAATTTTAACTAGATCTGTTTAAAACTGGTTTTGATTAACATGGTTATAGTTTGGTATGACCATATCATTCATTTCTTCTTTATAATTTGCAGTTATGACCTATGCACTTAATACTGTATTCACTGCAATAGCCTTACACATGTTGACTACATGTAAATCATTGTGCTGAATTATACTTCGGCATGTTGTTAATTTGTGTTGTTGATGTGAATTGTTAATTTATGTTCTCTCTGAGCATTGGTTTTTTTTGACTTCAAGAATTGATGATCTGTGAATTATACTAATTCCTTTCTTTGGTCCCAGAATCTTGAGTTGTCAAGGATGGCAGACACTAAATCTATTGGTAAGAGATGGGAAGACATGGAAATTGATGTCCTAGTAAAGATATTCAAGGAATTAAACATGATTGAGCTGGCTCCAGTTTCTCAAGTTTGTCGGTCATGGCGCTTGGCTTGCTCAGATCCATTGATATGGAATACTCTTGATCTTGGGCTTTTGAAATCCAATTTTATTCAAACCAGGGCATCACCGTACATCTGGGTGAACGAAAGGTCTGACAGAAGGCTGACACAAGTGCTGTGGATTGCAATGGCACTGAGTCGAGGAAACGTGACTTGCATGATATTCCACTATAATCTGTATATGAAGGATGAGCATCTGAGTTACATTTCTGAGAGGTAATGGTCCTAATAATGATGTATTTTTACCATAGGGAACATTTTTTTGGTTCATAATCTCTGGTAAAAGAGAGACATCAATATAAGGTCATAAGCTTTTGCATAAATATTGTTTTTAAATTACATCCTAGCAGAGTATGTCGCTACTATGACCACAAAATTTTCCTTATCTGAAGCTAGCCTTTTCCTTTTTGACTTATCTGCATTGAAACATAGTTTTGATGTTGTGTAATTATCATATTTAAACAATTAGTTTTTATTTCTCTGTTTCATTAAATTATTCTTAGCAAAATTTTGTATCGTGTCCGAAAGATGATTATGTATAACGGTGTAAGTTGCCCCCAATTTTTGAACCTGTGAAGAAGAGCTTGACTTCAGGAAACACACTTATTGAGAAACAGTATTTGTCTGGGACATGCATCAAGATGCTTGAGTGGTTTTATGTGCTCCTAACTATGACCAATTTATGATCAAATGGAAAGTGCGCATACTATAGATAAGCACATAATCTCTGTTCGAAAATACTTGCATCGGTTGCACCAGTTGTAAAAATTTTTCTTGTCAGATGCTTGAGTGGTTTTCTTGTCAGATGTACTGCAATCAACATCGGCCAGAAACAAACTTACTTTATTTGTTATGATGTTATCATAGGTTTGATTGTGATTGAATGTGCATCACTAAAATTGATATTGAATGTGCATCACTAAAATTGATATTGAATGTGCATCACTAAAATTGATACTTATGTCTTCAAAACAGATCTCCTCATCTCAAACGGCTAGTTATGCCAGCTTGGAACCGCATCACTAAAACTGGAATCTGCCAAGCTATCCAGAGGTGGGAAAAGCTGGAATCACTGACAATGCCGACAATCGCTCATCCACCCTATATCATGGAAGAAATAAGCAGAAGCTGCAAGAACTTCTCGCAACTTAAGATCATGGGTACTTTTGATGTGCACTTTGCATCAGCTATTGCTTCCCATCTTCCAAAGCTGAAAGTGTTGAGCGTGCGGTGCTCTATAGTTACGAGGGAAGCCCTGCTGCTTATTTTGAACTTCATGGATAATCTAGAGGTGCTCAATATATCGCACTGCCTTCTTCTGGAGGGCCTTTCAGCTGCAGGACGTAAACAGGTTTTCAGGGAGCTAGACCACACCATCCTTGAAAAAGCTTCAAGGCTACGTGAATTCTTCCAATGTCAGAGCAGCTTATGCACTACGTGTCAGAGGATGATCAAGGATGAAGGTCTTATGAGGTGGTACCAGTATGAAACCTGGTTTTGGCGCCAGGATGAGGTGAGCTCTCTTGATTTGGGAGATTATGGTAGGTTGTTTGATGAGGACGTCAGCAAAGGGTTTCGAGACTGATTTTCAGTGATAACGTAGAAAATATTTTAGGGATGCCAACCTTCCTTAGGAGAGTTTCTATGTAACTTTTCCTAATAACCATACAATAATAACAGCTTTAAAACTCATATCTCGAGTTGTTTTGGGCTTTCTTATATTCAAGTAGGGGCATGATTTTGATGGTGTTTGGTATACTTGAGCAAGTGGGTATGGGCGAAGAGCTTGCATGCTATTTGCTTACGTCATTTCTGAAATACCATACCAAATTAGCGTCGCTGTTTCTGCAAAGACCAAATTTTTAACTGACATATGAAATGGAAAATGTGGAGTGGCAAATCTTGCAGGATTTGACACTATTAGAGCTGTTACACACTTCTCACTTGGAACTTATTTTTTCTGCTGTGCGGGTGGCGGTGTAAATCATAATGCTAACGGGTTGGAGTCCAAAATGATTTTATGGCACGTACTATTTGGTTTTCGAGAAAAATATGCTGACCATTACTATTTGAGTCTCATATTTTGGAACCTTATGATTCAAAGCTTATAATTCATAGAATAATTATACTTTTTGTATATGAGATTCTTTATTTTGGCTTATATTCATTATATAAGGAAAGCAAGATGGGGTTGTACATAGTTTCTCAAATGGACTTTTATTTATTTATTTATTTAGTTATTTATTTATTTTTGGTAGAGAGAAAATTTTGCTATTATATGATATATTGTTTTATATGAACTAGATTTATGGAGGAAGGTAGTAAATTTTATAATTTGATCGAACATATTTCATATTTTTTAAAGCAGTCTTATAAATCCTGCTATTTTTTGAGTCAGTCTTTTTATGCTTTAATGATCCTCACGGAATTTAAGAAATAATTCTTGTTCCAGAATGTTGATTTCCATGCAACACAAATCAGATAAGCACACCATTTGTCAAAGATATATAATGCCTGATGACAGGTAAAATGCCTAAGAACAAATTAGAGATGTAAGGGAAACAAACATCTGTTTCTCATTGCTATGAAACATATGACCATGTGCACAGATCTAATATCTTCCTTTTTTTATCTATATAAATTATTTTCATGATTTCTAACATTAAATCAGTGCACCAGAATTCTTTAAATGTGGCAAAATTTGTTGGCGATTTCTTGGACTCCTAATAATGTTTTGGCTGCACAAAGGATGCAGACTCCAATGTAATCACCACTGTGGCTGTAGGTCATTGTTGTTCCCAAATCTTTGCACTGTAAGTTCAAAAAAAATAAATTCCTATCCCCCTTTCTTTTTTATGAAAGGGAGGAGATGAACTCCACCCGCTTCATAAGAAATGCAGAAAGGTACAGTATGGATACAACTACTTCCACAAAGCAATGGAAGAAGAGGTCAAAAGGAGTTGCAGTTATCTAGTAGCAGTACAGATTTATGAAAAGAGGAAGATGATTTCTCAAGAATAAATCTTCCAAGAGATGAACAGCTTTTGTGAGAGAGACCAGTAGATGACAATGAATGGAAAGAACCAAGCCTGAAGAATGGATGATAGATGCCTGTTGGATTTAGGAGATGACAGGAAATCTTAGATTGACTGCTGTCTTCTCCAGTTTAGTTGGTTGCCAGATTTGATGAGGTTCCAGATGTTTTTGGCAAAGGGGCAAAAGCAGAAGGTGCTCAATATTCTCAGGGCCAGCTTTGCAAATTAATTCCAGAGGGAGGAAACCCAAGCTTCCTTGACTAGAGAATTGTCATAGGGATTTTAGAAAAGGATGCTCTAATTTTCTGGATCCTTTTAATCCTAATTTTCTCCATGCTCTGAATCTTTTTTTTCAGATTTTTTTTTTAAATATTCAAAGGATGATTTTGATGGCACCTATCTTTTAATCCTAATCTCTTATGAAGCTCATTGTGAAAAGAAAAAGAAAAAAGAAAAATTATACATTTTCTTTTTTTAGGTGAGGAGGAAAAAATAGACTAAAACACCATGGCAGATGAATACCTTTATTTATTTGTTTATTATTTATATTTTGGTTTGGGGATAGTGAGGGGAGGTGAGGCCCTAAGCTTTGTACCAGCATCCAACCTTTAGCTTTATATATGGTAACATATAAAATTTATATTTTTATAACTTTTCTGGTGTTGGTTTTAGTGGCAATAACATATTAAAACTGAAATACCAGTATAATTAACCAAAGATATTTATCTTGTGTTAGATAGCATCATATTTTTATTACTAAATTATATTTTTTTAGTAATTAGTAGTAATTATTATTTGATTTTAAAAATAAAAAAAGACACATGACATGTCATATTCTTGCAAAAAGAAGTGCATTCATGAATTTATCGAGCAAAAATAAGAAATTAAACTTAAAAAAACAACTCAACTGTAATTTTTAACTTCGAAGGAGATCAGCTTGTGTATCACTTACAAAGGCTGGACTAAAAAAAAAATTCCATTGTAAATTTTAGAGTAGAAATATTAAAATGAAATTAATGATTACTTTTTCAAAATCTTGTATAGGAGTTGTTGGCACTTCCTTTTCACCTCTAACCAAATACAAGTCTAATGAAGAATTTTCAGTTCTTTGGTACCCTCAAATTTACACCCAAGTCAAATAACATGTTGGATTTTTGAGTAAAGTCAACAACGTTCCTTTAGGCACACAAAACGATATGTGACCAAGGAGATTAATATGTCTCACTAGGAGTTGCATTACTACTCAAGTAACCGATGAAATCCTTAATTACCAAATACTAATGCCATTCTTTTCAATTCATATATTACTTTTCCTTAATAAATAAATAAAAATATAAAAAAGAGCATATTTTTTAGTAGTTAATATAAATCTATACATATCAAAAGAGAAAGTGTACGATACTTAAGTTTGTCAAGTTTGTCCATGTATAAAGCTTTAAAAATTTTATTATATGGTATTTATAAATTTGGCTGCTGTGAAATGAAAATTTCTATTCTCTCTCTATAGTTCTCGTGTGTGTCTCCCACCTTATCCTCTCTCATCATCTTAATTCTCTAATGCCCCCTTCCCCTTCCTATTTAACACCCATTTCTCCACTTTAATCTTCTTATTCACTCTCTTTAAATGTTTATAGAAAAAAAAGAGGATGAGTTGATATTATATTATCTATTTTTATTCTACTCATTTTTTCTTTTTTATAATTAATTTTACATTTGTTTTTTGGCATGAAACCATATCTCAAAGTCTATGCTACAAGAAACATATGTAGTAGTAATACCGTCTCAACTTGATTCTTGTCTCCATTCTTAAATTTAAACAATTATATTTATTATATATATTTAAATTAAAATAAGATAAAAAATTATTTTATAATATTTAGAAAAATAGAAGAAACCTAAACAAGCGTTGCCATAGCCAAGGAACAAATCTATTTTACTTATTTATTTTCTATTATTTTTATTTACCAATAAAAATATTCAAGATAATATTTAAAATAAAAAATTCAATAATTGTATTTTATTTTCATGTGCAATTCAGTCGTGCCCCTATCTTAGAGTACTAGTAATAAAAAAATAATTAATTTTTTTGATACAACGATAGCTTACACAGTGCCAATATGAGTACAACCAGCAAAATCGAGAGAAAGAAAATTACGTAAAGACGGAGGGCACAGCTACATAACATGTCCAAAAGATCTCTCTCCAATGTGAGCAGTAAAAAAGGTGATTGAGTTTACAATTCTGTTCGTCTTTGGATGTATGTAAATGGTTTGGTTAATGGCATGAAATCCATAATTAAAATCTCAACCCATGGTTTTTTTTTTTTCTCCCTCTCACGTGCCAAGTATTTTATTTCCTCGCTCGCCTATTTAGTATGATTTTATTGGCCCACCTACCCGTCCGGATTCAGGCCTCACACGAATCCATAGTGGAATATAAGGACAAAGGCCACCTGCTCCTTCTCTGAATACTTTTCGCTGCTTATCTCGTAAAAGAGAAGGAAAGAGGAGAAAAAGGAGAAGAGCCCCCAAAAAAGGGGTGCGAGAGAAAGAGAGGGAGAATGGCGGTGGCGGAGCTGTGGGAGACTTTGAAGCATGCGATCGAGGCCTACACGGGGCTGTCCCCGGCGACCTTCTTCACTGTGCTGGCCCTGGCTGCCGCCTTCTACCATGTCGTCTCCGGCTTCCTGCGGCCTCCTGTCGCCCCGATGAAGCGCGAGGTCGAGTTCGAGGCGGTGGAGCCGCTCCCGCCCCCCGTCCAGCTTGGCGAGGTCACCGAGGAGGAGCTCAAGGCTTACGATGGCTCCGATCCTAAGAAGCCCCTACTCATGGCCATCAAGGGCCAGATCTACGACGTCACGCAGAGCAGGTCGATCCCCAACTCTCTTTATCCCTCTTTTCGTCTTCGTTCTTTTCTTTTTATCCGATTTGATGGTTTGATCGGCTCTCTTTTGCTTTAGGGTTTGGAATCTGGTGCTGATGCGTGTTTTTTTACTTACAAATTTTTTTTATCTTTTTCAGTAACGTTTTGGGTTTTAGATTTTAGGGGTTTTAGGGTTTTGTACTAATTCTCTCTAATTCTAGTTGCCTCTAGCCCTGTAATTCGTGTTGGCTTTCTTGAAGATATGGCTTCATCTTGGTTTGGTTTCGATTGGCAAAGTTATATCTCCTTCTATTCAGTCTTATGGGATCGCGAAGATTATAGCAGGCAATAGCTGTCGGTCACGTCATGTTGAGATATGAGTTTCCATATGTTTACCTTGAGCTACATGGAGTTTCTTTTAAGTAGTCGTGGGTGATTTGTTTCGATGTGTTTGCCCATTTTGTTTCTCATTATATGATGCTTTTATGCATGTTTTTTCAGATTTTTTATGAATTTGTAAGAAGTTCTATTTGGTAAGATGCTTCATGGTTGCTGCTTACAATTTAATAGAATTTCATGCTTCTGTTCTGTCCTGTGGATTCCGAAAGATTAGTGACATTACAGCATGATTTGCTAGTTGTTCTGTTATTTATGCTGTGGAGTTAATGATTTTGAGGGCTTGATTTTTCCATGTGATGGTCCTTAATTTGAATCCCTTAAGATTATATTATTGCTTCCGTTTCCGTCCCCTCGGAACTGATAAGAGGGTTAGGTTATGGGTTCATGGATGTGGTGCTTATCTTATATAATCTGTAGTGCCAGAATCTTTGGTTACTGTTGGTTTTATTAGCAATAGTGGTCCTGAAAAATTGGATGATCTGATCGATAGCTGATGTTTATCTGAGCCATTTGTTTACTATATCCCATGCTTCCTCTCAATATCTGCTGCCACTTGTTGACTATCTAGCTGTCCAATCGTTATGTGAATGGTTTTAGTAATTGTTGCTTGCTAACAGGGTTCCATCCTTTAGATCTTTATAGTTTTTTTCCCCGATGATATGGGACCAAATAATATTAAATATGAACATATGGTTGGACACTGATTTTTGGGACATGTATATAGCACGCAATTGGCTGGATTGCGCAATGCAGTATTATCGTATCTGGATCATTTAGTGTTGCAGTGTCTGTACTTTCATTTTTGTAATTTTTAAAGACTATTCTCATTTAATATGCTTCAGATCTCCTTCAACCAAGGCTCTCATCTGGCTGAGATCTTTGTTTGTGTTGATACTGAGCAACCTTTGATATGTGAGATAAAAAATCTGGGGCTTTTTTTATCTTGGCTATTATAAAATATATATATCTGAGATATTGATTGATGCGATAACAATATGTCGGTCTATATTTTCTAATCACATTTTGTTGCTTCTTTAAATAGACATTATGATTAATAAATCTCAAAAGTGAGACCTAAAAATAGTTGCTGATTCTGGATTTACCATATTGGTGGTATTTTAATTTCTCGATTCTGATATTACCAGCTGGGATCTCAGAAAATCTCGGATTTCCAAAATTTTCCACCTCCCATGTCCACTGAAAGTAACTGAGATCTTGGTCCATCTCAGTCTTGGTGACCCACCAAGATGACCAATATGTCAGCATTTTGGAATCTTGACTTCAACATACCATTTCATTATATTTTTTGAACAGATGTACTAGAAGTTAGTGCATATTGATGTTCTGATATATCTCTTGTTTACTTGTTTGATTTGAGCAAACTACTTCTATCTTGATGAAACTACTCAAGTCATGACTTTTATAATTTGCACTTGCAGTAATGCTATTCTGTGAATTATTAAAAAAATTCTTGAATTATTCTCAATTTTCTCATGGCCAACTAATTCTATGATTTATTCTCCATCAACTAACAATCCAGAAATTTTCAATTATTTTTAAATTCTGCATGGATTCTTTGATTCATTCATGATATATTCACAACTAATTTAAGAAATTTCTATGCGTTAAAACCTATTGATACCATGTATTTTTGTTTGTTGTATTGTTTTTTGCTGCCAATTCTTATTTTGCTTTTCCTATATCTATTTTAAGTAAACAAATAGAACTTTTTAAATATTTCTAGTTTTTAGTTCTTGGAACTCTTTCCATATTTTTGATGAAATTGCCAGATTTTTTTTTATTTTTGATGAAATTGCCAATTGTTTTTCGAATTTCAAATATCTAACTCTGCTAATTCCTGATTGCTGAACTTGTGACTGTTTGCACCAACTGGTTTAGGCAGCCTAATCCTGCTGATTAGAATCCAGATTTCTTAATTTAGGATCCGTCAAAGTTATGGCATAACAAACCTTCTATGCCTACTTTGTCTCTGTTAGGAAATATTTCAAGATTTTCAATGTAGTACTCATTCTGTTTTAATTAGCTTGGTCAACAATCTGCTTTAAAGGAACTTGTCTAATAGTCCTTAAGTTTATGTAGTTTTAATTAGCTGCATCTATACTACGATTAAATTGAAACTCCTGGGTTGGAAGCTTCCATTTGAAAGGCTCTTGTGTCTCCATTTTTTTATTCCAAAGGTACCCTTGAAATGTTGTTGGAAATCTGGAATCATAACATATCTCTCTGCTCCATTGGAAGCAGTGCCACATTGCCCACATCATGTCTCTCAAAAATGCTTGCGACGTGTAATTTCTTTCTTTTTTGTTATCGGGCCATGAAGTGCACGAGCCCTACTTAACAGTTGGTTAAACCTCCGTAAGTGTATTATTTATCTTTTATCCTCCCTGCATTGTTTATGTGCATTGGGACACACCACTAACTAGTACTTTTAAATGGAAACCAGAATGTTGATTGCACTTCTTAGTTTAAGGGTGCATATCAACTATATGGATTTATGCAAATAATAGCTCAAACATGATGGAAAACAACTGTTTTCATTTCCATGTATGTTTTCTTCTTTGTCCAAGTTGATTGGCTGCTGATGGTGCAGCCATTCTCTTTGGCTTTCCAATTCTGTTAGATACCTGTAGTTTATTTGATTTTGTTTCTCTGAGTTTTTGTTTAAGAGCCGGAGATGGCTAAGCTATATGGAGCTGGTCAACGTATCTTGCATACTTCTCTCTCTCTCTCTCTTGATCCCTCGATCTTTGTTATGGTTATCTAACAATTCTTCATGTGGCTCTCAGTCACTAGAACATTCATCTTTTTCTGATCTCAATGATTTGAGTTTTATGACAAAATCTTGATCGTGATGATGTGTTATTATGAGTTTTCCAACAGAAAGGAAAGTGTGAATGCAACTCCATACTCTTTTTTCTCAGTCATGTTACACAATTTTATAAATTTAATTTTTTTTTGGGTTGTCAATTGAGGTTTTAGTGATTTATGTGGTTTGCTTAAATATTTTCTTGATTCTTCATTTACTAGTTTAGTTCCTGGATTATTTTGCAAAATATTATCTTTCATTTGGCATAATATTTAGTTTTCATTTTCTCCCCTACACCCCTCCAGCTAGTCTGTTAAATAGTTTAGCTTTATTAACACTATGATATTATTTCTTGTTGTCCTCCTCTAGTTTCTCTCATGTGTAATTTATGGCCTTTGACTTTGTGCTTGCTCTTTGCGGCTGTTATATTATATGCTGAGAAAATTGTTACAAGACCTATGGATAATCATATTTCAGTCAGTGTATTTACGCCATTAGTCTTACTTAATTTTCGTATCAGATTTGCTATGGTAGTTTGATGCTTGATTCTTATTTTTGATATATGGTTGATGAGTGCTTGCCTTGGATTGCTTGGTTTTGAACTTGTGCTAAATAGCTCGTCCGTAAGGGTGACACATGCCTTGCAAAGATGTTTTTGTTCAAGTGCAGAAAAACATATTAGGTATTTTTGCATAGGGTTTTTGAATCCTAAATTGAAGAACATGGATCGATGAGATCAAGTGCAGAGAAAACAGTGCTTATAAACCATCTGTTATGGATAAGTATGATTCTCTAGAAAGAGAGGACTAGACAGCTTGCACAGACTTGCTAGTAGCTGTTGATCTGACAATAGTAGTGGAGAATTAGGTGTATGCAGTGCAGTTGGATTGCAACATGCAAGAATAATTATGATCAAACTAAGTGCATAGAACAGTGATCAATGTAGATATAGAAGCATTAATATGCACCACATAATGATCAACAATAGGATTGGATATGAACAAGTCAAATTTATGTAAATAAGGGCGTAATGTGTCTGCTGCACGCCATGGACAACAAGCTGCTGAACATGCTGAAGAGAGGAACGATCACTTGCAACCATTCAATCGTATGTAGAGGCAGATGAAATTGGAAAAGAAGTTGGTATGAAGAATTTGAGACTCTTGAGGACAATTAAGTACTAAAATAACTTTGTGTTATGGTCTCCACCCTTCTCTACGCAAAGTAGAAAACTATGGGATAATATGGATTCTTATTTGGTCTAACTGATAAACCTGGTTTGGCAAGGCATGCACTATAATATACATATGCTTTTATAGGCATTTGATACCCAGTCTTGGCTTGGTAAATTCAACTTTCAAACTTTGGGATGTTCTAACAATTTTATATAGATCCTTGTCAATTTTGTTCGGTCTTTCTTCTCTACCATCTTTTGACTGGCTTCTAAATGTAAGCAATTAAATTTCTTGCATGTTGCTGGGCTACTAAATGCAAACGTCTTGTCCTGTGCACTAGAATTCAAATTTTGTATGATGTTGTCCTTATTACTTGGAGATCCATAGTATTTGAAATCTTCTTCACATTTTTATGTTTCTCTATACAGGATGTTTTATGGACCTGGTGGCCCATACGCCTTATTTGCTGGTAAAGATGCTAGTAGGGCATTAGCAAAAATGTCCTTTGAACCAAAGGATTTGACTGGTGATATTTCTGGTCTTGGCCCCTTTGAGCTTGAGGCGTTGCAGGACTGGGAATACAAGTTCATGAGCAAATATGTGAAGGTGGGGACAATTACGAAAACTGTGCCTGTGGAAGATGCGTCCGTAGGCAGTGCCTCTGAAACAACGGAGAGAGCTGCCGATACCACTGACAGCGGCCGTACAGAGAGTGAAGTAGGCCATGCCGCAGAATCCAAGGAGACTGGTCAAGCAGACCTTGGTGCTAAATCAGAGCATATAGCAGAATCAAAGGAGGATGATGGTCCAGCTGGTCATGGTAGCGAGGGAGAGCGTAAGGCAGAATGGAAGGTCGATGGTCCAGCAGAACATGATGGTGAAGGTGATGCTGTTGGCCATGGTGCAGATCCAAAGGAAGTTGGTGCAGGTGAAGGAACCAAAGAGTAGTTCAATAGACCTTGGATATATAAAAGAGCTGAGAGGGGCTTTGCTTGTACACAAACATATATGATACAAAGAACTTGAATAAAGTTCTCTTCTCAGAGGCAGGGGAGGGGCGTTCTTTCCCTTTATGTTTGTATGACAGGTTGATAAGTGTAGCCCGGTGAGACTTAAAATAGTTATCTTGTTGCCTTTTCTGATATCCTGTAGTGTCCTATAATTTCTGTTTATTAACAGTTTTATTGCAGAGAGAATTGCTATATGGAGTAATCTTCCTGATGGTTGTCAGCGTATGAGTTCACTGTGTTGTAGTTGAAAATGGTTGAGCTAGTGGAGAAATCTTGCTCCATAGATTTCTGCTATAATCTAGGATGTGAATTTTACCATAATAACGTTTGCCAAATATTTGTTGACATTTTAAAAGAGGTCCGTGATCTATGAAAACAGGGAATCTCTATGCTTTTTTCATAGTGGATTTTGAACTGAGAAGCCACATACTTGATTGATCCGCAATCAGTTGAGGGAGTTTCCCCAGTAACATTTTGGACTTGTTTCCCCAGTAACATTTTAGGCTTGTTTGATTTGTCGGGAGAATTTTTTTAATTAAAATATTTTTTTGAAAGTAAATAATTTTTTGAAAAATTTGGAAAAATATCTTTTATGTTCGTAATAAAAAAAATATCTTGCTCCAATCTATTTAAAGCTTGAGTGTAGTCTTGAAAAAAAAAAACTTCAGTTCCTTGAACCTACTTAAAGATTTCTTTTGTATCTACAAGAAGTAACACATTACAAATCCTGCGACATATTTCGACAAGTATTTATTTGGCTAATGCAAGTATGCTACTGTTTCTATAATTTTGGTATCTATCACCCAATAACGGTAAAATTGTCAGATAAAAAGAGAAGATAACAACAACAAAAAAACAAAAAAATACAAACTATATTAGCTTGCCTGTTCTTCTCATCTGTAGGAACAGACCAACATCAACTTATATTGTGAATTGCAGGAGCTCAGACCTTGAGATATAGTAGGGCTGCCCAAGTTTTCTAATGAGCAATTTGATACCAATTTTGAAGGCCGTAGCCGCCAGAAGATGTGCTCCATGCTAAAGGGCATGACTTGAACTTATTTGCTCAGACTATTCTAAATCCCTCATCTTCTGGAACCCATCCATACATGTTCCTGCTGTATGCTAGGTTACTAACTCATCCCAGGTGTATACAACTCAAAACAGTTTTTGGAAAATTTGCTTTGAACCTAATACACTCTTCTGCACTTGGTCTTCTGATCCGGCTATCATGTTCTCTTGACCTCTATCTTTTCTTCTGAATTTTTATTTCAGAAGTCCTGGGTTGTAGCAAAATTGTTGGGAGTTGTAGTTTAACTTCCTTAAGGAGTCCTGGGTTGGAAACACCTTAAAGTTGTAGTTCATCTAGTGGTGCAGCTTTGCCATGAGATATACCTTCAATCCAACATGCATGAATTCCACAAACAGATTGCAGGGGGCCTACAAGCATCAAAAGACTATATCTCAGTGGAGAACCACACGAGAAATTATTAATGCTTAGCTGCATATACTGAACTTGGTTAACAAATTAAGTCCTGCTTAGAAGCTAAACTTTCATATGATAAGTCAACAAAATAAAATGTTTCATCTTCCAAGTTACTAGAGGCATCTAGGGGGAAAATGCAGCATATTTTATGTTAACAGAAGGCAAATACTATTGAAAACAAGTAAAGCCTACACTAATCAAGTTGATAGATGTTTAAAAAGAACGATGAAGCCCAAAAAATAGAAATAGCAGCAGAAGCAACATAATGTAACAATCTTCAAAACCCACATGGTGCATGTGAAAGTGGCATTACCTAGACATGAAAAAATTTGGATTTCTTGATGCATCCTCATGGGGACATGACATGACACTGGTGAAACATGCCGTGAATATGGCTTGGTTGGAAGATCATGCTTTTATGTACTGATAACTCAAGCAATTCTTATTCATGCTAACAAGTTGTGTATCCCACTGCCCTCAATAGAGAATTAGAGGTCGGCATACTGCGTTGAACGGGAAGTTTCTGCTCCACGACATTCAGAGGCTCGCGGGGGGCTGTAGTTCCTTTCGGGCCATCCATATTTATCGGAAAGCGAACAATACTGCTGATTGAGTAACCTCCTATGTGGCGCATCACTCTGGTGGGTTCCTCTAGGGAAACCAAGCGGATGTTTTATATTCTCTTCGCCCGCTTCTTTGTTTTAACTTTGTTGGCTATTTTCACGTGCGTGTCTTGTGAGGCGCTAGTGTACCAAAACAGAAAGAAAGAAAAAAAAAAAAAGGAGAATTAGGAGATGGGGTCAGCCACATCTCTTCTTTCGACAACTCACAAGGACTAAAGGGGGGGAAGACAAATCCTGGTCCCGTTTCTTGCTCTAGCGCAGAAAGGGAGACAGGTGCAGAAGGAACATGCCATCACACTAAAATCAACTTAACAGGCCTTGGTGGGTCATAGAAGCGATAGAGGAAATAAAGCCCATGGAGTTGAAAAATGGTACAGATAAATATTTAAAGAATACTTCATAGCTTTATAGGCTCAACAAGGGAGAAAAAAAGGAAAAAGGATAGCACCAAAATCTCAAATAATGGTCATCCTCGAATAATATTATTTCCCGTTATAACAAAAATAATGTCTGTTGCTTGCCTAATTTTGCCTAGACTAAGTTTATTTAACAAAAAAATATTGACTATTATAATAGTTATTATTAGCCATTTTAATGAGAACTAACATCTTCGAATAAAGTATTTTCTACGATAGCACCATGAATAGCACATAGCAGAGCTGCACCTAATACTCCGGCAATTTCCATCATATGAAATGGGCTCAATGTCCAATTATGAACTTCTTGGAAGAAGAGAATGAATCGAAATATAGCTGCTACGCCAAAACTGAGCGCAAAAAACCAACCAAATTGACGGTCACAGGAAAAATGATATTTTTTGCTCATTTATAGATTTTGAGAGGAAGACGATGAACCCCACTGTTGTGAAAAAAAAAAAGGAAGACGATGAACCCCACTGTAGCAAGTATGTAAATAAATAAATAAATAAATAACCCTTCCCTTGGAATTATTGAAGCCAACAATGCTCATATTGCACCTAGTTGGCTTCATGCTTGCAAATTTGGTATAGAAATGATGAGTGATCCACCCAATAATTGATGCAAGGATATAGATTTCGAGTTCAAATCCTCAATGAACTTGAAAGTCAAATTGGGCAACCATAGCCATCCATGTTTTGCACAACGGCTGTGATTCAACGAGACCGTGTACTGCATGAACGACTGTCCCATGTAGAGCACGGGTCTTGCTATAACATCCCTATTGCACCAAACACAGGCAGCTGCAATTGCCCAACTTGACTCCCAAGTCTAGTTGGTGAACTTAAGAGGATGTGGACTCATAGATTTCACACAAGCAATGGACTTAAAAGTCTACTAATCATATTAATTTGAGCTATTTAATAACTCGAGACAAAATCTAAAAGTTGGAGCAAACAACGGTTGCCGACACGTCGGTGGCCTTCTGACCAAGTTTACATGGCTAGCGACACAATCTAGAAACAAAATCAAGCTATATCCTACCTACCTTTATCCCACGAATACGATGCTTAACCGATTCTTTTCTAATGACCAATCCATGGAAGTTATGCAACTCCTAAAATTGGCTCTAGTCCTAATGTCGATCCTTCGTGCAACTTCTAGATAGCTAAATTTTAAACTATGCGTAGTCTAAGATAAGACCTAGAAAGCCACTGAGTTGCCATAAAGTATACCATGTATCTATATCTATATCTATAACTATATCTATATCTGTATCTATAGATAGATAGATAGATGGATGGATATACCTTTGAGTTTCTTTCTAGGAAGCCAAGGGAGTGAAATGGAGTTAAAGTCAGAGGGCCTGAAACAACCTTTACGGATGGGAACAGTCCCAAAGGCACCACCTACTATTCAATTCCCAAAACCATCATGCAATCCAATGATCTCTGAATCACACCTCCACTCAAAGCACAGCACTGCACTCCTGGTCATATCATAGTGTTAATGGAGCCAGCCATTTCTGATATATAGTAGTGGGTTTTATTGCGTTGTGATCCAGATACCACGTTCAGTAAAACTGATGTTCACCTCACATTGCTGTGTGGGCCCATAATTCACCAACTCCAACCACTGGGTCAATGCTCTGCTTCCAGAAGAATGGACTTTGTAATCCTTCATCATAGCTTGCCTTATCTTTAGACTGAATTACCCTGGAATGGGACTTCTTCATGGAATCATGGATACATGGAGGATCTTCTTCTGGACGCCAAAAAATTGAGCCCAATGATAATGTTACACTAGGCATTAAAATTTATTAAAATTTTTCGTCATCGAAGACTTTGCTTGGCCAGCTTATCTGCTTTAATCTACGCCGAACTGTCGACAATGGCATGCCTGTGGATTAGTCAGTCAGGTTGCTTTCTAGACCAAAACAAAAACTTTGACATTTGGAGCAAAGAACTTGAATGAGACTAGATATATGTAGATGAAAGAGTCTAGTTCTTAAAATTAAAATAGAAAATTATTGTGAGATAACTGAATGTTAAAAGTGATTATATAGTGCAAATTTACCTAGGTGAAGTTATTTCAGGTCCTTCAAAGTATTCTTGTATCCACTTGAGATGCATGTGACAACTATCAACAATGGCCAAGCAACTCATGCCATCATTAACTGATAATATATAAATTTATATAAGCATAATGGTAGATATTTATGAACAAGGCATATCATTTGCAAAACAGTTAACTGATAACTCATGATCATGGTGAATGCTTGTAATTTGTGAAGATCGAATAGTATAGGAAAGTAGGAGAGGATCACTCATTGATATATTTTTCCATAGATTATTATAAAATAAAGAAAATAAGCAAAAGAAATATGACTTATGAAAGAGCAATATTAAAGAAATATGGAGGTCTAATTTGTTAATCAGAACATTGAAACTCTCACCCACAGAAATTACATGAGTTATTGGGCATAAAGACCAAAAGAATACCTGTTATATCAACTTCAGAGGAGCATCCTTTGCCATTTAATTCGCATTGGAAACAACCATGCACAAGTTCTTCCCTGCAGGGAACTAGATAGTCGCCCACACGTACATAACGTTAAATGTGAAACACCTATCACAACCGACCTTATGTAATGGGATTGACCCTAAAAGAGTGGTTGTAAATATGCCTTGCTATTTATATAAATACCTAAAATTTATCTAACAAATAAACAATATGGGACTAAACACACATCCTCACGGATTATTATATACTCTTCTCGTTTAAGCTCTAGCGTCATCATTAGTGTCCCTATTCTATATAGATCATAAGCTGGGTTCGCTTTGATACCGTTTGTAACAACTCAGGATGTTATTCAAAAAGGCTAGCCGAAAGGTATTATTTGGATTGCTTGATTCTACATAAGTACGCAAAATCTACCTAGCAAATAAACAATGTGGGATTAAACACACACCTGCATGAGTCATTATAGAGAGACCTCTAACATTGGTACGAGCAATACAGCATGACTCCTGTGATATGGATCTTGGATTTTTTATGCATCACTTGTGATAGATGGAGTACTAGGTGCATAGACATACATAGCAATTGACGAGAAAGGATCTAATCAGTCATCACTTTTCATTACTCTCTATATATATCGTGACTCAATATGTTTATTTTCTCAACTCTTTGATCTCTATAACTTTTCAGGTCTTATAGCACCATAACACATCACATCCCTTGTGCTTAAGAGTATCATGATTAGTTCTCCATCTTCTTCAAACACTAGAAGAAGGCACATCATAAAGGCTAGCAAAACCATTAACAGTTTGTCACAAAAGCATTAATACAAGTTGTCACAGGCCCTAAAATGCATGCATTATTCAGTCTTCATTGCCTTTGCATGCACGCAAAAGCATGCAAAGGAGAAAAAGATACCATTATTATTTGCAGAGGCAAAGAGCAAGAGAGAGACCTCTCAATGGTGGGGGAGCAGTAGGAAGTTGTGGTGACAGGTGGCAAGTGGAAACCTGCATCCCTTCTTAATTGCAGTTGCAGCGAATCATGCATGCCAATTGCCTAAGTTACGTCTCCAAGTCTTTATAACTTCTGGTTATCTTTTTTTTTAAGCTCTTTGATGTCACTGTTATGATTTCTCAAAATGTCAAGGTATTGTGAAGAAGTGAAAATGGGAAGCATGTATTAACTTCATTCACCGTGTACATGTTGTAGAATTCTCATTGAAAATATTGTACCATACTGGCATTCAACTATGGTCTCACTGATAACCTCGACCATCATCTTCATCAAGTATTGCATAAGAACAACATAAAATATTGGATAAGAATAACATAACTTTTGGTTATAACTACTGAATCAGAATAAGATACCTATCACTTTTCTACTTCAGAAACAGAATGATTCAATAGATATCGAACAGAAGGATTTTATCATTGTAACGATTCGCCTTTGTATAAGCCTTATATATATTTCTCATCAGGATTGATAATCTTCGCAGTCAATCGAAAAATTTATTCTTTTTTTCCAGATAAAATTCATCTGAATTATTGTAAAACTTCGTCTATGTAAGCGCGCTGGTATAAAATGGATTTCAAAATATTCAAGAGTGAGGCATATTTTAAAAAATATTAATGCACTATCTACAGCGGATGGCTCATCCACCTCTAGTGTGGATACATTCAGAAAAGTCAAAAAACAATAATTCACGGAGTGCGATAGGCAACTTTCTTTCTCCGACCCACAGAGTGCTTTCAGAATAATCAGCCACATACGAGGCCACCCAGTTTTCAGCCCCGTTGCTTTCTCTATAAATGTGCCAGTCTGGAACTCAACATCATTCTTCACCATGACTCGAATATTTCGGAGTAGAAGGTGACGCCTATCCGTGTCCCCGTATCCTCTTTGGATCCAGTAAACGTAATCTTTAGATCGAAGAATTGTCATATAATTATAATGTTATAATGGTCATAACACATGATGGCGGTCATCATCCGCCACAAATGTTAACAACTAATTTCACAGCTGTACCACCGCCACCATCCTACGTGGCTGCCTGCCTGTAATCATCGACACGTCGACGCACGTAGCAACGTCGCATCACATTAACCGCCTGCTTGGGTTGGGTGGGCGTACGCAGTCCCAAAATCGCCACATCTCCTCCCCTCCTGTAAGATTCGGGATGGGATCTTATCACTCTTTTTGCAATTATGGAAGCCGGTGGATTGGCTTCAAATCAACTGAACGCCTATCGAGTGTGAAGGCAGCCATGGCATCAGACACTGCAATTAAACCTACCTTTATGGGATGGTTGTTGATGCCTTCATCAGGCCCACAACAGACTGCAGCACATTGATCCACACAGTGAAATCCATGGGCCGCTGGCTACAGAGGCTTGCATTGATGTGATGATTGGGTTCTCAAATTTGGCTAAAATTAGCTTCTTCTTTTTTTTTTTTTTACTTGTTATCTAACCTTCATTTTGCTTTCTTCTTTATGGAGGAGTTTTGAGTCTTTCCGAGTTTCGTATATGTTTCAGAAGGCAAACAGTACGGCGGACTAGGTCATCTCCTTTGCAGCGCACCACTCTAAAGCCGTCTCATGAGGGGTCTTGGAGCATGTGCCGCTGGCACTAGACCGTTTTCTGTATTATGATTATTCTAAATGTACTCATGGCCGCATGTAATGAAACGCCGTTGCACCAAAAAAAAAAGATCAGCTAGAGACAAATATTGACATTTCAAAAGTGAAAGATTCCATGTTTTGGCCCTTCAACAACCTCAATATTATTATTTAGAAGGAAGAAGGATGAAAGTATTGATTGTGCTTTTCTTTCTTTTTTTGTAAAGTATAAGAAAATCATCCCATATCTTTTGGAGTTGAAGATTTTTGTTTATTTTTTAAAAGAACAACAATATATACACAGTATTTGTGGAAACACTCAAATTGTTTTGAGTTTTGAGAACAAAGTAGTCAGGTGTTAAGTTAAGCAATGTAACAATGTGCGATATAAATTGAGTTCATGGTAAAGAGAGCAACTCGGACGACCAATGATATTTATTACAAGGGCTCTAGAAGAAAGCTAACACCGATCGAGGATGGAGCTCTGATAACTAATATTGAATAGTCGGAGTCATCTTACTAGATTATGTTTATGTTTTGAACTATTTTTCTCCGAAAAAAGAAATAATAATACAAAGTCAAATTGTTAGCTCAAAATATAATATATATTATGCGGCGAGCTAAGCTAATCAAATAAAGAGTATATGCCTCGTCAAAGCATGCTTGAAAATATCATTAGGGTTAGGATAAGTACCATGCATGATAATTTATGTATGAACAAATGTCGGCCTGAGGCCACTTAATTTTCTTTTTGTTTTTTTGGTTGGAGACACTTATTTTTTTTAGGTCACCTAGAACCCTTTGACAATGAGTTGCCAGCCCATAACGCTTATAAAGATTACGTGGGGCTCTCCCAGCTGGAGCCCACCAAAGCCGGCAGACCCTCTGTCTATTCTCTGCAGTCAGTGATTTCATCAATAGCTTATAATAACCCTAATAACCCCATAACCAACCCAATGGCCAGCATCAATTCCATCCTTCTAAATGCCTTTATCAATCACCACCACTCTAAGCTGTTTCGTGAGAGGATTTTGAAGGGGTCCACCAATCAGATGATGGTGGTGATAAATATAGTTGACCCACAGGAATCGTGTATAACCCGATCATCCATCTAGATTAATGATCGAGGTACCACAATGGTCCCAAGCCGACCAAACGAACAGCTAAACAAATTACTCCATACGGGCACTTTATGACGTGATGATCGACGCATTTAGCTTATCTGGGTATTGGACTTACTGTCGATTACGATAATTTCAAAAGAGTCCACCTTATACAGTAGACTGTGATCTCACACAATGGCCATATGTGTTCAATACAATGGTCTGATAGCTGATTATATAATGCAAAGTATTCAATTCCAATGCACACATCAATAAGGTGACATGGATCTAGCTAAGAAGATCATTTTATAAGGATTATGACAATTATCTGTACTACTACAGATTTTAATATTCAGCCTATAACCTGCATAAAGCCAAATGGGAAATAGAGGATCTTCCCCTCTACATGTTAGTCAAACACCAATAGTCTATGACACATAGACTTCCCCCACCTTCAATCACTAGGTCATACATTTATTTGAGGCTGCCAAAATTGACCCCTGAACTTTAGAAGAAGCAATAGCAAGATGAAGGCAATTTGAAAACTTTGGAAGGATATTTTGGTACAGTTCCTAGTAGCTTATTTTCCCTACTTGGCTGTGTTCTCCCCACCACAGGAGCAGGTTCTATATTAATAGACTTCCCCACCTGTCTATAGCCCCACTGAGCTCAATTCAATCTTGCTCTCCTTCCCTCTCTCCCTCTTTCTGTCTTCAGCTGCTTGTACTTCTCATATTACAAGAATGAGAACCCAAAGATCTACTCTGCCACCCATGTTCCTCTTCCTCCTCATACTTCTGCTCGTTGAGCCGCTCGATAGTTTCAGTCATGGCCGCAGAATTATGAACAGAGAGGTACAGAGGTGGGGAGGTGAGCACTCGGCACCAAGCATGGGTTATTTCTCCAACATATCTCCTTCGCAAGAGCCCGATGATGACGATGATTTCAGCCCCATATATGGGGTGTCCAAGAGATTGGTGCCTCAGGGACCGAACCCACTGCACAACTGATAAGGTTCAACCTGTGTTCCAAGTCCTCCCCCTCTAGAGGTCAAGAGACACGGTTTCTTTGCAGTTTATACAATTGAACTTCTTGTTATTATTGCTTTCTGTAAGACAAGTATACTACAGTTGAAAGGAGTGTAATTTTTTTAGAATTTCTTCTTTTTTTTCCTATATAAAGAAATTATAGAAGTATTTGCATAACTGGATACAGAAATTAGGACAAGACAGTTAGTAACAACTCAGGCAGCAAGCATAAGAGATTAGAGCTTTCCTCACTGGATACTTTGCGCCGATGCATTCAGCAATGGTCTGACAGCACCTGCAGCAGTAAATTCATTGTCTGAGAATTGAAGCATAATAGATGTCAAGACAGTAGCAGAGAAAAAAGCAAAGGGGGGAAGATGGCTTCTCTTACTTCTTTATTTATTTCCTAATAAAAAATGTCATGTTTGAGAAAAGCAGATGATGGAAGCGGGTTTTAGTCGGCAATTTCTGTTGGGTATAGTGATGAGAGAAAGACAAATGAGGTTTCTGGTGTGAAGTCTCAAACACAGATGACTGGTTTTTTGTTCCTGTATCAGAGTGCATCTGAACTTCCTGCTTATTTTATTCCACTACTGTGAGAGGTGAGGAAAATTGAAAACCTTGTCCAGTTTCTATTGAATTATATAATACAGAAAGAAACAATAGAATTTGTTTTCCCTAAAATACTTTTAGAATCCTTTGTCTTCTTTCCAAAAAGTTGTCAAAATGAAAGTCAATTCTACCATAATCGCATGTTCTGCAATTTATGGACATATCATATGTTAAATCATGGAAAAATTACATGCAAAGTGCATGCTAATGCAAATGAGGTAACACCAACATGTGCGTAAGCCATTGCCGTCAGTTGTAGAAGGAAAAAAAATGATTTACCATTCAAACAAAGAACACAAACTAGCAAAGTAGAATTTTGATAACGATGAAAAACTGTATAGAAAAATATGCCTAAATAACCATATAGAACTGGACTTGAAATAAAATAATCAGCCAGATTAAATGGTAAGGATTTGTCTTCGCAGAGTCCTCATGTTATGTTTCGTGTGAACAATCCTGACTTTTTGACAGAGAACTAATCCTAAAATCATTGGACACAAATGATGTTTGAGAATGAAGATACAAAACCACACTGGGATGAAAGTTATAACACATCTTTGGTCTGAATAAAAAGCAAGCATTAAGTTCACGCGGAAGATGATCATTGATGCATGAACATGGGTGAATTTGAGCTGAATATGAGTTACACAGTACGAATACGCATACACCCTTGAACTAACAAATCAGAAATGAGCTTGCATCCAAGCACAAGTATCCAGTGTCTGACTCAGGACCAAGGTGTCAGAGAGCAAATTCTGGTGACCCAAAGCATTGAAAGGTGTACAAGGTTGACTGTAAGCATTAGACTTTTGAGGGATTATCCAACTATTTCTCCTTTTATGAGTTGATCTGACATCAGTCCACTCTTAACTTTCAACTTCCATGGCATATATGTCCCTATTCTGAAGCTTCATTTGAAAAAGAAATTAATAAAGAGAGGAAAAAGAGAAATAGATACTGCTGAAAAAGAATGAGATACAGGGGAAAAATGACAGAGAAATTGTTGAAGCTACTATATCTTTTTAAAATGCATTTTCCTAAATTTATTTAGGTGAGTCATCATAGAAAAACTTGAACGAACAGTGATCCCCTGAAGATGAGCACACATACATATCAAAGTCACCACAGGTGTGCCGATAGCATGACGACGATATGGCTTGCCAAAACTGAGACAATAGAGAAACTAGTTGACATTTGATGGTTGCTTCAATATTGGGCTAATGGCTCCAGAACTAACACACAACAAGACTAGTGAAAGTAAGGGTATTTGTGCGAGCTATTATACATGGGGAAGAAAAGAGAATCAATTGTTGTCATGAATGCTAGGCCACCAAATGATAAACATACACACACACTTATATTGCATGTGTTATGTATGACCTCCTTTACAGGAAATTATATTTTCAGCTGTTCCTACCTTACGACTGGTATAGACAAGCATAGCAAAGGAGGCATCACATATTGCAATAAAACAAAAAATCCCAAGATACTCACTAGATAAAAGCATCTGCCAACCACATTACCTCATCATGTATTGAAAAACCTTACCTCATTTACATGCAAGTGCATGTCTAGAAACTAAATATATGTAAAACTGAGTCACACTGGAAATTCTAAGTTTTTTTTTCGAAAATAAAAAAAATGACCAGGAAAATATAAAAGAATTAAAACTATATAATACAAGGAAGGGCATATGTTGAAAGTATTTAAATGGAAACAATAAGCATTTCACCTAGATACATTTATAAAAACTATGCCACAGTTCAATTTGTCAGCCAAACTGCGGATTTGGGCTTAAACTTAATGGCCAAGTTTTTAACTAAATTGCTAAGTAACAAAAGATACTTTTGAAGCTAGCAAAGCTGAGAGCACTAATTGCAAGGGAAGATTCAGATGAGCTATCCGTGTATTAGCTCGAGCTGCAGAAACCCCAGGCGGATTTAGAGAATAAAAGATACAGCAGAACTATAAAGAGAGACACCATTGAGTTAGCGAGAAATGGTGGGTGCAGAAGGTGCCCAGCAGAACAAATGTTGGGGGCTTCAGCAGAAAGTGAAGGTGGAAAGAGCAACAAGCAGGAGAAAAGAGAAGAGTACAATAATCTACAACTTTCAGTTGTAATATTAAAACCCATAAATATCTTAATCATATCTTATTATGTATCTTTAAGATATTGCAAAGGTTATAGTTTTATAAATGAAATGAGTAAGATGAATATTTATATCAAAACTTGGCTCAACAGTCAGCCAAGTTGATCCAAGGATGCTGGGTTTCTGAATTGACTTGGCTAGTAAGCAGCGGATGAGAAGAAACATGTGTAGTTTTATGCTCTTTGCGTACGGCTCGATCGCATAAGCAAGGTGTTGAAGCCCATCTCAAGCTTAAGTCAATCTCACACAGAATTATTCAAGCTCGATTTGTAATCTACATAAATAAGTACTTTGAAGCTGAGGCTGAGCTTTTATTCGTCTATGTAAGCCAATTGATATTCAAGCTCAGCTCATTAACAAGCCAAGCCTAAAAGAGGAGCCTGATCTAAATTTTTTAGGACAGCCAAGCTTGCACAAGCCCATAGTTGAGCGAATCCCAAGATATGCATCAACACCTTGGTTCGTTTGCAGCCCTGTCATGTACCGATCCTTGAATGAAATTTGATGCACTCTGGGTCAAAGGTCGAGTGGATTCAAAAACCAACAAAACTTTAACTTGGCCTTTTTCAGGTTGATGGATTTTAAAACACTAGCTCATCATATTAGGTGATGAATTGGAAAATTTCAGAAAAAAATTTTAACAGAACACATCCAACATTTTGCCTTTTCTTTAGGGAGGAGAGACATACTTGCAATTTTCTATGTGGTACTCATCTAATAACATAAACAGAACTTGCACCATCATATAAGTTGATGATGTAGTGACTTGTTTAGAAGACAGGTAAAAAAATTAATGATTGTCTTATAAAGCATGTTGGTTCTTTCATGCTGTTCCAAGAGTGTAATATCTGTTTTTACACACAGGGCTTTCACGAGGACCAAAAAACTGCAAGCAAATGTAAATTCGAACATCCTACTGAAAAATAATTTTCTAAATAATATTATTCATTATACTTTCTGATGTATAAATTACCTGATCCAGAAGATCAGAAAAACCAAACTGTTGAGCTATACTACATTAATTCAGTGCCCACAGGATCAACTGAAAAATGTGTCAGAACAGCTTTTCTGATGATTGGACGGAACTTCAACCTCCACATCTGCATTTCATAATGCAGGAAAAGTTACAGAAGATCTCAGTAGGATAATTTTTTTTTGCCCTGAACAGGCCTGTTCTGTGCAATTGGAACATGAAAAAGAC